>NC_064925.1:565087610-565690110 GCF_023897955.1 Schistocerca gregaria | reverse complement strand
AGAAGTAATATGTTTTCCAAAATGAACTCTTTCTAAGTTTCAATAGTAGTCATCTCCGTGATGCACAACGCCTCTCTTTTAATTCTGCCAAGTGACGTATGTTTTTGGATAGGGTCTGCCTTTAAAAATACACAATTTTGTTTTTAACCCAAACATGTTTCACTGGAGTTGCAGCATCATCAGTGGGCTTTTATTTCTCATCTGCTAAAGATAAAGAATGTTCTTTACAGTTTCTATAAACGTAACTGCTAATTTTCAAATCGTAATTTCAGATATTTGAAAAAACACATAAATTATGAATTCATACATTTTTACCACTTGCTGTGGTTTTTCTGATGTGTTGTGTTTCTACAGTGACTGTTTTGTTCCACAGTTTGTCATCTGCAGCCACTTACACCTTAAAGTAGATAAATCGTTTAAGCCAAAATTACGGTTTGAAATATTTATTTCTATGCCTGAAATTAATTAATTCTATGGGGGGGCAGTGGGGGGGGGGTGGGGGGGAGAGCGCTATAGGTTGGTTTTGTCTAATAACTCTTTGAGGGCAGAGAACAGAGTTCCATTGCACATAGCTGTGTATTCATTTATTACTAGTTTCCCTTCCACTATGGCTTTCTGAATCTGATAATTTTCTTCAATTATTAGTTTTTGTGGGGGGTTGTTGCTGCATTTGAAAATTTTGAAATCAGTATTGATGTTTGTTGGGTTATGTTTGTTGTTCATTTCAAAATTCTCAAATGCAGCAACAGTCCCCCCACAAAAACAAAAAATTAAAGAAAATTATCAGATACAAAAAGCCATAGTGGAAGGAAAACAAGTAATAAATGAATACACAGCTCCCTGCTAAGGAACTCTGTTCTCTGCCCTCAAGGAATTATTAGACAAAACCAACCTATAGCGCTCTCACCCCCCCCCCCCCCCCCACTGCCCACCCCCCACAGAATTAATTAATTTCAGGCATAGAAATAAATATTTCAAACCGTAATTTTGGCTTAAACGATTTATCTACTTTAAGGTGTAAGTGGCTGCAGATGACAAACTGTGGAACAAAACAGTCACTGTAGAAACACAACACACCAGAAAAAGCACACCATGTGGTAAAAATGTATGAATTCATAATTTATGTGTTTCTTCAAATATCCGTGATTACGATTTAAAAACTAGCAGTTACATGTATACAAACAGCAAAGAACATTCTTTTTCTCTAGCAGGTGAGAAATAAAAGCCCACTGATGATGCTGTAACTGCAGTGAAACATGTTTGGGTTAAAAAACAAAATTTTGTTTGCTAAAGTCACGTCCTATCCAAAAACATACTTATCGTTAAAGAAAACACGGAAAAAAAGCTTCAACCCCGCCATGATTATTCTGCCAACTAGGTTTGTTGAGCATCTCGTAACGCTTTCGCGACAAAGCCATCATGTGACGAAATAGGTTCAGGATGATCTAAGCATTATAGACCTCGTAGCAGGTATAGCTGACGTTGCTGGATGCCAGGTGAGCACTTCAGCCTTCGTGGAATGATAAAGGCACTGAAAATAATAACATGACTTATTTAGCAGAGTTTAGTACAGTCGAGTTATCAGTGAGCTTTAAGTGCCTACTTAAACGAGCAAGCAGCAGCAACAAATGCCGCCAGCGTAAAGACGCCATGCCACACAGGTGGTCCCAGAAGAAGCGTATTCAGCGTCTTGCAGGGTGCATAGTCGCAACAGGCCAACAGATGACGAGCATTCAGCGGCAGCGTCCTCTGCTGCAGGACGACCATACCATTAGGCCAAATGCACCGACTATCCAGCTGCTCGCACTGGACGCGGTGCACCCAAGGGCAGACTGCGTGACAAGGAACCCAGTAAGACACCCTAGAGCAAGGAGATGCTAGTCAGCAGTGGGACCTCCACCGCAACGCACCGCTTCAGTTCCCAGCAGGATCAGGATGAGATGTGGTACCTAGACTCAGGATTAGTGGAGGCATCGTGTAGTTCAAGTTGAGATAGAGTGACTGACTTTGGGTCGGTAGATAGGGGGGAGTAATTCTCGGTGTCGGCTGCGGTCAGTAAGAGATACGCCACGGCTCTGGTACCCACTACTTTCGGCCATTCGATCTGACTCTGTCATATCACGCCGATACTGTGGACTCACAGATCACACAAGCGGTGCAGTGCCAGGACCCACGTGGACGTCATCCATTTCACCAATACGGTGGCTTGATTTTCACAACATCCAGCACCGACATCATTCCAGCTTGAGATTTTCACTCTGCAGCGGAGTGTGCGCTCATATGAAACTTCCTTGCAGATTAAAACAGTGTGCTGGACGGAGACTCGAACTCGGGAATTCTGCCTTTCGCGGGCAAGTGCTCTACCATCTGGGATACCGAAGCAAGACTCACGCCCCGTCCTCACAGCTTTACTTCTGCCAGTACCCCCTCCCCTACCTTCCAAACTTACAAACTTAACAAAAGCTCTCCTGCGAACGTTGCAGAACTAGTCCTCCTGAAAGAAAGGATATTGTGGAGACATGGCTTAGCCACAGCCTGGAGGTGTTTCCAGAATGAGATTAAAGTTTGGATGGTAGGAGACGAGGTACTGGCAGAAGTAAAGCTTTGAGGAGGGGACGTGAGTCGTGCTTCGGTAGCTCCGATGGTAGAGCACTTGCCCGCGAAAGGCAAAGGTCCCGAGTTCGAGTCTCGGTCCGCCACACAGATTGAATCTGCCACGAAGTTTCAACATTCCCGCTACTGCAGATGGCAGCAGGGCTCAGCGTGTCGTGAGCGAGCACACTACAATACTGAGACGGAAGCTTTCAACACGTCAGCTTCCAGCTTTTCATTGAAAGTGGATGAAACGTGATGCGAAATGAGTTTATGAATTGTCTGCTGCAGATTCTCTATTAGCTTCAAAATTATTCTGACTAGCCAGTCCTCTCTCCCTTCGACCGTGATAATATGGGGCTTATTCACACTTAGCAGTGGTTACAGTTGCTAAATAAAAACCTATTTATTTAGCGTAAAAAGGGGAATGCTACTCACCAACAGACAGACAGATGCCGAACATCAATCAGATATGTTCATCCTAAAACACATGAAATGTGAACCCACCCAGTTAGTCGTGCGTGCTGAAGTGCCTCTTCTGGGAGGGGGAGTTACACCGGCATTGAATCGAATCCGTGCGGCTGTGAGCCGTCCAGCCTGGATGTTTTTTTAGTCCATTTCCTTCACGTCAATAGGTGAATACTGGGCTGTTACCCATTTCCCCCTGTTTCGTGGTTCAGATGGCTCTAAGCACTATGGGACTTAACATCTGAGGTCAGTCTCCTAGACTTAGAACTACTTAAACCTAACTAACCTAAGGACGTCACACAAATCCATGCCAAAGGCAGGATTCGAACCTGCGAACGTAGTAGCAGCGCGGTTCCGGACTGAAGCGCCTTGAACCGCTCGGCCACAGCGGCTGGCTCAGTTACATGATTCTCAAACACTTAAGGAACTTTCGCATGAACACTAGACGCAGATGTTTGAGGTTACATAAATTCCGTCTTGGGGAAAGGGGAGGGGGGAGCGAGGGGGGATAAGAGGTGCTGACAGGAGGGTCATCCGTCCATCCCTTACGGTAGCCGAATCCGGTAACAACCTTTCTTACCCTGCGGCGATGGGGGTCTAAGGCACAAGAAAAAGAAGAGAGACGAAATATGTGGTAACCTGTTACATTCTACAAGAAATCGATCCACTCAGGACTAAGGAAATTACTTACACCTTAACGTCTTGCTGCACGCGAAGACAAAACAATTAAACTGGACTGAACGTAGAAAATGAAATACGAACGACTCGTTCAGACGCTCAAACAGAAATTGATAAGAAAAAATTGTGAAGAAACTTAACAACTTGTAATCAAAGGGAAAGTAGTTAGTAGCCACGCGATCTGCACATTATCGCTATCTGAGACAAAGGCAGCATGAAGTGGTCTATATCGTCAGCGTCGGAAAGGTCGCCATGCCTGCCGATCGCGCTGAGAACACTTGCGTCGTTGCGACCGAAATTACCACAAGCTTTCTACTGAGAAAGCTGTGTGTTAAGCGAACTGCTCTGCCGAGGACAGCTACCAAGTAACGTAGGCAAGCGCATGGAAGGTAATAATGGCGGCAACACCCCCACCACTGACAACAAGGTGTGGCTCCTACCAAGAACTGAAGAAATGGGGTGCTGACTTTAGCTTTTTGCGCTTTTGTACATTCGGTGTATCACCACAGTACGTGTTCTCTGGCAGAGAGACGGTCCCGCAATCAACCTAACTGAGGTGACAGCTGCAAACTATTCCGGCCAAGGCCAGCCCAGCCTCCCAGCTCTGGAGTTCGGAAAACTGCAGGTGGTAAAGGCAAATATATTTATGTGTGAACAGGTAGCCGTAGCTTGAAATTCAAAGTAACATCCCGGGACCTCTACGAAATTTCGCCATTTTACAAATTAGTAACAAGAATTAATCGACACCCCTTAAATTTCTCTGTCCTCACCAGTTATCTATTTAAACAAGCCATCGATGGTGTCATATTGCGGGGAATATGGATTTAATATCGTTTATGTATCAGTTTATTTTATCGACTTAAGAATTAACAACTTGAGCAACGGGTGACATATATTAGACTCATAATTTCAGAGGCAATCCGATCGTGCGGTCGGGAATGTAAATTAAATTTAACTAGCAACTCTCTCCTTCCCTGGAGACTGGACAGCGCTGCAATCGTGTCTTCTTCATGCCTCACGCTCTGGATAGAAAATACGTCAAAAGGCTTGTCAGGTAAGTAAATTAGTGGATCCGTCATGTTCCTCACTGCCGCCCCTTTTATGGTTGCTCGGAGCAGAACGTTGTTTCCGAAATGACACATGTTATACCGTCATTCAACATATTCTTACGTTGATGCTCCAAACCTTAGATTTATCTCGTTCGTAATAATTCAAGATAACTACCAAAGGGCCACATATGGAATGCATATAGTGCAGACCTGTTTTCTGGAAATAAGGTCACGCTGCAAGCATGTTCCGTTTGCATCATTTCGCTCCCGTTCCACCTAAAATAGTTCAGAGGGCCCGGCAGCAGCCTGAGTTACTCGGGAAGCCATTACACAACACAATTCACCTCCATAATCTCTACAATGGTGCACAGATTATGATACGCCCATCCTACCCCCATACTCAGTTACTTGCAAGGAAACGAATGCTATCTCATCAGTACTGCGAAACGAAATAAAAGAAAAGTTCACTGCACTTACAAGACAAATGAATAATATTCCTTGCAAATAAAATATGCAAAGTAAAATACAACTATTCTCAAACTCTGAATAAATCCCTGACTAAACATTATAAAAGACTGCTTACAGGCATTACATCAACAATCGGCTATGTCCCCATGGGAGCATTGTAACACAAAATAAAATATTCAAGAAAAGCAGCCAGTTAGTCCACTAAACATTGCAATCAAGGATGATCACACAAGGAAAATCACACTCCTAGAATTAATTACAAAAAATGAAGACATGATATATCATAAATAACCCCAAAATTTTCCACTGCATTCGACATCCAATGTAAAAATTTCAATGCCCATCACCTGTTGTTTCCTCATAAAAACAATTAACCCCTCCGTTGCTGTGAGTACAAGACAAATTAATCCAAGTGAAATAAATAGACGATATTCGCAAAATAACCGTCAACCTGCCACACAATAATTTCTATGCACACATTGTCACCTGCAAATCACATCTCACGATAACACAACTTCCTTCATCATTTCTACAAAACTCACACAGTTTGGCAGCTGTGATCCATTAACAATAAATTCATAAAAAGCACAAGAATGTCTTAATATACTACTACTTCCATGACCTCAACACGTATGATAATGGTCTTGCAGTTTGTGCGGGTGCAGCCGGTTTCTCCTTCTTCTACCTGTCGTCTGCCCCTGTCTTCCGGAGTGTCGCCAGTGCCGGCGGCAATTAATCACGCACGCTCGTAGAAGGATGTACACATCTTACTTGTACGACTACTCAACATTTTGGAGACTGTAGTTCGATATTCATTGGTGATGTCATCTCAATAATCTGATGCGGACCATGACACTGGCGATGAATTTCTTCATTTTCCCCCTTTGGGATGAATGAGCTCGTCAGCATCACCCATTGAGCCACACAGTACTCCTGTAACTTCACATTGTGCTGTCTCACTCACTCGTGACTTTCGGAGACATGGTATACACTATTTGCAACTATCTCCATACCCCTGTGATCGATTCTGCGAAATTTCACACTGATTCAGAGAACGTCTGCCCCTTGGGTTTGATTACGTCAGATTGTGATAGCTTTTTTCGACCATCTCCTATCTAGTATGGCGACACTCCTGTAAATTCAAGGGTTCTGAGTTACAAACTGTGACCACATACGGCAGTAAAGTATCGCAACTATCGTGATGGCTATTCATATAGTAGGTCAGCATCTAAATTATCTGACATAAATGTTCCGTTCTCCCGTTACCCTGTGAATGTAATGGGCTTGTTCTCAGTTTGCGAATACGCAACAAATAACAAAACTGCTGAATCAGCACCGACATAAAATTGGTGTCTGATCAGCGACTGCCGTTTTCAGAACCTTGAACTTCATTAAGCAGTTATTTATCGTTGTGTGTGTTATGGTTTCTGCTTGCTGGCTCAGGATAGCGATCGTCTCAACATAGCGAGAGAAATCATGCATAATCACCGGAACGTAATAGTTTCCAACTGGTGTCTGGTTGAAAGGCCCTAAAATACACGTCCCATTCATTTTCAGAGGTTTAGTAGCTTCCCACAATAGCTGTACTGGTATACGTTGATGACATCAATCTGCATGTTGTCCATATGGCGCACAGTTCTTGACTTATTTCTCTTGTTTTTTTCTCCATATAAACCACCAGTAACGAGCAGCTACTTTTTAAACTGTGTTTCAATGCCTTCCATCATTGCACAATACTTCATGAAGTCCCTGTTTGAACAATTCTTATTGCAGTGTGACAAGAACCACAACACATGACTCAAGCTTTGTGGTCTTGCACAGTACACCATCGCATTTGACCATATATCATGGCATTGCAAATGGCCTGAAAACTATGTTACCAGCATGTGCTCTTTGCTAGTCGGCAGTAATATGACCTACTGTCTCTAGCATTCCAATATACCCACTAAAGGCTGTAAGTAGGCTGTTTAGGTTTTTATGTTGGTAACGCCACGTAGCGCTCTGTATGAAAATCACAGACTGTGCTGTGTGCTGTCTGTGGCTGGTTCTACTCATTGTTGGTATATTCGCTATTGTAGTGTTGGGCAGTTGGGTGTGAACAGAGCGTAGCGTTGGGCAGTTGAAGGTGAGCCGCCAGCCGTGTTGGTGTGCAGAGAGAGATGCCAGACTTTTGAGAGGTTACTATAAGCGGACGATCTGGACGTGTGTCCGCCAGAAATAGGAAATTTGTAAAGATGGATATCATATATATAATGACTTCTGAACATTATTAAGGTAAATACATTGTTTGTTCTTGTAAGGGATCCATGATCCCACGACCATAGATGCTAGTATCCGACGCCCAGGTCGATAGCAGAGAGGAGTCGATTGTGAAGCGCTGCAGGAGGCAGTGAGACGAGTGTCGAGTGCATGAGTAGTACTAGAGAGTATCGAGTGAGCTGTAGTGCGGGAGAGACCGGCAAGGATGGTGGTCGAGTGAGCTATAAACGGTAAAATTCACCGGAGTATGACGAGTGAGCACGTCTCCCTGATCGTCGTGGGGTTGACCCTCACTAATTCGCGAGTGATGTGAAACAGAAAGTGACAAGTGCCGGATTACGTGCTTCGCGTCAACCGCGTCGGCGAGAAAGGACCATGGATTGCAGTGAGGATTGCTGTGGATGTGAACCACCATCATTGCGTGTGACGAAATACCTAAAATCAGCAACCAATTAAAGATATAACCGTAATTAGATGTGTAAGGCGAAGGTATCACTGCCTCAGAATTTGTGTGTTAGTAGGAAATATACACTCCTGGAAATGGAAAAAAGAACACATTGACACCAGTGTGTCAGACCCACCATACTTGCTCTGGACACTGCGAGAGGGCTGTACAAGCAATGATCACACGCACGGCACAGCGGACACACCAGGAACCGCGGTGTTGGCCGTCGAATGGCGCTAGCTGCGCAGCATTTGTGCACCGCCGCCGTCAGTGTCAGCCAGTTTGCCGTGGCATACGGAGCTCCATCGCAGTCTTTAACACTGGCAGCATGCCGCGACAGCGTGGACGTGAACCGTATGTGCAGTTGACGGACTTTGAGCGAGGGCGTATAGTGGGCATGCGGGAGGCCAGGTGGATGTACCGCCGAATTGCTCAACACGTGGGGCGTGAGGTCTCCACAGTACATCGATGTTGTCGCCAGTGGTCGGCGGAAGGTGCACGTGCCCGTCAACCTGGGACCGGACCGCAGCGACGCACGGATGCACGCCAAGACAGTAGGATCCTACGCAGTGCCGTAGGGGAACGCACCGCCACTTCCCAACAAATTAGGGACACTGTTGCTCCTGGGGTATCGGCGAGGACCATTCGCAACCGTCTCCATGAAGCTGGGCTACGGTCCCGCACACAGTTAGGCCGTCTTCCGCTCACGCCCCAACATCGTGCAGCCCGCCTCCAGTGGTGTCGCGACAGGCGTGAATGGAGGGACGAATAGAGACGTGTCGTCTTCAGCGACGTGAGTCGCTTCTGCCTTGGTGCCAATGATGGTCGTATGCGTGTTTGGCGCCGTGCAGGTGAGCGCCACAATCAGGACTGCATACGACCGAGGCACACAGGGCCAACACCCGGCATCATGGTGTGGGGAGCGATCTCCTACACTGGCCGTACACCTCTGGTGATCGTCGAGGGGACACTGAATAGTGCACGGTACATCCAAACCGTCATCGAACCCATCGTTCTACCATTCCTAGACCGGCAAGGGAACTTGCTGTTCCAACAGGACAATGCACGTCCGCATGTATCCCGTGCCACCCAACGTGCTCTAGAAGGTGTAAGTCAACTACCCTGGCCAGCAAGATCTCCGGATCTGTCCCCCATTGAGCATGTTTGGGACTGGATGAAGCGTCGTCTCACGCGGTCTTCACGTCCAGCACGAACGCTGGTCCAACTGAGGCGCCAGGTTTAAATGGCATGGCAAGCCGTTCCACAGGACTACATCCAGCATCTCTACGATCGTCTCCATGGGAGAATAGCAGCCTGCATTGCTGCGAAAGGTGGATATACACTGTGCTAGTGGCGACATTGTGCATGCTCTGTTGCCTGTGTCTATGTGCCTGTGGTTCTGTCAGTGTGATCATGTGATGTATCTGACCCCAGGAATGTGTCAATAAAGTTTCCCCTTCCTGGGACAATTAATTCACGGTGTTCTTATTTCAATTTCCAGGAGTGTATATCACTTTGTACACCGCAACCTTTATGGTCCTTAATAATAGACTAACTTTTAATCATTCCACTATTCAGTTGCAAAACAGCCGCACTCGGTTGAAATACCCCCGAAACCACAGCAGAAAAACCGATAGCCTTTCATCCATTAAGCACACAGTCATATGATCATAATAATTAACTGTTTGGCGGCTTCGGTAAATTACATAATACCCAATGAAAGAATTTAGACGGGAGTGTTTCATTCCCTATGAAAATCTTTCATCTGCTAACTATTCCTACCAGTAGTTAGTGCCTTCAGTAGTTTGAATCTTTTATTTAGCTGGCAGTAGTGGCGCTAGCTGTATTGCAGTAGTTCGAGTAACGAGGTAATTGATTCATGAAAGGTATAGGTTATTGTTAGTCATGGCCATTATTTTGTGGGGATTATTTAAAGTCAGATAGCGGTTGCGCTATAAATATTGTGTGTCAGTTCAATGATGATCAGAATAAGTAAAGAGAGAAATGTCCGAGTACGTTCAGTTTTGTTCAGCTGTTTGAAAATCAAATCACATAAGACGTTTACCAGCACAGTAATTATAATTCTCCAAAGAGGACTATTCAAAGCATCCACATTATTGTGTTTTGTGCCAGGTTTATGGACTACTTCGGAATCAAACTGACCTCAGCTTCAACCCCAACTATGTAAATGTGGTAGACAGATCCCTCAACCCCAACAACCACTTCAACACTATGTGACCTGTTATCACATTAAACTTTTCCCATAATAGCGGAAGTATGTCACACCGTATATGAGGCTCAGGGTCGTATATTCTACGGTATACCAGTTCCTCTCTGCTTTATTTACTTGTGGCGATGTGTACGCTTTTTGATATCCCTTATGATCTACTTCTTGACTACAATCAAAACCCACCGTCTGTTGTCCCATACTCTCGAAATACTATTACGAGTCTAGTCACTCAGCTTTTCAAATGCACTTTTGCTCACAAATGTTCAATGGAACTTTATACCTTGCTTTAATAAGTGTGTGAGGTGTGATGCCATTTCCACAATCCCTGAGAAGCATTTCTATAACAATAATTTGCTAACCACAAAAACGACTAAAACTGCTTGTTTAACAGAACTTGAAAATCATGTTCAGTACTCATAAATTTTGCATCTCTTCGTACTCACTTATGGCTGATTATTAACCACATGTATTGAAACATAGCTGGTATCTTTTTCAAACCAAATGACATCCACTGACACAGATAGTAACCAAAATGAAGTGTAATTTCAGTTTTTTGGCTGGTTCTCTGGTACTATATTCAGTTGATGGTTGGCACTCCGTAGATCTGTAGTAGAAAAATAACTGCACTGTCCCAAGCTTTCCAGGGCTGTTGCTACATGGTTAATGCATTGTTCCACCAATGGGTGTAGCTTATGGGGCACCTGATAAGGCTTTCTGTACACAAGTGACTGCTTCCCATGTGGGATTCTCTGTTAAATCATCAGGGTCATTGGTAACAACCCACTAGGATTAAACAAGTCATCAAGTTATAGCAATAATTCCTCCATCACTACTCTTTCCATTCATTTTGAAGACCTCATCTTTTCACATTTTGCAGTTTCACTAGTGGCTCGCTGGTGGGTAGGGTTTCATTCGTCTTGTATATGTCATCTGCATCTAGAAGATCTAAACTGGCGACCACCAATCCCTTAAACAAATCAATGTCCTTGTTCCCAAATTATCAGCATCAGTGGAACCATCCACTCACCTCTACGTGTATAATACTCATGGACACAAAATACCATGCTTTATCTGACTCATAATTTTCTTCTAACAGCTCAATCATACATATTACACTCACAGAAAGACTTGTTCCGACGCTCACCAGAGTAGGTCCTCTATACCTTGCATTACTTCATGTGAACTTATCGTTACTGATCTTGCACTCATTTTAACGTCTTTCATGAGAGATGAACCTTGCGGCTGTGTGTCACTAACATTAGTTTTGACCAGATTGAATGATAATACTCAAAGTTCTACTATGTATGGTCTATTATCAGTTTTGGAGTGAGGCTAATACAGGAAAACTAAACATAGTGTTGTACAGTGTCCACCATATATACATGAAGAAAGTCCATACTTTGCCGGAATTGCTTTTCTACCTCCCGAAAACTTCACATCGCCGAACTAAGTTGATGCATATTATAGCCCACAACTCCAACTAATCCTTATAATGAAAGTTTAAATTGCCTCTTTTCTATGAGATCCAAACTTATCACAGGGACACGCGCATCTGTGACAAACCAAAATATTTGTTCCCTACCACTGATTATGGCATCAAGTAACAATCCGCCCTTAATACACCCACATCGAAAAAAAATTGCATCACCCCGCTTCCCAGAACTCCTGAAGATAGACGTTGACTGTGGATAGACCCTGTGTCACTAACCCCCCCACCAGATGCTTGAGCAGCGCCTACTAGACGGAGGGGGTTAGACAGCCGATCAGTTCTAGTCATTACACCAGGAAGGAGGTACACGGCTTGTGTTGTCTGTAGTTCAACCATGCCGAGACGGTTAATACCGCGGTTCGATCGCGTCCGCATTCTTACTTGGTGCCAGGAAGGGCTCTCAACAAGGGAAATGTCCAGGCGTCTCGGCGTGAACCAAAGCGATGTTGTTTTGAAGTGGAGGAGATACAGAGAGACAGGAACTGTCGATGACATGCCTCGCTCAGGCAGCCCAGGGGCTACTGCTGCAGTGGATGACCGCTCCCTACGGATTATGGCTCGGAGGAACCCTGACAGCAACACCAACATGTTGATATTCGTGCAGCCACTAAAGTCGTGTTACGACTCAAACTGTGCGCAATAGGCTGAATAATGTGCAACTTCACGCCCTACGTCCATGGCGAGGTCCATCTTTGCAACCACGACGCAATTCAGCGCAGTTCAGATGGGCCCAACAGCATTCCGAATGGACCGCTCAGGATTGGCATCACGTTCTCTTCACCGATGAGTGTCGCATATGCCCTCAACCATACAATCATCGGAGACGTGTTTGGAGGTAACCCAGTCAGGCTGATCGCCTTAGACACACTGCTCAGCGAGTGCAGCAAGGTGGAGGTTCCCTGATGTTTTGGGGTGGCATTATGTGGGGCCGACGTACGCCGCTGGTGGTCATGGAAGGTGCCGTAAAGGCTGTACGATACGTGAATGCCATCCTCCGACTGAAAGCTCATCCACATCGGCAGCATCTTGGCGAGGTATTCGTCTTCATTGTTATGACAGATGGCCACTTGTTACGACTTCTGCAGTACTCGTTAGCAGCAGACACAGTGGCTGCACAATTTCTCCCTCGTCGTCGTTGCCCAGCCCTGCGGATCCCTCCGCCTGGCTGCTGCTGTGTAGATTCTCCGACAATGCGAGCAACGCGCGCCGCTGACCGCACTCGGTAGCCTCAGGCCACCAGTGCTACGCTGAAGTCAGGATGCCCTGTGGTTGAGGTGAACTCGTCGCCGCTCGGCGCCCCCAGTACAGGCACGCCCAGGGAGCCGCGTCGCCGTGAGGTCAGCTGCCAACGCCTGCTACACCGGCGGCTGGGAAGCCGTCAGTCGCGATGTCCACGAGGTCCCGTTATGGGTGGACCTCGCGCCGTGGCTCAGGGTTCCTGTGAAGTCCGGGCGTCAGTCCCCGGCGGCGCCTGTGACCAGGACCATGCTGCGGCTGGTCCTGCTGGAAGTTCTCGCTGTAGTTAGTCATCCAAGGTGCTGACCGAACTCGGGCCGACAATCAGAGACGAAGTTGACGTCCGGCGGCGAACGGATGACTCCTGCGATCTGGAACAGACTTCCGGAACCGTCACCTACAAAGATTGAACGTTCAGACACGGACCACGTCCGTCCTCATATCTGAGCTGCTTCCTAATGGCTTCTGTCTGTTGCTGCCTGTGCTCCACTATTTATATCCGGCAGGAGGACGGTTTCTACCCTCGGTGGTAGCTTTTTGTTATTACTCCCGCAGTATATTGCAGCGTATCTCAGCGTGCTGGCCTCACTTCTCCTTACTCAGCACTCTCCAGGCTTCGCTTGGCGCTCAGTCTGTGTGCGTCCTTGCGTCAGCCGGTTGGTAGTCAGCTACTGTCAGCAAGGCTACCTGTGCCGTGCTTACTTCGCAACGCATCGGTCGCCGGCTATTTTGCCATTCTCCACTGCTTGAAGCAACGCTTACTACACGTGGCCGCAACATCATGGTCGACAATTCGCGTCTTGTGAATAACTTCCTTCAGGATAACTACATCGCTCGACTAGAATGGCCAGCATGTTCTCCAGACTTGAACACAATATAACATGCCTGGGATATATCGAAAAGGGCAGTTTATGAACGACGTGACCCTCCAACCAATCTGACGGTTCTACGCCGAATCGCTGTCGAGGCGTGGGATAATCTGGACCAACAGTGCGTTGACGAACTTGTGTATAGTATGCCATGACGACTACAGGCATGTATCAATGCAAGACGATGTGCTTCTGGGTATCAGATATACCTGTGCGTACAGCAATTTGGACCGCCACCTCTGAAGGTGTCGCTGTGAGGTGGTAAAACATGCAATTTATGTTTTTCATGGGCAATAAAAAGGGAGGAAATGATGTTTCTCTTGGTGTATACTCCAACTTTCTGTACAGGTTAGAAATTCTCGTAACCGAGGTGATGGAAAACATTTTTTGATGTGTGTGTTTGCGCAACATCAAAACATATTGGGAACTTTGCCCTCGGACCAGTACTCCAGTTGCGAATTATTGGCAGTCTTCCCTTCTTATCATGCACCTTAAGTCTAACTTGGCCACATCTGTTACAGTGTAGCTGATGGCATTCACTCCATATGTAGCCTGACTGACCACAATAACAGCATTTAACGCCAATGGTAGGGACATTTGTCCTATCACGGACTCAAGCTACCGCATGTATCTCTCCCAAAGCTGTTGCTGCCCCTAAGGCTCCAGAAAAGTCCGATCTAAATGCCCAGTGTATCTTGCACCATACATCGGGTGGCATTCTCTGTACAATTCATCTAACACTCTCTGCTCTGCCTTCTGCACAAGGATCCTATTTGTGTCGTTGCTGTCTGTTAACTTACAGGTATTGACATTGAGCATCTATATCCTATCCACGAATCTTTCGACAGGTTCTCTCTGCCTCTGTGACACCCCACTTAACTGCTCGCAATACTATCTACAGCTGTTCTGCCTTTTATATCACTGTACTAGACTTCCTAGTTCATAAAATGCCTCTGATTTCTCGCGATCCCATATTTTATACCGTAAATCTTCGTGTCTCCTGTCAAACGCAACTTTGCCATTTGCAACAGCTCCTCTTCTTTCTAATAATGGAGATTTGCAGCTGTCAACAGGTTATCTGCAAGCACTAATATTTCTCAATTAATAAATAAATCAAAATGGGACAGAGGATAAATCAAGGTAAGGTTTCATAAATAGTCTTTTGGTTACCTTATTACTGAAAACAAATAAATTGTCCACATGAGCTGATCCTTCACGGTACATTTTTATAATTCCTTGGTTCCTTTTCAGTGATTGCGCAACGTGGTGCCGAGTGCATGTTGGTGAGCGGATTTGCAAATAAATGCTGGACTCTGTCATTTGTCGGTGGCGATGATAGGTACCAATTCCAGCCCTTTATCCATACATCCGAGGCATTGGAAAGCGGCACGAAAAGCATCTCCCGGCGTCAGCACAATATGTAACATTGACATGAGCAGGTGACAGTTTGGTAGCTCGTCCCCGACTGACTCTTGGTTCCACCTTTCTATCCATGCTAACCATATTTTGCGCGCGCTACATAGCTCCGTTCCCAAGGGGAACTACTGCACCTTTTTCATACAAATCACTAAGAACCCTAAGTGAAGGTCACAAGTTTACATAATAGTAACCAAACATATTTAAAAAAACAGAACATTTGCACATATTGACATTTCTGCAAAAAGTTATTTAAACAAAATTACAATTACATCTAGTAAATTTTGTTACCTCCAAATGATACAAAGAATTGAAATGACAGATACACTACATTGCATAGAATCAAACCATGGCATCAAAGCTCTTACAAAGAAAGGAGTATACAATTCTGTGTTATTGATTCAATCAAATAACATTTACAGAAGCTCAACAATGGAATCTTGAACAAAACAGAAAGTAAAATGAATCAACAAAAGGTATGTAGTGTCTAATCTAGTAGTCATTTATTTAAAATATTGACTGGTTCCGAACTTTATTCTGACCATCTTCAGATGAGTCATCATTTTGAAAGAAATGCGATCTTGGCTGTTTTATTAACTGATAATTTATAATACGAGGGTGGTTTGATAAGTTCTCGAAATAGAATAGAAAAAAAGTACTTACATCACAGAAACTTTTTTTAATTTTCAGTGTAGTATCCTTGTTGATTAATGCAGTTGGTCCAACCATGTTCCAATGCGTTCATCCCATCTCGAAAATGAGTTTCCTCCAGGTCTGCAAAATAGTTGTCAACTCCGGCTATCAGTTCTTCGTATGGAGTGAATATTTGTCCACCAAGAAAAATTTTCAGTTTTGGTAAGAGATGGAAGTCTGACGGAGCCTCAGGTGAATCACGTGAATAAGGCGTGTGGCAGGAATCCATACCTCAGTTCGTGTAGTTTTGCCGTCGTGACGGAACATGTGTGCGGACACGCATTGTCTTCATGGAAGATGACTTTATTCCTTGATAAACCTGACTTTTTCCCGTATCTGTTGTTGAAATTTGTCCAAGAGGTTAGCATACTATTCTCCAGTAACTGTTTGCCTAGTGGCGAGATGATCTACGAACAGACTCCCCTTCGCATTCGAGAACACTTACGCCATGACCTTTCCCGCGGAAGGAATTATCTTTACTTTTTTTTGGTTGCATAGAATCAGCATGTTTCCACTGCTTTCACTGTTGTGTTGTCTGTGTGGTATAGTAGTGAACCAAAGTTTCATTTGTGGTAACAAACCGAAGCAAAAAATCTTGTTCGTGACAGCTAAAAGGGGCCAAACATTGTTCCGATATGTCCATTCTCATGCGTTTTTGATCCAGCGTCAAGAGTCGCGTCACCCACCTTGCAGATAATTTTTCATCTCTAATTCTTCAGTTAAAATGTGACACACCCTTTCAGATGACATCTGGAAAGCGTGAGCACTTTCACGCCCTTTCAATCGGCGATCCTTCCATTTTGTGCACTTTTGCATTGATTTCTCGAGTAGTGACACACCTTGGTCAACCACTGCGCGAATCACCATCCAAGCTATCCCGATCAAATTTAAATTCTCTTGTCCACTTGGCAACATTTGAATATGATAGAGCAGAGTTCCCCAGTGTATTCTGGAAATCGGCATTAATGTTCTTTGCTTTCATACCTTACTTTACGAAGTACTCAATCACTGATCGAATCTCGATTATTTCCATCTTTGTAAACCACTACGCGGGAGCAACAACACAGCCACGCCACCGCCACAGCTCTCTTCGAAAAGCGCTGTTTACAGGCACGTGTTTACAGGTAACAGTCCAATGAGTATCACGTGAACAACTCGTTGCGCTGGCGCTGACCTCTCGTGGTGATTCCGAGAACTTTTCAAACCACCCTCGTAGACCACTGACAATCTCCGAAGCACGTTACATAAAGTTACTACTACATCTTCTCTTGCCTTGGGTGAAAAACGGTCAACTGGTCTAGCAGTACCTAACTTTAGGGTGATCTCTGTTCTCTTCTGCAGCATCTAATAATTTATGCAGGTGTATATTACCTGCCCTCTTTCGTACTATTTGTCTTTGGCTCAGCTAGTATAAAACCTTACCTAACATGCAAGAACAAATAAAATATCACGCACAGTGGGGTGATCACAAAGACGATTAAGATGAACACAAAACAATTTAGCGCTAAAGTAACACAAGCCGTGTGGACTCATTACACGATGATATATAATGTCTACGTGTGAGGCATTTCACTAGGATGAATTAGGAAATTACACTGAATGCTCCATACAGGACGCACAGACCTTAATCTGATCTGCACTCGGATTTCCTTTAACATCCTCCACATGTATATCTTAAAAAAAAAAGGCTCTGAGCACTATGGGACATAACTTCTGAGGTCATCAGTCCCATACAACTTAGAACTACTTAAACCTAACTAACCTAAGGACATAACACACATCCATGCCCGAGGCAGTATTCGAACCTGCGACTGTAGTGACCTCGCGGTTCCAGACTGAAGCGCCTAGAACCGCTCGGCCATTCCGGTCCGGTTTTATATCCTCATTAATTTTTACAAACTGCACTTCCAAATGAGTCCTTAAATCCGAGTGACCTATCATTGCACGACACTTTAAGAAAGCACAATCAGGAAAAACAGTTCTTTGGCACTCCCTCACTGCACTGATGATGTTTTATGCCACGTCACGATGTTCGCCAACGCCATTAGTCACTTCTGACGGCATTTATAATGGGTTCAGGATGGTCTTATTGACCACATGGCTCGTCATGTTGAAGTTTCAGGACGTTAGACAGGTCAACAAGTGCAAAGAACCAGTTCCTCAACTGCCATGGAGTCATTATGGAATGGAAATAACCATAGTAGTTATTCAGCGAACTTCATACACCCGCAACAGTCATTTTGTTGCTTGATTGGTTGACGGGGTGGGGGAGGGAGGGGGCGAACAGCGAGGTGATTGGTCCTCTAAAGCCCTTAGTGCCCTAGTGATCTTAGGAAGTGGTACTAATTGGGTCAGACTGCAGCTGCAAGAGATGGCCACGTGCACATAGATGCCAGGACAGACAGACAGTCCCAGAAGAAGCAAAGTGAGGGCCTAAATGGATGCCGTGTTGTGTCAGTCTTACTGATGTTCGACAGTGGCAGCAAACTCCATGGTAGGCCAGTCACGCAGGTAGATGAAAATGCATTGACCAACCACCAGGTTACGGTGGACACAGTGCAGGAGGAACTAAAGTGCAGACATCGAACCAAGGATACCCAGGAGGCGCCCTGGAGACAGTGGATATCAGACAGCAGTACGACCCCAGCTTGAAGGCAGCAGTTCAGCTCCTGGCACCCTCTGGACTAGAAAAGCAGTGTCTAGTTCTACTTGAGACAGGGCAGCCCCTTTCAGTTGGAGAGCTGGCGTGGGGTACTTCTCGATGTAGGCTGTGGTTGTCAATAGATACTGCATGGCTAGAGTGAGTGGTATTTAGGGCCAGTCAACCCGGCTCTATTGTGAAAGTCAGTTTGTCACATAGACCACAGCAGCGGCTCAGTTCCAGCCGAAACAGAGGATAGTCATGGAGGTCAACACTGCCGTAGCTCCACTCTCGCAGCATGCTCCGCTGACACTGTTCCAGCCCTGGCACGAGGCAGCAGGGCCCAGTGCGTTGTAAATGAGCTCACTTCAGTGCAGGAACAGAGGCATTCGTTATGCCAGCTATGCAAGTTTCCAGAGTCTGCAGTGGAATGTGGTCGGCAGAAATCTGACTCGCCTGGTTGCAGGTTATGGACGCCGATTAGGAAACGTAGCGGCTTAAGGCAATTAAGGGTCGTTATTTATTAATGAAGATGAATAATGAGGTCGATTTCTCCATTTAAATATGTACTGTAATATTACTTGGAATAATTTGTACTGATGCAGTCACTTTTTACTAATATTTTATTAGCACAATCCATTTCGGCAGCATCAAGTGCATTATACAGTTACTAATACATCAGCTGATAGGTAATGTACATTAACTGTGTGTGTCAGTGGGGTTAAGAATCGCAAAATAAACATGTGTGGAAGGATAAATCTGTCACAGTGTGTACATTAGGTGAATAGAATGATTAGATAATATATTAATACCTTTACTTACATTTCTGTTGGCGATTTCATTTTCTGGCACAAGTTGTGATTAACCTGTTCCTGTGCTCTGAGTGCCAGAAAATGAAATCGCCAACAGAAATGAAAGTAAACATATTAATATATTACCTAACCATGCTACTCACATAATGTACACACTGTCACGAACAAAATGGTTCAAATGGCACTGAGCACTATGGGACTGAACATCTGACGTCATCAATCCCCTATAACTTAGAACTACTTCTTGTTGTTGTCTTCAGTCCTGAGACTGTTTTGATGCAGCTCTCCATGCTACCCTATCCTGTGCAAGCTTCTTCATCTCCCAGTACCTACTGCAACCTACATCCTTCTGAATCTGTTTAGTGTATTCATCTCCTGGTCTCCCTCTACGATTTTTACCCGCCACGCTGCCCTCCAATACTAAATTGGTGATCCCTTGATGCCTCAGAACATGTCCTACCAACCGATCCCTTCATCTAGTCAAGTTATGCCACAAACGTCTCTTCTCCCCAATCCTATTCAGTACCTCCTCATTAGTTATATGATCTACCCATCAAATCTTCAGCATTCTTCTGTAGCACCACATTTCGAAAGCTTCCATTCTCTTCTTGTCCAAACTAGTTATCTTGCATGATTCACTTCCATACATGGATACGCTCCATACAAATACTTTCAGAAACGACTTCCTAACACTTAAATCTATACTCGATGTTAACAAATTTTTCTTCTTCAGAAACGTTTTCGTTACATTTGTCCTCTAGGCATCCATGCTTACCCATTTTGCACTTCCTGTCGATCTCATTTTTGAGACGATTGTATTCCATTTTGCTTCATTTACTGCATTTTTATATTTTCTTCTTTCATCAATTAAATTAGAACTACTTAGTTAGGCAGGATTCGAACCTGCGACCGTAGCGGTCGGGCGGTTCCCGACTGTAGCGCGTAGAACCGCTCGGTCACCCCGGCCGGCTACACACTGTCACAGATTTTTCCTTCCACACAAGATTTTTTTCGATTCTTAACCCCACTGGCACACACAGCTAATGTACATAACCTATCAGCTGTTGTATAAGTAACTGTATAATGCACCTGATTATGTCAGCATGCTGCCGAAATGCATTGTGCTAACAAAATATTAGTAAAAAGTGACTGCAGCAGAATAAATTATTCCACATAATCTTAAAATACAATCGCAAACCTAGAACAACATCCATATAACATGTAATAATTTAAATATACTGTAATGCCTGCGCCGGTGGTTGTGATCGAGCGGTTCAAGGCGCTTCAGTCCGAAACCGCGCTGCTGCTACGGTCGCAGGTTCGAATCCTGCCCCGGGCACTAATGTGTGTGATGTCCTTAGGTTAGTTAGGTTTAAGTAGTTCTAACTCTAGCGGACTTATGACGACAGATGTTAAATCCCATAGTGCTTAGAGTCATTTCGTAATACCTGCCCCCCATAAGGCAACTATGGCATCAATACCTGCACATTCCCATGACACACCGGAGACGGGAGAGCGGTAGATGTGCAGAATTCCTTGCCTGGAACATTTGATTTCACTGACAATGTATTAATAAGATACCAGAAACAGTGAAGAGTAAAAGAAATCTAAGGTTTAGCAACTAAACAATCTACCCCTCTGGTTTTTCTGTTATATATTGCTTTGGCGTATGAGTTCGTAGCGTTTTTTCACATTTGTAAAATACACCACAGCTACACACAACACAGACTTAAGTCATCACAGTACTTTCTCCTTCACAATCTGCCAACGCTAGCAGAACTTTTCTGTTGCAGACTGTAGAAATCAACTGTTTTTGAGGCGAAAAGCGCGTCGAACCATGCTCAGTGCGCATTTTCATCCGGGAAGGAAGTCCATTTAAGGTTGAAATTGATTCAAAAGGCTCTGAGCACTGTGGGACTTAACATCTGAGGTCATCAGTCCCCTAGAACTTAGAACTACTTAAACCTAACTAACCTCTAAGGACACAACACACATCCATGCCCGAGGCAGGATTCGAACCTGCGACCGTAGCGGTCGCACGGTTCCAGACTGAAGCGCCTAGAACCGCTCGGCCACACCGGCCGATTCCCTTTAAGGTTTTTCAATAGAGTGCGGGAGAGGGAAAATCCGGGGAAGCAATATCAGATGAATAAGGCGGGTGCGGAATGACTTCCCACCCCATCTCGTGTTTAGAGTTTTCTGTCAATCTAGCACAATGCAGGTTGGCATTATCGTCGAGTAGTTTGACTGGCGGCATTGTTCCTGGTCGTTGCTCTAGAATTGCGTCTACAAGACGTCTCAGTTGCTGACAATAAATTTCAGCAGTGATGGTAGCAATTCGTAGTACACCACACCGTCGGTTTTCCACCAAGCGCATAACATTATCTTTTGTGGATGCGTGCAGGTCTTTGTACGGGGAGCTTCTGCTTTTTTTGGGCTCTACCAATCTTCTGTTTTCCTTGTGTTAGCGTAAAGACTATTTCTTGTCACCAGTAACGATACAGGATACGAATGGTCGGTGTTGCCCATGAGCCAGTTAATGACGAGCAAGCATAGATGTACTAGGTGATCAATAAGTCAGTATAAATTTGAAAACTGAACAAATCACGGAATAATGTAGATAGAGAGGTACAAATTGACACACATGCTTAGAATGACATGGGTTGTTATTAGAACCAATAAAGTACAAACGTTCAAAAATGTCGGCAGATGGCGCTTCATCTGATCAGATTAGCAATAATTAGCATAACAAAGTAAGACAAAGCAATGATGATGTTCTTTACAGGAAATGCTCAATATGTGCACCATTATTCCTCAACAATAGCTGTAGTCGAGGAATATAATGTTCTGAACAGCACTGTAAAGCATGTCCGGAGTTATAGTGAGGCATTGGCGTCGGATGTTGTCTTTCAGCATCCCTTGACTTTGGCTCAGAGAATGCGACATCCATAAATCCGATTTCTGAAACTTCCTCATTGCATGCAGACATCGCGCGATGGTGGAATGACCACAGTTTATCACATTTACCAGTTCTCGAACACAGAGATGTGGGTGAATATGAATTAACGATTTTAAACAACTTCCCTTATATCCCAAAGGTCTTTGTAAATGTGGAGAGTTACTAATGTCCAAACGATTTTCCTTAAAAAGAGAAAACTTTTTCCTTACGTGCTTCGTCCAATAGCTCTAGCCCTACGGTGCAAATGTTTGTCACTGCCTCCGCCACTGCCACCCCTCTAATGAACAGAAGGAGAGGTCGATTCAAAAATGGTTCAATTGGCTCTGAGCACTATGGCACTTAACTTCTAAGGTCATCAGTCCCCTAGAACCTAGAACTAATTAAACCTAACTAACCCAAGGACATCACACACATCCATGCCCGAGGCAGGATTCGAACCTGCGACCGTAGTGGTCGCCGGTTGCAGACTGTAGCGCCTAGAGCCGCACGGCCACTGCGGCCGGCCAAGAAGAGATCGGAAATGTTCCGATTCCTCCATTTTGCACTTCATCTTCTAGCGTCCAAAGTTCCAAATGACAAAATGACAATATACAAACTCAAACAGCAACTGTAAACTACAAATAAAACGTAATAATGGAGACATAAAAACATGGCAACGGGACTACCAAAAGGCAAAACTAAAAAGTCCTGCTATGTTCTTTTGTGGAGATACTCGTTGCAGCCTCTAATGTTTCAGACAGGCGGAGTGCCGAGATCCGGACAGGAGACGTCTGTCACACAGGAACGGGGAGCAGCCGCCAGGGGCGATGGCGTGAAGCGGGCGAGACGACACGGCCTCCTTGAACCGCTGGGGACTGGCGAGTGGTGTCTGCAAACAATGAAAGCAGCCTCAGGTGGGCCGACAAGTGTCATTGTCAGAGGGAAGATCAGTACGCATCCTGCCCGGCTATTGGTATGCCTATCTAGTGACAGATATTGTTACATGGTGAATCATCAGTCAGATATGTTTCAAACTTTATGGAGAAGTTCACCACATAACTGGTGATTAAACTTTCGTACCATTCGGGCCTGGTCTCCATCAGTATCACTATAAAGTGTGACTAGGCGGTGAGGCGTAGCGCCGTATACCGATCCTGCCTTGGAGACGGTTAAGTGGGAGATGTGTCTCAGAGCTGGAGAGTGACAGATGGTGACGCGAGACTGGACGCGCACGTAGTTTATGTATCAGCCGATAGAGGACAATATTGGGTAGGAGGACTGTGACTTTAGTTTCGATTGCGCCCACTAGAGTGCACTAAAGTAATAGAATGTTTTTCATAAACTCTTCTAGTATTTTCATAAAGTGTTATTACGTCTTTTTGTGTACGTAAAATGTTATAAATGTGTTTTGGCAGTATGAATGATGCGTGAGTGTGGTTTAAGGTTAATATAAAGGTAATTGTTTAACGAGTTATGTAGTAGGATTTAGTGTGGGAACGTTTCGAAGAAGTACGGACATGTAGAAAGGGGATTTTTGTAGAATAATTTTGTAAAGTGGGTTTATGGTAAAGGGAAAGTTAATAAAAATAGTAAGTAACCTTATGCATAAGGAAAACTTCAACATATTAGATAATTACGTCGGTAAAAAGTGCAGTCCTGAGGTTTACTATTTTGCGATTGGTTATTCATGAAAAGCGCAGACTGACGCGGGAGAGCGTTGTTTTGCTATTGGCTGCTGAATAAAGCAGTATTCTTCGCGCGTCTTTCTCTGCAGTTAGAGAAGACTTACAGTATTCTAGAGAGAGTGGGAGCCTAGCCGCGAAACAGTTCGGACGTGTGTAGTAGTAGTTCCAAAGGAAATGAGAAGTTGCCGGATCTAGCAGTGCTTCATACATCAAAAGTGTGGTAAAGTGACGGCATAATTATTCCGATGTGTGTGTAGAAATTTCGGAAATTTTAAGTAAATTTTGTGACGATAAAAGACATATATGCCGCACGGCGTACTGAGCAGGTCGGTGGCTAAAACTGTGTCTGCAGTTGGTACCGACATACTCAATATTTTGTGAGCATTCTCAATCAAAAACAATCAGTATTTTTTCCGGAAATGCAACACCATAAACTTGCTAATTGAGTGAAAGGCATTATGAGTGACTGTGTTAGGACTAGCATGGGCTTGGCAGTGATACTTGTTCACCTAATTTTCAGAATATATTAATTGGGGACAAAATTTCCAAACTTTCTTTTGTGTGAAAACTTTCTCCCTAAACATAGATTAGTGACTTAAATTGCAGCCTGGTTCACGTCGAAGTACAGTAGGTTTCACTCGGCTTCCCTACTGATGATCGGCTGAGACATGTTCATAGGTAGGTGCAGGTCCGTCGTAAAAGGGACGGAAAGAACCGCGCCGCCGCAGCGGGAACGAATACACTTCGTGTTCTTTGTGTGGTGGAAACGAGCATAGTCCGAATGTCTTCTTGAAGCATTTCTTGCCATGCTTGAAACAAGTGTTTGCACCGTTTAAGAGTTATTTAGCTTTGCGCGTGCCAAATTCAGGCACTCGCACGCACTAAAATTCGTTAATGCACAGACACCTTCTTTTACACACCTAACTCTGCCCATGATATACTCGCCTTTTTTGTGTTACGATAGAAGAAGCATTTTTCATTCTGTTTCCCGACGTTTACTCCACCACAACTGTGACTTTTGGACCGACTTAGCTTGGCAACCGATGTAAATTTTGATCTCTGTTGATCCATTGTGGATATAGGACAGCGTACGGCCAAATATTTAGAAGGAAAATCGTCCGACAACCGTATGTTTTAAGAAGTTATTATATTTAGACAGTCCCTCTGTACTGCATATAGAGGCAGTGACAGGCTGTTGACGTTGAACACAAATGAATGACTCATATTTTGCACATATACGAGAAAAATTCCACTATTGTACGATACACTATTTATAAAAAATTGTTCGAAAGAGTAACTACAGCATAATATCGAGGAGTAACCATCCGGAGCGACCTTAACTGGAACAACTGCATGAAGCAAATAGTAAGCAAGGCGAATGTCACAGTGAGAGTCACAGGACGATTCTTGAGGAAACGTAATTCATCGACGAAAGAAGTGGCTTGAGCATTTGTCGTCACTCTGCGAGCCGAACTACGTTGGATTAAGAGAAGAGCTTGTCGAGATCCAACGAAGAGGGCGCGTTTCGTCCTGGGATCGTTTACTTGGTGCGAGAATGTTACGGATATGCTCAACAAACCCTACGCCAAGTTCTGCAACACGGAGAGGTCTGCTGTTGAAATTGCGAGAGAGTACACTCCAGATAGAGTAGGGCAACACATTACTTTTTCCCACGTACGTCTCGCGAAAGCACCACGATGAGAAAATGTCAGAAGCTGGATCTAATACAGAGGTTCATCGACATCCATTCTTCCCACACGACATTCCTGAATGTAACAGGGAAGAAGGGATCAGTTAGTGGTACTGCAAACACCCTCCGTTACACACTTTCACGTGGATTATGGAGTACTGATTTTGATCTAGGTGCTGCCCACTTCATCGTTACACACCTAGTAGACAGTAACTGTTGTACGTCACGAACTTGGGATACGCTCAGTTTACTTTCACATCTGACGATCTGACCCATTTAAGAGAGCCTTGCTGAACTTTGACTATGAAGTCTAGGCGGACGTGCTGTATTCTCGTTCTTTATTCTCTAGGCGAAAGTGTGTCAGTCTACGGAAAGCGTTCGGAAGGCGGAATCAAACCGGCCGCTATTATGTTCCACTTTCTGGATGTAATAGACGAAAAAAGGGAAATGATTTAAAGATATCGATTTGCGAAACTAACCTTGATTCCTACCAGGTTTTCGTTCTCAAAAGGAGGTCATGATACATGAGCATAAAATGTGCTCCAGAACTGTACAACAGATTGGTAGCAGCGATAGAGCCCTACAGTAATGGGCTTCAGTCTGATAACTTTTTCTGAAGACGGGAATAATCTCCACTCTTTTCCAATCACTTGAAACGCTTCCAGTAACGCGAAACGGCTGCAAGAAGGGGACCAACCTCATTCGCCTTATCTATTCATAACTGTACAGATTCCAGTCTTGTGCTTCTTTTGTTAATACCTTTCCAATACTTATTCGTTGTCACTTCAGGTTTCGTGCGTTGGTTGACACAAGGAACTCCATTACAGTCTTCCGCAGCGGTACTACGTGGTGCATTCAAGTTCTAAGGCCTCCGATTTTTTTTCTCCGGACTGGAAAGAGACAGAAACATGCGCATTGTTTTAAAATGATGCCGCGTTCATTGCTCATACGTTTCAGAGATGGCAGCACCGTAAGGCAGATGGAATTTTACCGCCAGCGGTGAGAATGAGAACTGTTTTAAATACTTAACATGGCGACGTTTTCCTTACTTGCACAGCATGCAATCATTCGTTTTCTGAATTTTCGTGGTGTGAAACCAATTGAAATCCATCGACAGTTGAAGGAGACATGTGGTGATGGAGTTATGGATGTGTCGAAAGTGCGTTCGTGGGTGCGACAGTTTCATGAAGGCGGAACATCGTGTGACAACAAACCGAAACAACCTCGGGCTCGCACAAGCCGGTCTGACGACATGATCGAGAAAGTGGAGGGAATTGTTTGGGGGGATCGCCGAATGACTGTTGAACAGATCGCCTCAAGAGTTGGCATTTCTGTTGGTTCTGTGCACACAATCCTGCATGACGACCTGGAAATGCGAAAAGTGTCATCCAGGTGGGTGCCACGAATGCTGACAGACGACCACATGGCTGCCCGTGTGGCATGTTCCCAAGCAATGTTGACGCGCAACAACAGCACGAATGGGACTTTCTTTTCGTCGGTTGTGACAATGGATGAGACGTGGATGCTATTTTTCAATCCAGAATCAAAGCGCCAGTCAGATTAATGGGAGAACACAGATTCACCGCCACCAAAAGAAATTATGGGTAATCGCCAGTGCTGAAAAAATGATGGTGTCCATGTTCTGGGACAGCGAGGGCGTATTCTTTACCCATTGTGTTCCAAAGGGCACTATGGTAACAGGTGCATCCTACGAAAATGTTTTGAAGAACAAATTCCTTCCTGCACTGTAACAAAACGTCCGGGAAGAGCTGCGCGTGTGCTGTTTCGCCAAGACAACGCACCCGCACATCGAGCTAACGTTACGCAACAGTTTCTTCGTGATAACAACTTTGAAGTGATTCCTCATGCTCCCTACTCACCTGACCTGGCTCCTAGTGACTTTTGGCTTATTCCACCAATGAAAGGCACTCTCCGTATCCGCACATTCACCAGCCGTGCTGCTATTTCCTCGGCGATTTTCCAGTGGTCAAAACAGACTCCTAAAGAAGCCTTCGCCACTGCCTTGGAATCATAGCGTCAGCGTTGTGAAGAATGTGTACGTCTGGTGGGCGATTACGTCGAGAAGTAACCCATTTCGGGTGAGTAGTTAATTAGAAAAAAATAAAATCGGAAGCCTTAGAACTTGAATGCACCTCGTATTTCAGAACACCTAATTCACTATTACAGCGTTCTGTCATTCTACGTCTCAGTGACAGTATGTGTGTAAGCAGTACTGATCCATGTACTGAATTTAAGCAACACAGGTCTTAGGTGTTTTCATCAAAATGGTATAAGAAGTTTGCTTTCGAATTCATTGAACGTATCCGTTATCTTCTGCGTTCATTTTGCTTCCATTCATTCATTGTTTGTCATGAAAACTTCGACTTAAGATATATTAGAGATGAATACCTCGTTTATTTAGTAGCAACATTCTGACAGTGGCGTTGAGCCATTTAAGATATTGCCCCGTCCATCACAATGAGACGTTACGAGCAAAGCGGTCCTCGCTGCGAAAGGCGGTGGCCAATGTTTGATGGCTCAAACGATCGGCTAACCGGATGCGCTAAGCAAGACACGCCAGCAAGGCCATCGCGAAATGCAGGTTCCTGAGCGACCCGTCACTGGTTTTCTCAAGGCTGTAGCGTGAGGTGAACGAAACTGCATTCACTACTACTTCATTTCTTCGTCCCTAGAGATTAACATTTGACACTGACCGCTCTGATAATCTCCAGTTTCATTCCTCTCAAACTTAGTAATGGGTAACGTATTACCAGCATTCTTAGCATTCCTTTTAATGCGTGTAGACAACGACGCTCCAATATCTTCGTTGTGACTGATTGCTTCCCTTACAGTAAACTGAAAAGAAAATTTTGGCTTTGTCAATTACCAGACCTACTCCACGATGGAAAGCAACAGCTAGTGAGCAACCATTATATTCAGAACCATCTGCTTTCCACGTGGCCCGAAACCACCAACAGGAACCTTTGCCAACACTTTACCAGTTGCGTTATTGTACGGATATCAGAGAACGCTTCACATACGATGAATACTTTTGCTAGAAGCATCCCTTTTGTTTCTATTTCCTCATTTGTGTTTTCCATTTTCTATTAGTTTCTTACCTGATGCACTTATTTTCATTTTGTTTACATTTCACAACACATACTGACCTTTTTTTTAGAATTGTTACTAAAAGCTTTCTGTAAATAACTTGTCACATATGTCAGTTGTATTTATTTCTATTCTTAAAGGACTTCGACTATGTGAAATGTTGGCCAGCTATTTACAATTACATTTTATTTAAATGTATTGTTGTAATGATGTTATATTCATAAATAAATGCAAGAAAAAATGCGCGTATGTCGGACACATAATTTTTGGTAATCGGGATTGCGTTCGCACTGTACGAGAACTAAAATAATTAAAAAACTCGTGCTCACCGTATGTTAGAATATGGAAAAGAACTTTTGCGCCATTCTCCGCTTATTGGCGTGATTTTATTCTCATAAATGTTCTATTCTTTCTTTCAGGAATCTCTTGTAGCTGCCCATTGGCCAACAGTCTCCACAGATAAGTGCAGAAGGAATGCTTAACGATCGGCGCCTAACTGAACTTCACTACAGTGCATCCCTTGTTCCCTGACATTCAGCTCCTGCTCACCCATAGTCTGAAATATCCATTACTTTAGGCTATCTAAACTGACACACAATATTTTTAGCGCAACCCAGTCTCACTTTCAATACTCCCTACAACAGAATGACCCTGACTAACATTAACCTATACCTTTCACAAATCACTTACCTCACAACAATCTTCGTTACTCGAACTGCTGCAATACAGAGAGCGCCACTACTGCCAGCGAAATAAGAGATTCAAACTACTGAAGGCACTAACTACTGATAGGCATAGTTAGCAAATGAAATATTTTGATACAGAACAAACAATGTATTTACCTTAATAATGTTCAAAAGTCATTATATATACATCAGGTCATGACATCCAGTCTTACAAATTAACTGTCTCTGATGCACACATGTCCAGATCATCCGCTCTCAAAACTCCGCCATTTCTCTCCCCAAATCCACCACTGCTGGCGGCTCACCTCCAACTGCGCAACCCTACGCGCTGGTAACAGCCAAGTGCCCAACACTACAATAGCAAAATTCCAACAATGCAAACCAGCTACAGCCTTCTCACAGCACAGTCGGTGATTTTCATATAGAGCGCTACCTGGCGTTACCAACATAAAAACCTTAACAGCCTACTTACACAAGGAGTGCTGTGGTGTCTTCAATTCGTGGCGAAACCTAGGTGAATCCACGACCAGACCTCCTGGGGTTGAGCGGCGAACCCTCTTTGCAGATATCGTACGTCTTAGGTTGGACGGTCTGGTAAAACAGGGTAGCAGGCGAGCTGTGATGTAACTAACATCAGATATTAATGCTGGGCAGAGTACAAATGTGTCTAAACACAGAGTACACCGAACATCCCTAACGATGGGCCTCCGTAGCAGACTATCCATACATGTGCCAATGTTAATACCACGACACCGGCAACTATAACTGAAACGGACACGTGACCATCGGTCTTGGGCGATGGCGCAGTGACAGAGCGTTGCACTGTCTGATTAATCGCGATACCTTCTTCATCAAGTCGATGGGAGGGTGCGGGTACGCTGCTTGTCAGGGGAACAGATCCTTGGCAACTCTACTGCTGGACGGAGACAAGCTGGCGGCGGTTTCGTTATGCTCTGGAGAACATTCACGTCGGCATGCACGGGTCCAGAGGAGCTCTAGCAAGGCACCATGACTGCCAAGGTGTATCGTACGCTGTTTGCAGATCACGTACACCGCTTGATGTCAATCGCGTTTCCCAACGGCAGTGGCATTTTTCAACAAGATAATGCGCCATGTCACAAAGCCAGGAGAGTGCTGGAGTGTTTCGAGGATCACAGAGGTGAGTTCCAAATGATGTGGTGACCCTCCAGGTCACCAGATCTGAACCCGAAAGAAGACATCTGGGATGCGATTGAACGTGGTGTCCGGGAATTAGGCGACTTGTGTGTGCAAATTTGGTGCCAACTCCCTCCAGGGACATAGCAAGGCCTCATTGGATCCATGCCGGGACGCGTCGCCGCTGTCATTGCTGTTACCTATGCCATAGGACGAAATACTGAAAATTATGTATATGGTCATAATGCTATGGTTGATTAGTGTAGAATATGTCTTGTCGGTCCATTGAATTCGTTATTGATGGTCCCTCCGGCTAAGTGAAGTGAGAAGACAGGTAGTGGTTCCGCCCTGATGTACTCAGAGGACTATACAATATTAGTCCTTAGTTAGCGAGAAGGCAACCAGGATACACCCCAAGTAGGCTCATACAGTATCCACTGTTTTGTTAGTGAATTCGTTGAATCTAGATGGCACTGTGAACCGTTTTATCTTTGTATGTGTTGAATATCACCTTTAATTTCTGAATGTTCTGTTTTGCGCCTGTATGTACCAACAAGAAATCGTCCCTTGGACTACATTCCCAGAAATGGTAGGAGACACTGCATCCTGGCTTCAGGTTTCGGCCCCTATCTATCCTGCCTCCGCCACCACACAACCTAAGCCTTAAAACCTAAAAGAATTAAAAATTAAAGATAAGTAATAGTAAAAAAACTAATAAAAAAGCAAAACTCGATTGCTGTTTGCAGATCGTCGGGTCCAGGGTTCGATTACAGCTCACATTGGGGACTGAGCGTTTGTGTTGTCCTAATCATTTCATCTTGTCTTCATGACAAAGAAGAATCAACTCACCGAAGTGGCGTCAAGTGGAAATCCTAGCACCAGGTGACGGAACAAACGCAGACGGTGTCTCATGCCCAATAATGCCACGCGATCATTTAATTATAATTTCAGAAACACCGCGCGCGCTCGCTTCAAATTCCCAGTGACACACAAGCAAACGCAGGCCACTTACGTTGACAAAATCGTCAGTTTTTTTTAAAACAATGCTCAACTGAATTTGCCTGTTTGAAGTAAATCAGTTCGGGAAAAGCTATATCTTAGTTGTTCTAAACCACGACAAATAAAGCTATTTACTTCCTGTCGTCAGACGCCGATTATTGAGCTCTCGAAGCTGTGGAAAATTGTTTTCAGATATCTTTATTCGTTAACGAAGTATTGTGGCTAAAGTACGACATGTCTTAGAAACATAGCATCCGACAGGTGAGCTTACTGCTCCGTCACTTGAGACTAAGGTCGAGCCACTGTTGTGAGCGCTTTAGCGGAGAATTCCAAAGACTAACAAACAAATGACATTTAAGAAATACATGAATGTATTTTTATAAATCATTATTTATTGCTGTAATAACAAAACAAAACTAGGAAACTACTCCATATATATATGTTAACTTTGCTGTTACAATATTATGTCGTTGCACCAGTCACTTTAGCGCGATACTGCCTTGGCGGCCATACCTCTAATTGCGCGGGAAAGGCAACTCGATGTAACAACTTAGTAACGAAGCTACTTCTGTGATAAAACTGCTTTTTTCACATTTTTCCTTGTGATATGTTATGTGGACTGCCAAAGAAAAGGAAGTAATCGCCATAAATAAGAAACAGGACTGTGAGAGCGCAATTGCGAAACGAAATATTGCACAGTTAAAAAAGAAAGAATGACAAATTTATCTGTCGTATGACATACCATTTGAAGCCAAATTCATCAGCTGCTGCTCAAAAACGATGGTGAAACATTTTTACTTGTCGTGAAGAGTCATTTCAGCAAGTAACCGACGTTTCCACATACACATAAATAGTGTGGACGTATGTTGACGGAGTTGCTCTAATTCGAATTTACGTGATCGTCATCTTTGAGGTTTCTGTACCAGCTGCTAAATCTAGAGTCACCTATTGCGTAATATCTGTATTTTCTCTATATTTAGAAAGCGCTAACTGACTGCTTGAAAGAAGCAACAACTGACAAACCCGTTCTTAAGTCAGAGAGAGTAGGGGTAGCACTTCGGTCTTGCTGAGCATATGCTACAGAAGTCCACCTTCAAGATGATAAGGAAAAAAGGAATGCACTTTTTGAAGTTCCATAGGACAAAGAAGAGTGATAAAAATTATGTTTTATTGCTCTAGTTTTGCACAACAAAAAGTTTGTTTGGGAACAGGGCTTTCCATCTTTGACAAGTAAAAACAAAATGAAAGTAGCGAACATCTTCAGAACCCTAGATTAGAGGTGAATACAACTTCATCAGCACTAACATACCTAATAAGCTTCATAGAAACCAGGAAGGATAGATTTTAAGTATATGAATTCAAAGTTTCTGAGTTAACTAACTGCACTAAATACAAAAGTGAAACATAACGCAAGCGCAAAATGAATGTATGTATGTCACCTCTTCACCAGATACCGAGCTGGCCTCTTCAGAAATGTAGTTTCCTTTCTGCCACAGACCAATATTTTGATCTACACTGCGGAACATGTTTCACGATGACAGACTAATTGATTCCCGTGCCGGATTTCTCTACAATTTAGACCATGAACTAGGAAATCAACAAGGTTCAAAAAGGTGTTGAGGACAATGAATAAGCATTTAATAAGAAGAGACTGATTTCTAACTACTCTGTGAAAAAAAAGTAATTTTTTTTCCTAATGTCGAGATTGCAACTGCCACCGCTAACAGAAAGAAGTGGGTGGACATTCAAATTGATTGAAATCGGTCGTAGAGCCTCCGTGTTAGTAAACACGTTCAATGCTTTGGCTTCACTCAGTACTGAAAGCGAAATTTTAAGGAACGAAGTTATGGACATAACTCCATTAAAAACAAAGCCGTATAATCGATTCACCATAAATATTATATGACACTTTCATTTTAAGGATTTTTATTAGACGAAGTATGTATTTGAATGGAATGAAAGTAAAATTTGCTTGTTTGTCAGATTCCGTTCGTTACCTTATAGTCGCTTCTCAAACTTGTTTACTTATACTTACATATTTTAGTTTACACTACCTGGCCCAGAGGACCGTACGCAACTACAACACCCCTCTTTCACCGGATTCTACTTCCTGCTTCTTTCCGTAAATCACCCTCAATCTCACGAATACCATGTTTCCACATTTTGTTCGTTCTACCTTGTGGTCTTCCACAACGGGGAGTAAAATACATGGATTTCAAAGGTTGTAACGTCCCATTAGAAAATTATGAATGGCTGTTTTCGTAAACTTCTACGTTATTTTATTTTCAAACAGGTGAGCAAAACTGAACGCTTTCAGACATTTCTCTCTTTACTTATTCTGATTATTACTAAACTGATACACAGTATTTTTTTAGAGTTACGCAATCTGACTTTCAATAATCCCTACAAATGAATGGCCCTGACTAACAATAACCTATATCTTTCATGAATCACTTACCTCACAAAAATCTTCGTTACTCGAACTACTGCAATACAGCAAGCACCAATACTGCCAGCTGAATAAATGATTCTGACTACTGAAGGCATCAACTACTGATAGGCATAGTTAGCAAATGACAGATTCTGATAGAGAACAAACAATGTATTTATAAATTCATTATATACTTCTTTACAAATTTCCTTTTTCTGGCGGACACACGTCCACATCGTCTGCTTATAGCAACCTGTCAAAACTATGGTATCGCTCTCTCTACATCCACCACTACTGGCGGCTCATCTCCAACTGCCCAATGCTACCTGCTGTTCACATCCAGCTGCCCAGCACCACAATAGCGAATATTGCAACAATGCCAACCACCCGCAGACTACACACAGCACAGTCAGAGATCTTCATAAAGAGCACTACGTGACGTTACCAACAAAAAAACCTAAACAGCCTACTTACAAGGCCTCTGATATTTATCAGTCAGAGCAACATGATCTGCCCATACAGGCCATTTTGTTCTCATCAGGAATACAATATGTAGGATGTTCAAGAGCTCATTCATCTCTCGATTAGGCTGTGTCCTCCGTTTGCATGTGATCTGCTACCTGCTCCTGCACTGGACCAAAGATCTTGCTTTAGACTTGCCACTCGAAAACAAGAATATTATGTACGTTGTGACGTGATTGCCACATATCACTATGCAACGTTGTTTCATTGTTTCTGATGCTGTTTCGTGGTCATTTTATTGAGATTAACTGGCTTGTTTGTTTGCGAGGAAAAAGTGTGTCCAGACGAAGCTACACCACAACCATTGGTTCTTTGATTGCTCTGAGAAAAGGCTCATCAAACTAAACCACATGAAATATTAGTTCACATCATTACATTAATGAATAATCATTTAGCTTCTTTGACAAACTTCATTGCCACAGGAGTACCAGGTTATTTACAACTGTCATGGCCTAGCAAAGTATCACTTGATTCAATAGTTAACAAACTGTTCTCTTGAGGTAAAATGTTCATCATTAACAACAGTATAAGTTCATCTGAAACTACGCGTTGGTTCTTATCTATGATGTTAACTCCTTCAGATGAGATCACTAACAGGACAGAGCGCCTCCATTCTCGGCTCTATATTGACCTCTGTTGCGAGGGTGCTGCTATGCTGAGGGGGAGGTGCGGTCTCCTCGAGTGCCTTCCTTTAGTTGTTCTGCGATTGTGGCGAGGTCTGACTAACATCTGTGGTATCGATACGCGTTAACGACTTTGATGTGTCACTGCAACTTCTGAACGGTACCACAGAAAGATATGTGTTTTTCCCACTGCGAAAATCCACTCCCAGTGGGCTCACCAGTTTGCCACCAGAAGGCGGTCAGTAAGTTTCACCAGGAGCAGCGACCGTCCCCAAGCGGTTGATCAGTTTCGAGGAAAATTTGACCACAGCCTGGTCTATAATTCTGCTGGATAGAGCTGGCGCCTGCGCTTGCTGAGGGCAGAGGCTGTCCTGCCACCACTGTCATAGCCTACTGGGCGTGACGTACTTGCCTCTTCTGTACGTACATCAAAGGGTGGGATTCCAGAGCACCACTAGAGCACTCTGAAGATGTCGGGTGTTTTTGTTCCACATTGTTATGTATCCAACGTGAAAGGGTCCTGCAGCCAGCTTTCACTAGTCCGGTAGCCCATTTTCACTTGTACTTCTCTTTCTTTTCCCTTGTTTATCGTTTCTCACAACTCTCATAGTGTTGTGACTGAATGAATGTGGCTGTCTGTCACGCTGCTAGACGGTGGCGTAGTCTGCTGCAGAAAGTCTGCGATAGTGATACAGATTCAGCAGCAAGAATAGCCAACTCTCGTAGTGGTCAAGTACGCAAAGAGGTTTGCGCTACTTGTGAGAAATCCACCTGCGTTAGGTTGATGGCGGAAATGGCATCTTTGGGTTTTCCGGGCCATGCCGAGCGTTTAGGAGGCTGGAGATGAAAAAGGGAGGCACTCTTCGCCGGTACGGGAAGCGTCCATAGCTGTGTTCCAGTCGGAGAAGAGTGAGTTAAGACTGACCGCGTGGCGAGTTGTTACTTGGCGAGGGGAGAGCGGTTAGCTTTTGGTCTCGCTTTTCCACTCTGAAAGATTGCTTTGCCTTGTCGCAGCAAGGTGTCGATAAGAAGTGAACTCTCGCTTCTGTATGAATGTCTGCCTTCAGCTGTGCTTGTAGAAGCTTTCATTTTTCTAAATATTTTTAGCTTTGCCCTCTCGTAAATTTTCCTTGATTTATGTATCTTTCGTCCGTGGGGAGGCGACCACGTTTTTGAACATTACAGTTTGTTGGGATACCGTCATCACTAACTGTCCGGTCTCATGTTTGTTTTAAAGAATGTTAAGTGTTCATGATTGTGTGATGTGATATTGTTGCAACTTGGCCACGATACCTAAAACTTGTGTCTCCACAAACCACGTGGGCACGTGGGTGTCCTGCGAAACGTGCGCCGTTTCACGAGTTAGTGCGATCAGTTATCAGGCAACACTATCTGTATAAATGATTCACACCAATGATTTTAGGTGTAGATTATAACGGTGAATGTATCATGCTTTTCTTTAATGTTTTAGGAATTAATGTTATTAGGAATTGTGTACATGCCTCACATCCAGGTCTTAGGAGTAAATGATTTTTATCTACAATTTTCTGTTGTTTTCCGAGGTTACGTCTTTGCACCTAAGCCACTCACCTCGTAGCTTTCCCGTTAGCACATCCAACGCGTTTCCTTCCGCACAGGTCCAGTGATTAGTTTCCCCTTTTATTTTAAAACAAATGCTTTAGATTAAGTCTTATTTCCAGGTCTGTTGCTGGGAGCCGATCTTCCGCACAGTGTTCATGCATGTGCTATTTTATTTTAAATGGTTGATTCTCGTGGACAGTGCACGGGAAATACTATTAATTACATCGCATCCCCTATAAGCGACATCATGACGTACTATTTTTATGAGTTTTTGGTCTGTGATCAAATTAATTTATTTTCCGACTCGGCCAAACCTTTAGTTAGTTGTATGTTTAGAGTCGGTGGCGACCCTAATCTTCTCACGTTAATTTCACAATCAATAAGCATTTCCATTCCCACTCTGAATGTAATAACCCGTGGAAAAAGGTTAGTTACAAACGTAATGGGGTACCCCTGCCACTGTGTTAGGCAGAAAGCGGCTGACCAGTTGGTGGAACATTGCTCCAGGAGAGAACTAAAGTACTGTTCGATAATGTGTACTTTGTACAACAAGTGTCCAAAGTTTCTCCCGTGATTATGATTTTTCGTGTCTTTTGTTGAATCCGTGTGTTGTCCAGAGGAGAAAATCTTGCTATATTTTCTCCATACAGACTTCGATATAAAAGGGTACACCCCCAGAGCGTTAGCGTCTTTCTGAGTGATTTCTGACGACATCTGGGAGACCTTTTCTCTCTGCCACTTTTATGTTACTTGTGTATGTTGTAAAGAGAAAATAAACATTTGTTAGAGTTGTCTTATATATCTTACTGCAACTTTTCCATCATTAAGCGAGCAATATATATCACACATAACCTGTTGTATACTCAAGTTGTGTGCATTATGGTGGTGTTTTCGTTGAGTACAGTGGCCTAAAACAATAAAGTGCTGTTCGAAGTTAAACACAGACACCATCGAGTTTCAAAATCTTTTTTCTGGACAATCCAAATTTCGAAACTACGGGTTGGATCATTGTTTTGTAAAGCTGCCCTACTAATTTGCCTGAGAGACTGCACTAAATGCTTAGGCTTCCGCAGCCAGAGTCAGTCGACATAATAGTTTTCTGCGCGTGGTACCGCGTCATATTGTATAAAACTACTGCTGCTGGAGAAAAACCAGCGTTTCGGCCACGGTTGCAGCGGCCTTCTTCTGGGTCTATTGGTGTATTGTAGCTATGCAGTGCCCCTTACATTTTTCGGTTACTGCTCACTGCACATGCCATTAAGTCATAATTTTAAAAAAAGATAGTTCGTTTCATTGGTCACTTAAGGAAGAAGGAGCGGGAACTTTATTTTAACAGGTTATTGCGGTGGAGGGAGAACGTGACCTCTATTCTCCATTGGCTCTTGTGTTATGTGCTATGGTTGGTGGCCACCGCCGAATGAGAAGTTTGCTGCTGTTTACCAACTGCTGGACGCCGGCCGCGCGGCGGCAGCTACTCGCCGGTGGCGCTCGTGCCTCGTGTTGAGAGTGCGGTCTGTTGGGCTCTGATTCCTACCTGTTCATGTTATTGTGGTATTTAAGTATTTCGATGGCATCTCTGATTTTGCGTTTCGTCATAACCGGTTGCTTGGCCAACACACAGAATTCGCTGAATTTTACTTGTTTTGCGCAGTCTTGCTGAAGTTCTGCCTCTGCGGATTTGTTGTGTTGCCCTAGACGAATGGCTCGTGTTCCCGAATGTGCGTTGCTGTTGGCCTGCCAGTCTCGCCGACATATGCCTCTCCACATTGGCATTCCACCTCGCAAACGTCTGCAGTGTGTAATGGATCCACCTTGTCCTTAGTTGAGCCTACCACGTCCTGGATCCTGCAACCACTATAGAAGACAGGCGGCACCCCAACCCGGCGAAGGTGTTCGCGTATTGGATCAGTAACATTTTTCACACCAGGTGAGTGCACTGTTCGCTGCAGTTTGCCTATTTCTTGCTTATGTTTCTGGCTTGTGTTCGACGACAAGGCTGTGTCGATCGACTTACGGTTGTCGCCATTTTCTAGAAACGTATTTTACATTATGACGCGGTACCACACCCAGAAAACTTTTATGTCGTCTGATGGATATATTCCAATCTCTGTCTTCCTCTACAGTTTTTGCCCTCTGCAGCTTCTTTTAGGACCATGGAAGTCATCCCTGATGTGTTAGCAGATGTCCTAGCATTCTGTTTCTAACATTCTGCGTGGTGTCTGTTTGTTCTAAGTCGTGTCTCCCTACTACTTTCGCGCAACGACGCTCTGAGCGTGTTTTTTCAGGAATGACTAGTTTGAACATGGGACCTGTTGCTGGTAAGGAGACGCCAGACCACGCATGATATGTAGAATTCAGAAGAGTTCAGTGAGCCTAGCGATGATATAATCAAATACTTAATGATTTCAGCGTCAGCTCCACTGCACTCCCTGTAGAAGAATCTTAATACTAACTAAATTTAGTGGAAGGGGTTCAAGGATTTCCTATTTTTAGTTAGCTGGTAAAATAACGTCGAAAAAGCAGTTAAGTTTACCATTGGAAATTTTATTCTACTCACAAAACATTGTTTATAAATTGCACTATTGATAAAAGGAAATGTTTTAATACAGCCTGATAAAAACCAACTCCGTTCAACAAAAATGTGAACGAATATTCCCTGAATGGGTTTCCAAGTTCTGCAATGGATCGAAGGATGCCTATGCCATATCACATCTATAATCTAGATTTAAATTAAGTTTCACAAAATAGAAAACTATCAAAGTGGTCTACAGTGACCCTCAATTATCTTTAATTGCTTATCTAACTTGTCGTAAATTACAGTGGCCGATGTGGCTTCTCAATAATTATATAACAGAAAAATCATCGCGTTTCAGATTTTTACTTCATGTAGCAAATGTGAATACCATGAGCTTTAATTGACGGTCGACACTAGTATAAGGCAAAACGGGGGTGTAACAGATGAGACTTCTGCAGTTCTGAGTGAAGCGTTATGCGCTCAAAAATGTGGCATCGCGTGCGTTCATTACCTTGTCGGTGTTTAGGCAGCGTCAGGGGGCGGCGGGCGGCACAGCTCCACGCACCTCGCCGTCTCAGAAGCAACTCTCTCCTCACTTCTCCTTACTACAATTTACCGAAGTTGATTTAAAAAAAAAAAGCTATCTGCCTGTGTTTTCAACTGAACAATCAGGGTCTCAATGTTAACTTTAAGCTACGCATACAAAAATTCTGTCAATTCAATGAGAAACGTTATACTTTTTGTGGTGGGGCAATGTTTTTAACGTTTGGAACGTAACAGGGGCGCGAAAAAGTCTCACGCTAAAACTTGCAGCTGATGTGGCCCTTTTACTGTTACCTTAAGATCTATACTGTTCTTCTGGAGGGCTCTATCATTTAATATGGGCAGGGGGTGGTTTTGGCGGTTTGCTGACGACGTGGGTATCCGTCCCTTATTGTAGGGCCTTCTAGCTTAACACGGTTCTGTTCTGGGCTTCTGTTCTCGTTTCTCCCCTCGGAACTGCGTGTTTCACGGTGTGAAGGTATTACGTGGATTTAGGCGTTCTTGTGTTAGCCTGTGGTATTCCATTTGCTCACTTGTTGATAGTATTACTTTGTTTAATTTAATGTCAGGATTCGTTTGGAGCTATGTGACATACTGCCGGATTTGCGATCATGTCAGGGTTTTCATGGAAGGTGTTGGATTTGCCTGACATGTCCCTTCTTCCGGTCAGTGTCTTCCACATATTCTTTACCTCTGCGATTCTGTACACAACCTCCTCATTCCTTACCTTATCAGTCCACGTAATTTTCAGTATTCGCCTGTAGCACCACATCTCAAATGGTTCGATTCTCTTCTGTTACGGTTTTACCACAGTCTATACAACACTGTACTGCAGACGTAAATTCTCATTTCTTCCTCTAATTAAGGGCTATGTTTGATATTACCACACTCCTCTCGGTCAGGAATATCCTATGCGCCAGTGCCAGTCTGCTTGTGTCCTCTTTCCACCGTTCATCAATGGTTATTTCGCTGCTAAGGTAGCAGAATTTCTTAACTTCATCAACTTCGTGACCATCAGTGCTGATGTTAACTCCCTTGCTGTTGTCATTTCTGCTACTTCTCATTATTTTTGTCTTTCTTCGATTTACTCTCAGTCCACATTCTGTACTTATTAGACAGTTCAATCCATTCAGCATATCACGTAATTCTTCGTCACTTTCACTCAGGACAGCAATGTCATCAGAGAATCGTATTACTGGTGTCCCTTCACCTTGAATTTTAATGCCACTCCTGAACCTTTCTTTTATTTCCATCATTGCTTCTTCGATGTAGAGATATTCTTTACAAGTTTGGAAAATCGGGCCATGTCGTCGGCAAATGAATTTATCACATTCAAGATCGGTACTTGTGGAATTCTTATGAAAAGCTTAATTTATAATTATAGTACGTCATTTTTAAAAGGGAAATACACTGCTGGTCATCCAAAATACAACACCACTGTGGACTGTAGACACCACAGCTAAGCAAATTTCAGAGATAACATGTTGTAAAAACATTACATGATTGGAGACAGAGCCCTATATGAGGTGAAGAAAATAATGAAATCAGTATTGAGAGTTTCCGCCATTGCTGGCTGTAAACGCTGCTAGACGCCTTGGCATTAAATCAAAGAGTCTCGGGATGTGTTGGTTGGGTGTAGCAGTCCATGCTACTACTACCATATATTGCCATTGCTGATCTTTTTTAGTAGCGGGTGGTGTATCAAGGGCCAGCGGTTCTGCAGTCATCGTGCACACGTTTCTGACAGGTGAGGTACAGGAATAACAGAGAGGCCACGGCAGCAAAGGAAACCAATTGGCACTGAAGAAGTCTTGAACATTGTGTGCCACGTGCGGTTGCGAATTATCATGCTGGAATGTGGCCGCCGTCAGGCGGGAGGACAGCAGGCTCCAACACCTCAAAGATGTAACGCTGGCTCAATAGTGTACTGGCAATGGGTGCTAGAGGGGTACGGGAGTGGAATCCAATACCACCCTAAACCATAATACCAGGTGAAGGAGCAATTTGGCGATGCGTAGGGCAACAGTTCAACCGTCTCTATCCACAGTGTCTCTAGAATCTAATCAGCCCATTTTCAGTATGGCAGACATAATCGAGATTCATCTGTAAAGACGATGTCGTTCTGTTCGGTTGTTCATGCCCGTCGTTCATCGCACAACTGCCGGTGTATACGCCTGTGGCGATGATGCGCTGGCAAACGCAGCAATCGGCGCCTTGCGGGCAGTCGACTCTGCCCCTGCGAAAGACGTCGAACGATACGTGCGGGCATTGCTTGGTGTGCAACAGACCGAATTTGTTGCGATGTGGCAGAGCGATCTATCACTGACCTACGCACAAGGTTCCTGTCACCATGTATAGCGGTGCAACGAAGTGGGTGCAACCAGTCCCGTCGGTCCGTCGTTCCCTCCTGCATCTAATGAATACAGACACGCACCGCAGTTGCTTGGTTCTGCCGGACAGGATTAGCGATTTCTCTGAAGTATAATCCGCTATCCCTGTAGGCAGCTATTTGTTTCTCGGTCGAACCCCGAAACGTGCACCAAAGAAGCTCGCTGCCTTCTCGGTTGCATACTGAGGCTGCCTACGCAAAGAGGCACGCGATAGAGCAATTCCAGTACGTCCACACGGTCGTGTGTTTCCCCTTTGTATAGAGGTTGCATGCGGCACAGCTGGCGCCTGTGATGTTAACCTGCGCTGAAATGCGACACGTGCATGTGTCGTCGCCGAAAATTTCACCTCATCTGGATACTCTCCTTCCGGGTGTTGCATTTTGGGTGGCCACCAGTGTACTAATTTTTGCACGGACATGAATCTCAATTATTTAACGTACAGTTGTTCATAGCAATAGTAATAAATGGGTTTGAAATAACTTCGTTTTTATGACCTCATCAATTCACAAAATCGTAAATTGTAGAGCAAAATTTTGTACACTCAAATAATGCGCCGTAAACGCTGAGTTATAAGTTTTTAGTTTGAAAACTGCTCTAAAATATTGTTCTTGCGTTTTGGATATCACAGAATTTTAGCCTGGTTTCTCACGCACCTCATAGTCAGCCTAGGGAACCACAGATCCACGAAGTTCAGAGTCAGATCGTTACCCAGAAATTACACTCCTATCACAGTCCATTTTCCCTTACATTTCATACATTCCTCATGGAATGCCAGAATTTCATTGCAGTTTGAAATGTTTCTTTCGTAAGCGTCACTGCACGTCATTTGCAATGAAACACTATCAAGTGTTTGCAACCGTTTCCAAACTAGACAGTTGCAAGTTCATACGCCAATAAACTAACGCTTCGTCTTCCATTGACCATTTTGAAAAGAAATGAACGTTTAATCCAAAATTATAACTCAAAAGAGCATTCAGAAACAGAGAACGGAATTGTCACCAACAAGTACTGAGGTGACAAAAGGTATAGCAGACCTGCTACTTGATTTATGTGAGCGCCTGTCGACAGCGTAGGTTCTTGATTTAATTATCATTTCATTGCTACTATGGTGTCGGACCTCCTTTTGCCCGGCGTAGTCCAGCAACTCGACATGGCATGGACTCAACAACTTTTTGAAAGTCCCCTATCGAAATACTAAACCCTATTGCCGCTATACCGTCCATAATTTCGAAAGTGTTGCCGCTGCAAGATTCTGTGCACCAACTTACATCTATATTATGTCCCATGAATGTTTGATAGAATTAATATCGGCCTATCTGGATCGCCAAATCATCCGCTCGAGTTGTCCAGAATGTTCGTCAAACCAATCACGAACAGTAGAGGCACGGTGACACGTCGCAAGTCATCTATGAAAATTCCATCATTCCTTGGGAACATGAGCTCCATCAACGGTATAAAATAGTCTTCATAACCATTTCCAGTTAATGATCTTGTCAGGTGGACCAAACGACTCAGACCTCTCCATCTACACACATCAAAAAACGTTTTGCATCACCCCTGGTCCCAGAACTCCTGAAGATGGACGTTGAGTGTGGTTATTGTATCACAGACACAGTACCTTTGACTGTTCAGACATTTCACTAAAACCGCCAAAAGATGTAAACAACCATACATGAGCAGCGCCAATTAGACGGATGGGGTCCGGCAGCCGATCAGTTCCAGTCATACCACCAGAAAGGAGGTACAGGGCTTGCGTTGTCTGTAGTTCAACCATGCCTAGACAGTCAATACCGCGCTTCGATCGCGTCCGCATTGTTACTCTGTGCCAGGAAGGGCTCTCAACAACGGAAGTGTCGAAGCGTCTCGGAGAGAACCAAAGCGATGTTGTTCGGACGTGGAGGAGAGACCGGAACTGTCGATGACATGCCTCGCTCAGGCCACCCAAGGGCTGCTACTGCAGTGGATGACCGCTACCTACGGATTATGCCTCGGACGAACCCTGACAGCAGCACAACCATGTTGAATAATGCTTTTCGTGCAGCCACAGGACGTAGTGTTACGACTCGAACTGTGCGCAGTAGGGTGCATGGTGCACAAGTTGCGACCACGTCACCATGCAGCGCTGTACAGATGGGCCTAACAACATGCTGAATGGTCAGCATCACTTTCTCTTCACCGATGAGTGTGGCATATGCCTTCAACCAGACAGTCATCGGAGACGTGTTTGAAGGAAACCCGGTCAGGCTGAGCGCCTTAGACACACTGTCCATCGAGTGCATCAAGGTGCAGGTTCCCTGCTGTTCTGTGGTGGCATTGTGTGGGGCCGCCGTACGTCACTTTGTGGTCATGGAAGGCTCCTTAACGGCTGTTCGATACGTGAATGCCATCCTCCGACTGAAGGAGCAACCATATCGGCAGCATTTTGGCTAGGATTCGCCCCCATCGTGCACATCTTGTGAATGACTTCCTTCAGGACAATGACATCGCTCAACTTGACTGGCCAGCATGTTCTCCATACACGATTTACGGTCTGATGTTCGCACTATACGCGACACGCTGTGCTCGCTCCATCGATTTTCGTTCTCTGTGCCGCTGCTCCCCCTTGGTCTAGGTCTGGTGTCAATGACTGGTAATCAGAACGTTTTCTGATCCGGGTTGCAAACCCGTCACTTTGATTAACAATCAGCATTGGCGGCCAAAGGATTCCGGCATAAGCAGTCACCCCCATTCTGCCTACGGCCTTGTCAAAGAGGGCGGAGAGAGGTTCAGGGCACTCTCTTGTCTTTGGGATGGGGAACCGCGGAAGAATCAGCAATGACTAACGGCATTAGGATACAGAAGCCTATCCAAACCGCTGTGTTACAGAAACACAACGTGTATCCACAGGACACGTGGTCTGTAATTAAAAAACTGTCATGATTATGTCTCCATTCGCAAAAGATTCCCAAATAGACCCCGATTCAGATCTCCGGGAGGGAACTGCCAAGAGGGAGGGTTCTGTGAGAAGAAGATTGAACAACCAAGGAGAGGATAACGTTCTACGAGTCAGAACGTGAAATGTGAGAAGCTTGACAGCGGCAGGGAAGCTAGAAATTTTGAAAAGTGAAACGCAGGAGCTCATGGTAGATATAGTACGGACCAGTAAAGCGAAACTGAAAGGAGAGAAAGATTTCTGGTCAAGTGAGCATAATGTAATATCAACAGCAGCAGTAACTGGTATAACGGGAGTAGGATTCGTTATAAACAGAAAGGTACGGTAGAGAGTGTGTTAGTGTGAACAGTTCAGTGATAGGGTTGTTCTTACCTGAATCGACGGCAAAGCGACTTCGATAACGATACTTCAGGTATACATGCCGACATTGCAAGCTAAAGATAAATAGTTAGAGAAAATGTATGGGGATATTGAAAGGCTAAAGTGTAAGAGATTAGTCTGGAAGAATCAATACGCAAATAAGTGAGATACGAAAGTACATCTACATCTACATCTACATGACTACTCTGCAATTCACATTTAAGTGCTTGGCAGAGGGTTCATCGAACCACAATCATACTATCTCTCTACTATTCCACTCCCGAACAGCGAGCGGGAAAAACGAACACCTAAACCTTTCTGTTCGAGCTCTGATTTCTCTTATTTTATTTTGATGATCATTCCTACCTATGTAGGTTGGGCTCAACAAAATATTTTCGCATTCGGAAGAGAAAGTTGGTGACTGAAATTTCGTAAAAAGCTCTCGCCGCGACGAAAAACGTCTATGCTGTAATGACTTCCATCCCAACTCGTGTATCATATCTGCCACACTCTCTCCCCTATAACGCGATAATACAAAACGAGCTGCCCTTCTTTGCACCCTCTCGATGTCCTCCGTCAATCCCACCTGGTAAGGATCCCACACCGCGCAGCAATATTCTAACAGAGGACGAACGAGTGTAGTGTAAGCTGTCTCTTTAGTGGACTTGTTGCATCTTCTAAGTGTCCTGCCAATGAAACGCAACCTTTGGCTCGCCTTCCCGACAATATTATCTATGTGGTCCTTCCAACTGAAGTTGTTCGTAATTTTAACACCCAGGTACTTAGTTGAATTGACAGCCTTGAGAATTGTACTATTTATCGAGTAATCGAATTCCAACGGAGTTCTTTTGGAACTCATGTGGATCATCTCACACTTTTCGTTATTTAGCGTCAACTGCCACCTGACACACCATACAGTAATCTTTTCTAAATCGCTTTGCAGCTGATACTGGTCTTCGGATGACCTTACTAGACGGTAAATTACAGCATCATCTGCGAACAGTCTAAGAGAACTGCTCAGATTCTCACCCAGGTCATTTATATAGATCAGGAACAGTAGAGGTCCCAGGACGCTTCCCTGGGGAACACCTGATATCACTTCAGTTTTACTCGATGATTTGCCGTCTATTACTACGAACTGCGACCTTCCTGACAGGAAATCACGAATCCAGTCGCACAACTGAGACGATACCCCATAGCTCCGCAGCTTGATTAGAAGTCGCTTGTGAGGAACGGTGTCAAAAGCTTTCCGGAAATCTAGAAATACGGAATCAACTTGAGATCCCTGTCGATAGCGGCCATTACTTCGTGCGAATAAAGAGCTAGCTGCGTTGCACAAGAGCGATGTTTTCTGAAGCCATGCTGATTACGTGTCAATAGATCGTTCTCTTCGAGGTGATTCATAATGTTTGAATACAGTATATGCTCCAAAACCCTACTGCAAACCGACGTCAATGATATAGGTCTGTAGTTAAATGGATTACTCCTACTACCCTTCTTGAACACTGGTGCGACCTGCGCAATTTTCCAATCTGTAGGTACAGATCTATCGGTGAGCGAGCGGTTGTATATGAGTGCTAAGTAGGGAGCTATAGTATCAGCGTAATCTGAAAGGAACATAATCGGTATACAATCTGGACCTGAAGACTTGCCCGTATCAAGCGATTTGAGTTGCTTCGCAACCCCTAAGGTATCTACTTCTAAGAAACTCATGCTAGCAGATGTTCGTGTTTCAAATTCTGGAATATTCCATTCGTCTTCCCTGGTGAAGGAATTTCGGAAAACTGCGTTCAATAACTCCGCTTTAGCGGCACAGTCGTCGATAACAGTACCATCGGCACTGCGCAGCGAAGGTATTGACTGCGTCTTGCCGCTTGTGTACTTTACATACGACCAGAATTTCTTCGGATTTTCTACCAAATTTCGAGACAATGTTTCGTTGTGGAACCTATTAAAGGCATCTCGCATCGAAGTACGTGCCAAATTTCGCGCGTCTGTAAATTTTAGCCCATCTTCAGGATTTCGCGTTCTTCTGAACTTCGCATGCTTTTTCCGTTGCCTCTGCAACAGCGTTCGGACCTTTTTTGTGTACCACGGGGGATCCGTTCCATCTCTTACCAATTTATGAGGTATGAATATCTCAATTGCTGTTGCTACTATATCTTTGAATTTGAGCCACATCTCGTCTACATTCGCATAGTCAGTTCGGAAGGAATGGAAATTGTCTTTTAGGAAGGCTTCTAGTGGCACTTTATCCGCTTTTTTAAATAAAATTATTTTGCGTTTGTTTCTGATGGATTTGGAAGAAATGGTATTGAGCCTAGCTACAATGACCTTGTGATCACTAATCCCTGTATCAGTCATGATGCTCTCTATCAGCTCTGGATTGTTTGTGGCCAAGAGGTCAAGTGTGTTTTCGCAACCATTTACAATTCGCGTGGGTTCGTGGACTAACTGCTCTAAATAATTTTCGGAGAATGCATTTAGGACAATCTCGGAAGACGTTTTCTGCCTACCACCGGTTTTGAACAAGTATTTTTGCCAACATACCGAGGGTAGGTTGAAGTCCCCACCAACTATAACCGTATGAGTTGGGTATTTATTTGTTACGAGACTCAAACTTTCTCTGAACTGTTCCGCAACTGTATCATCGGAGTCTGGGGGTCGGTAGAAGGAGCCAATTATTAACTTAATTCGGCTGTTAAGTATAATCTCCACCCACACCAATTCGCACGGAGTATCTACTTCGACTTCACTACAAGATAAACCACTACTGACAGACACCAACACTCCACCACCAATTCTGCCTAATCTATCTTTCCTGAACACCGTCTGAGACTTCGTAAAAATTTCTGCAGAACTTATTTCAGGCTTTAGCCAGCTTTCTGTACCTATAACGATATCAGCTTCTGTGCTTTCTATTAGCGCTTGAAGCTCAGGGACTTTTCCAGCGCAACTACAACAGTTTACAACTATAATTCCGACTGTTCCTTGATCCAAGCACGTCCTGTAATTGCCAAGCACCCTTTGACATTGCAGCCCATCCCGCACTTTCCCGAGGCCTTCTAACCTAAAAAACCGCCCAGTCCATGCCACACAGCTTCCGCTACCCGTGTAGCCGCCAGCTGAGTGTAGTGAACTCCTGACCTATTCAGCGGAACCCGAAACCCCACCACCCTATGGCGCAAGTCAAGGAATCTGCAGCCAATACGGTCGCAAAACCGTCTGAGCCTCTGATTCAGACCCTCCACCCGGCTCTGCACCAAAGGTCCGCAGTCGGTTCTGTCAACGATGCTGCAGATGGTGAGCTCTGCCTTCATCTCGTAAGCAAGACCGGCAGCCTTCACCAAATCAGATAGCCGCTGGAATCCAGAGAGAATTTCCTCAGATCCAAAGCGACACACGTCATTAGTGCCGACATGTGCCACCACCTGCAGCTGGCTGCACCCTGTGCTCTTCATGGCATCCGGAAGGACCCTTTCCACATCAGGAATGACACCTCCCGGAATGCACACGGAGTGCACACTGGATTTCTTCCCCTCCTTAGCCGCCATATCCCTAAGGGGCCCCATTACGCGCCTAACATTGGAGCTCCCAACTACCAGTAAGCCCACCCTCTGCGATTGCCCGGACCTTGAAGGCTGAGAATGATCCTCTGAAACAGGGCAGGCGGCTGCATCTGGCTCAGCCAGAGACAGTGCCTGAAACCGGTTTGTCAGACGCACCGGGGAGGCTTTCTGATCAGCCTCCGGGGACGCCTTTCGCTGCCTGCCACGCCTTGGAACGACCTCCCAATCAACCACAGGCGAGGGCTCAGCCCCACTGCGGGCAGCAACCGGGGCAACCACAGCGGCAGACCGATCTGGGGACAGGGTACTAAGGAATGGGTACTAAGGAATGAAGAGATACTCTTGAAATTCTCTAAGGACATGTCTAAAAAGGGCAATCATAGAAGATGGAAAAAAAACATAGGTACGAAGAATATAACCGCGAAGAAGTCACGGGTAACGGAAGAAATACTTCAGCTGATCGATGAAAGAAGAATGTACAAAAACGTTTAGGGAAATTCAGGAACACAGAAATAAAAGTCGCTGAGGAATGAAATAAATAGGAAGTGCAGGGAAGATAAGACGAAATGGCTTCACGAAAAATGTGAAGAAATCTAAAAAGAAATCATTGTCGGACGGACTGACTCAGCATATAGGGAAGTTAAAATAATGTTCAGTGACATGAAAAGCAAGAATGGTAACATTAAGATTGAAACGGGAATGCACAGGAGAGGGCGGATAGGTGGAAGGAGTAGACTGAAGTCCTCAATGAGGAAGAAGATTTGTTTGATATGATAGAGGAAGAAACAGGAGTCGGTTTAGAGAAGATAGGGTATCCAGTATTACAATGAGATGGCTAGCTCTGAGCACTATGCGACTTAACTTCTAAGGTCATCAGTCGCCTAAAACTTAGAACTAATTAAACCTAACTAACCTAAGGACATCACACACATCCATGCCCGAGGCAGGATTCGAACCTGCGACCGTAGAGGTCGCTCGGTTCCAGAATGTAGCGCCTAGAACCGCACGGCCACTCCGGCTTGCATTACAATCAGAATTCAAGAGAGTTTTGGAAGACCTAAGATAAGTAAGGCAGAAGAGATAGATAATATTCCATCAGAACTTCTAAAATTATTTGGATAAGTGGAAACAAAACGACTACTCACGTAGGTGTGTAATATGTATGAATCAAGCAACATACCATGCGATTTTCGGAAAAATATAATACACACGATTTCGAGGACTGCAAGAGCTGCCAAATGCGAGCATTATCGCACAATGAGCTTAACAACTAATGCATCAAATTTTGTGAGAAGAATAATGTACAGCAGAATGGAAAAGGAAATTGAGGATATGTTAGATGACGATCATTTTGGATTTAGGAAGGGCAAAGGTACCATAGAGGATATTCTAACGTTGTGGTTGATAAGGGAAGCTCGAATAATGAAAAATCAAGACTCGTTCGTAGGATTTGTCACCCTGCAAAAAGCGTTTTACAATGTAAAATAGTGAATTATGTTCGAAATGCTGAGATAAATTGGGGTAAGCTATGGAGAGAGACCGGTAATATACAACATGTACAAGAGCCAAGAGGGAATAATAAGGGTGGACGACCAAGAACTAAGTGCTCATATTGACAATGGTGTAAGACAGTCTGTAGTCTGTAGCCCTTTCTGTTCAATCTGTACATTGAAGAAGCAATGATGGAAATAAAAGAAAGGTCCATAAGTGGTATTAAAATTGAAATTCATTATTACTAAATTGTGATCGGAGTATATATTTGTTCCTGAGTACGCCTTACAATCCGGTATCTGATTTCTGATTCTACCTGAACATGATGTAATCTAACTGGAACGTTGCCATTTCTCCCGCTCCTTTCCAAGTATACCATCTCCTCTTGTGATTCTTGGACAGATACTCGCTATTTTATAGCTGAAATTTATTATAAAAATTCAGTTAGTCTTTCTCCTCCCTCATTCTTACTACCAAGCTCATATTCTCCTCTCAAGCCTTCTTCTACTCTCTCCCCAACAACCGCGTGATCTTGCTTACCTCCAAATATTTTATCAGGTTACAAGCGCGTGTCGAAGATATCTTGACACTGTACTCCTTCTCCATGCGAGTCTCTTCAGGGACGCATTCGGCTCTGGCTTCACTTTTATGGATGACATCGCGCGCCCTCATCGAACTGCGCAGGTGGCGGAACTCTATGAACGAGAGCATATTCGACGAATGCACTGGCCTGCTCGTTCCCCAAATTAAAACCCATGGAGCACACGTGCAATGCACTGGGAAGACTATTATAACACGTCCACGTACACCAACGACCATTCAGCAGTTTTCAATCACGCTGGTCGACGAACAGAACGCCGTAGTCAGCATGGGACCATGTCGCAGAGCAAGTACTGAAGTCCATGATCATCACACACCCTGTTGAGAACGATGTATTGCCGTTTTCAGAGTCCAGAAGACCATCAGAAAGCGCGGTGACTTCACTGTGATTATTGTCGTGGAACAAAAGAGTCATTTCTGTTGGTCTCCTGCGTAGCTCTTTCAGTAACCTTTGTTACCATACCGTTGCAGCTCTGACAATGTATGGTTCAAGTTTTTCATCCAGCTGTGTTATTTGGCATAGACGCATAATGGGAAAGTTACTTTGGTCCTTAAGTTTTGCACATCACACTATTGTAATGCAGGTGACGTTAACACGGATATTGTAACACCCACGATACGTCTGTAATCATATTTCGAAATTGAGTGGTACGAGGACCTACTGCCCTATCATGTATAAGAATGTAGTCGTGTACAACATTCCACAGGCGGACAGAACAGTTTAACATGGCTCCCCGAAGTTTTTCTTTTCTCTAAGAATCCATGCCATTACGCAGTCAACAGACGAAAAGTGACTGCTACGCGCTACTAGATAAGTGGGTCTAATTCGCTCACGAGTTGTGTGTAGCCTCTCTTTTATTTAGCCTATCACTTTTCTGAGCACAACTTAGAGAAATTACTTCCAAAGTACAGTTTTCTCAGCAATTTACAAAGTGTCCAATTAATTCCATGTTTGTCATGGAAATGTATGCCATTCTCCCCATTATCGTCATTTTTCATACAATCCTAAATTGCAGCATCATCCTGTCTATCTAAGCTATATCCTTTTGTGTCACAGATGATACCATAATAAATGTAAGATTAATTCACCCCAAATACAAACTTTATCATCTTGCAATCTTTAATATTTTACGTTCCATTCCTCATTCTGGAATTAATTCTTAAATAATAATTAAATACTCATTTCCCAGTCATTTAGTCATTAACAATTAAAACTCGTATAATATTAAGAAACTTTCTAATTATAATTTCTACCGTCTTGCATATACATGTAGTGCTGGTATTTTTCTGTAGTATGGCCCCTCAGGTCATTATCTCGTTTGACAACATAAAAATCACTTGTACTAGGGCACCGGCTGTCCTTCATTGCAATTGGTTTGCTCCACACACGTGCTGTTGATTCTAATGCCTGTAAACTAATTAAAGAGACATCAATCCTCCGTAACTTGTCATGAAGCTACTCGTCTCTTATATAATTTTATCTACATAACCTGCAATTCTTTTGTTTAAGGACCATTACTCTGCATCAAGAGTTCCACAAAAACTGCGTACCTAGCATCTCATTCACTTTTGTAGCGCAGTTTGACCTATGTCATAACCTGTCGTGTTCTATTTGCCAAAGAAATTTCTAAGCACCGTTTTAGTTGCCACGACGCATAATTCGGATTGGGTCCCTTCCACAAAACTCTAAAACTCACTGAGCTATCACTGGATTAATGTACTGGCAAGCTTGGTATGATCGTAGACCTATTTTACAAGTACACCAAAATTTTTCATGAATTTGGTAAAGATTTAAAATAGAATTTATTCGTATTAAGTAATTGTCATCGAAGTGGAGTTACGTCGTCACTGGGGTTGTGTTGAACAGGCAAAAAGCGCACCTACCCTAGGCAGATTCGAGACTGCGGTGTTGAGAGCACAGAAAGCGAACCTCACTCTGCCCGCAGATTGATGAGCGACTGGAGAGCCAAGTGTGCCTCCCACAACCACTGCAGACATCAAAGTTGTGTGTCTCTTCAAGCTTTCTAGGCGGATGTGTTGTAGACAGTCTTATCGGGTTTTGCCGCCGGATCACGTTGTGCAAATCCATTATATTTCCTTGGAGCAACCGTCTGGCGGCAAACCCGTGAAGACTATTTACATCAAAGATGTGCTTTGTGCTTGAAATCAAGCTCCTACAAGAAATAGGAGTGACATACGGAGAAAATGAACATTGAACTGTTGTGTGCAAGCGAAACTGAGAATACAGCTGTTTTACACATCGACATTTTCAGTAATAATAGCTGTTGATGTAAACTACGTAAAAGTGAATTACAATAGTATTCAATAATGGCTCCTACCATGCTACTGCAACAGTTTTCAACTGCCACTGAACAGACACACAAAGTAATGGAAGTCAGCTTGTTGTAGGAATATGCTTTTATGCTCTCGTATTACGACTATTCTAGGGGCTGAAAACCCTGTCTCTAGCAATCAACACAGGTTTCGGACACAACTATCGTGTGATACCCATCTCGATCTGTCCGTCCACGAAACCCAGGAAGCAGTAGGCACTACGGCCCAGGTAGATGGCTTATTACTTGAACTCCGGGTGTCGTTCCATACAGTACCGTACTGCCGCCTAATTAAAAAAATTCGAGCGTACGTAGCATCATTCAAGCAGTGTGGCTCTTTTGAAGAGGTCCTAGCAAACGGGTTATTATTATCAATGGAAAGAAATCAGACGTAAGGGAGTGTTATAAGACCAATACTTCTCACAGTTTATGTGAATGACCTACAACAGCTGAAGTTCCATGAGCATTTTCACGAATGATGCTGATATATGTTGAAAAGTATAAAGGCAAGAAAATTTTAGCGAAATTCACTAACCTGCTGAGGATCGCCTTTTGGTACAGAGATTGGCGGTTGACCCTCCGACCAAATATAGCGACTTCTACATCTACATGACTACTCTGCAATTCACATTTAAGTGCTTGGCAGAGGGTTCATCGAACCACAATCATACTATCTCTCTACTTTTCCACTCATGAAGAGCACGCGGGAAAAACGAACACCTAAACCTTTCTGTTCGAGCTCTGATTTCTCTTATTTTATTTTGATGATCATTCCTACCTATGTAGGTTGGGCTCAACAAAATATTTTCGCATTCGGAAGAGGGAGTTGATGACTGAAATTTCGTAAATAGATTTCGCCGCGACGAAAAACGTCTTTGCTTTAATGACTTCCATCACAACTCTCGTATCATATCTGCCACACTCTCTCGCCTATTACGTGATAATACAAAACGAGCTGCCCTTTTCTGCACCCTTTCGATGTCCTCCGTCAGTACCACCTGGTAAGGATCCCACACCGCGCAGCGATATTCTAACAGAGGACGAAAGAGTGTAGTGTAAGGTGTCTCTTTAGTGGACTTGTTGCATCTTCTAAGTGTCCTGCCAATGAAACCCAACCTTTGGCTCCCCTTCCCCACAATATTATCTATGTGGTCTTTCCAACTAAAGTTGTTCGTAATTTTAACACCCAGGTACTTAGTTGAATTGACAGCCTTGAGAATTGTACTATTTATCGAGTAATCGAATTCCAACGGATTTCTTTTGGAACTCATGTGGATCACCTCACGCTTTTCGTTACGTAGTATCAACTGCCACCTGCCACGACGTACAGCAATCTTTTCTAAACCGCTTTGCAGCTGATACTGGTCTTCGGATGACCTTACTAGACGGTAAATTACACCATCATCTGTGAACAACCTAAGAGAACTGATCAGATTGTCACCCAGGTCATTTATATAGATCAGGAACAGCAGAGGTCCCAGGCCGCTTCCCTGGAGAACACCTGATATCACTTCAGTTTTACTTGATGATTTGCCGTCTATTACTACGAACTGCGACCGTCCTGGCAAGAAATCACGAATCCAGTCCCACAACTGAGACGTTACCCCACAGGCCCACAGCTTGATTAGAAGTCGCTTAACCGAGCGAGGTGGCGCAGTGGTCAGCACACTGTACTCGCATGCGGGAGGACGACGGTTCAATCCCGCGTCCGGCCATCCTGATTTAGATTTTCCATGCTTTCCCTAAACCGCTCCAGGCAAATGCCGGTATGGTTCCTTTGAAAGGGCATGGCCGACTTCCTTCCCTAAAACCGATGAGACCGATGACCTCGCAGTTTGGTCTCTTTCCCCAAAACAATCCAATCCAAGCCTAGAAGTCGCTTGTGAGTGAACGGTGTCAAAAGCTTTCCGGAATCAACTTGAGATCCCCTGTCGATAACGGCAATTAATTCGGGCGAATAAAGAGCTAGCTGCGTTGCACAAGAACGATGTTTTCTGAAACCATGCTGATTACGTATCAATAGATCGTTCCCTTCGAGGTGATTCATAATGTTTGAATACAATATATGCTCCAGAACCCTACTGCAAACCGTCGTCAATGATTAGGTCTGTAGTTCGATGGATTACTCCTACTACCCTTCTTAAACACTGGTGTGACCTGCGCAATTTTCCAATCTTTAGGTACAGATATATCGGTGAGCGAACGGTTGTATATGATTGCAAAGTAGGGAGCTATTGTATCAGCGTAATCTGAAAGCAACCTAATCGGTATACAATCTGGACCTGAAGACTTGCCCGTATCAAGCAATTTGAGTTGCTTCGCAACCCCTAAGGTATCTACTTCTAAGAACTCATGCTAGCAGCTGTTCGTTTTTCAAATTCTGGAATATTCCATTCGTCTTCCCTGGTGAAGGAATTTCGGAAAACTGCGTTCAATAACTCCGCTTTAGCGGCACAGTCATCGGTAACAGTACCATCGGCACTTGCGCAGTGAAGGTATTGACTGCGTCTTGCGGCTTGTATACTTTACATACGACCAGAATTTCTTCGGACTTTCTACCAAATTTTGGGACAATGTTTCGTTGTGAAACCTATTAAAGGCATCTAGCACTGAAGTTCGTGCCTAATTTCGCGCGTCTGTAAATTGTAGCCAATCTTCGGGATTTCGCGTTCTTCTGAACTTCGCGTGCATTTTCCGTTGCCTCTGCAACAGCGTTCGGACCTGTTTTGTGTACCATGGGGGATCAGTTCCATCTCTTACCAATTTATGAGGTATGAATCTCTCAATTGCTGTTGCTACTATATCTTTGAATAAAAATGCACTGTATAACTCTATACAACGATAATGTTTCTGCTCTTCGAGCATAAGCGTGAAGACAGGCGAAAGTAATTCATCTTGGCAACTCTCTTGCCTCCTATTTGTAGCGTAAATTGGAGCGATGATAAACACTCCTGGAAACTGAAATAAGAACACCGTGAATTCATTGTCCCAGGAAGGGGAAACTTTATTGACACATTCCTGGGGTCAGATACATCACATGATCACACTGACAGAACCACACGCACATAGACACAGGCAACAGAGCATGCACAATGTCGGCACTAGTAAAGTGTATATCATCCTTTCGCAGCAATGCAGACTGCTATTCTCCCATGGAGACGATCGTAGAGATGCTGGATGTAGTCCTGTGGTACGGCTTGCCATGCCATTTCCACCTGGCGCCTCAGTTGGACCAGCGTTCGTGCTGGACGTGCAGACCGCGTGAGACGACGCTTCATCCAGTCCCAAACATGCTCAATGGGGGACAGATCCGGAGATCTTGCTGGCCAGGGTAGTTGACTTACACCTTCTAGAGCACGTTGGGTGGCACGGGATACATGCGGACGTGCATTGTCCTGTTGGAAGAGCAAGTTCCCTTGCCGGTCTAGGAATGGTAGAACGATGGGTTCGATGACGGTTGGGATGTTCCGTGCACTATTCAGTGTCCCCTCGACGATCACCAGAGGTGTACGGCCAGTGTAGGAGATCGCTCCCCACACCATGATGCCGGGTGTTGGCCCTGTGTGCCTCGGTCGTATGCAGTCCTGATTCTGGCGCTCACCTGCACGGCGCCAAACACGCATACGACCATCATTGGCACCAAGGCAGAAGCGACTATCATCGCTGAAGACGTTCATGCCTTTCGCGACACCACTGGAGGCGGGCTGCACGATGTTGGGGCGTGAGCGGAAGACGGCCTAACGGTGTGCGGGACCGTAGCCCAGCTTCATGGAGACGGTTGCGAATGGTCCTCGCCGATACCCCGGGAGCAACAGTGTCCCTAATTTGCTGGGAAGTGGCGATGCGGTCCCCTACGGCACTGGGTAGGATCCTACGGTCTTGGCGTGCATCCGTGCGTCGCTGCGGTCCAGTCACAGATCGACGGGCACGTGCACCTTCCGCCGACCACTGGCGACAACATCGATGTACTGTGGAGACCTCACGCCCCACGTGTTGAGCAATTCGGCGGTACGTCCACCCGGCCTCCCGCATGCTCACTATACGCCCTCGCTCAAAGTCCGTCAACAGCACATACGGTTGACGTCCACGCTGTCGCGGCATGCTACCAGTGTTAAAGACTGCGATGGAGCTCCGTATGCCACGGCAAACTGGCTTACACTGACGGCGGCGGTGCAAGAAATGCTGCGCAGCTAGCGCCATTCTACGGCCAACACCGCGGTTCCTGGTGTGTCCGCTGTGCCGTGCGTGTGATCATTGCTTGTACAGCCCTCTCGCAGAGTCCGGAGCAAGTATGGTGGGTCTGACACACCGGTGTCAATGTGTTCTTTTTTCCATTTCCAGGAGTGTATTTGGCAGAAATTCTGGATCTTGGGATGTACATGGTTCAGGACATTCAGAGTCCCCATCAGAAGTAATCTCGTACTCTGTCACAGGTTCAGATATTGGCAATCCTTCTCCATGTAGAACTGGACGTATAACAGATGGAATGTTAGGATAGATGACTGTCTCCTTCTTCTTCTTCTTCTTAGATATTCTCTTCTTCATAGGAGTAACCACATAAAATTAGCAGTCACTGACGTGGTTAGCTGGCTCACGCCAGATCATGGGCACTGCAAAGGGCATTGAACGACTTTCCCACGCATCCATTCCCTGAGGTTGCTGGCACAAGTGTTGCACCCAAAATATCTACTTTAAGTTTTTTTTAATCAATAGAGTTAGTTGTTGTTTTTGTGAAGCAAATGTCATAGCACACACGTAGCAAAATGTGTCAGCATTGTTAACACAAATTCGTGGCATTTTTGTTCACTTCAATACCAGTCAACTCGAAAAACTGGTAGTTAATCTGGAAACAAATGTGCAAAAATTATTACATGTATTAAGAAAGTCACTGAAGTTGAAGAGTAAGGAGACAAAAATATCACTAAAATTGGTATGAAAATGTTTATATCCAAAATATTGCAAACAATTAAGACCATGAACTATAATATAATCGATTGTTACTAGTTATTGTGACTTTGACAAACCATTAAAATATTTGAGTTTAAACTTAATGTAAAAATCCGTATATAATTATAATCTCACTTAATAAAACAGTGTAAAATGAAAACTAGAGCTTATTTTGAATTGTCTTTGTGATATTCGCTGTCAGCATATTATAAGTGATAGGAACTGGCTATTTTCATTCGATTTACATTTTCATTGTCGCAGAGTGTCATCGGATAATATTGCAAAATGGCTTTGGAAATCAGATTTAAAAATTTTTGTAAGCCAGCATCGTGAAATGAAGACTGCGACACAAGGTAACGGAAAGAATTTAAACTTGTTAGAAAAAATGGAAATTTACACAGACATGAAGAACAAACCAAAACCGACGCTACACAGACAGAGATTTACTCCACAACCTCTGTCGCTTGGCTGTTGAAAATACGTTGCCGGATGAGCACAAAAATGTCGCCAGGGGCTGACGCAAGAAGCCTTAGCAAAGGTAGGAAGGCAAAAGTTGAGTGGGCGTACTTGCACAAAAAACTACCAGTGGACTGTGCCAGCACCGGTAGCGACCAGTGTGGGGTGGCAATACCACATCATCATTTAACACAGGCGAATCACGGATGCAGACTGTATCCATGCTGACATGGATGTCAACATGCCCATACCCTACACTGGGCTACTTTCCCTGTTCTTTGTTGTGTGAACTGATGACTTGCAAATCGTTGGTATATGTAGCCAGCATAAATACAGTACTACCCGTTTCAGCTATATAGCGTGAGTCACGGCCTGCACGCACTTACGAGAGGTGGCCCTGTATTGAGGCGTTTTGTAGCTGCTACCAGACTCCGCCTTTGCTGGCTACAGAGGTACTGGCATGCACTTACGCCTGACGCTGCTGGGAGTGGAAAATGGTTCAAATGGCTCTGAGCACTATGGGACTTAACTTCTGAGGTCATCAGTCCCCTAGGACTTAGAAGTACCTAAACCTAAGTAACCTAAGGACATCACACACACCCACACCCGAGGCAGGACTCGAACCTGCGACCGTAGCAGCCGCGTGGTTCCAGACTGAAGGGCCTAGAGCCGCTCGGCCACAGTGGCCGGCGCTGGGAGTGGAACTGTGCCTTCCACCCAGGGGATCTTCTGTTGGCCTTTCCGGATTTCAGGGTGGGTACCTCGGTGTCCATGGTGAGCATCTCCGCCTCACAACTTGTCTGTTACCTTGTGTGAGCACACTCTATTGTTTTGAGCCCTCCCGGGACCTGAATCGGCGCTACTCTGCACCCCAACTGTTCACTACTCAGCCGCTGGCCGCTCGATAGGGTATCTGCACACTGGCGGTCAGATGCGGCCGCTTGCTGAGCTAAGCATGTCTGCACGAACAGGTACAGCCTGCATCCTGGGGTCGCTCACTGATCATTGTATCTTTCTCTCGGTATAGACAAACTTATTTAACTGTTACCTTCTACCGGCCATGAACCTGGTTCCACGAACCGCTCCCTCCTAGTCGACAGTCAATGCCTTCTCCACCTGCAGTGGGGTAACTGTTCATCCCAGACACCCTGAAAGTCTGTTACAGGATAGAGACGTCATGTACATGACATTTATGTATACGTGATGACAAAAACGGGCGTTACCTCAGGATACGTCGTTGCTTGAACATGCTCTCTCGCTGCTTGCTAGAGGCCTAATAGCACTTAGGCTCCAGCCTCATGCTGGTACATCGCTGGTCGTACAGTCATCTGTTTCACCGCTGGGAATCATCATCCTGTGGGTGTTCATATCACTAATCGACTGGATTACTTGTAGTGTGTGAAGCAAAAACGATATTTTCTACATTTCCGGGTGTCAGTTATAGTGTTTGTTACCACCTATATAGCTCGAAGCGCACATATATGCGGTAACATGCAACTCAGAGGTACGGTTCGAATCCTGGCGGTCGATGGAAGCGTCACTGCCAGTATGTTGGCAATTGGAGGAGAGGAGGTGACGTAAATGTCGTGATCACAATTTCTTTCAGTAATATCCTGGATTACATTATAAAATTCTCAGCACGGTCTCATGGAGTGAGGGGGTGTGACACTCTGATGGTGGTACTTGTACTTCTGTCGGATGGGGAAGTTAATCTCAACGACCTCTTTGATTTTATTCCCGACGACTAAACTATGTGCTGACAATGGGTTACACCCTCTCCTTCCTATCACCTCATTATACAACACAAAAATAAAAGTTCACAACAAACTCATCCACTAAAGTCATCTACACTCTTTAAATACACATATGACACAACTCTCCAAAGTCTGCGTGGAAAGCAGCCATTGTGTGCTGAGGAAGAACACCGAACATGCGAGTGATAACGCAGCCAACAATCATCCATTACATTAACATTTATATTTTAGACATACGTTTACGTCAAAAATTTGGTTACTGATATAGAAAAAGGATACTGATGCACTGTTTTAATGTAGACTATCCACGCTGCAGTTCTTTCATAATCCGAACAACAGCTCAAGAAACATGTAGACACTCTGCCAGACAGTTGCGAATGTGGGAACGCATTTTCTAGTTTATTTAAGTATAAGTGAGTCATCAGTAGTTAAACCCATCTACCGTTGGCTCTGTGACCGTAGTCACTGTCAGTAAACTACTTCAGGGGGTGTGACCCTATTTTCAGTAGGCAAAATTCTGTAATGGTTCGTCCACTGTTGCAAATGGCCTTTGTGACGGGTCAAAGAAAATAGTCATTTGAATATTTATCACGGTAGTCTGCTTCTTCTTAATATTTTGTGGCACTGGGCGGTTTGTAAACAAGATGGGTTGTTTTGGTTTTGATGTTATTATAATATGTTGCTTATACTTGTTTTTCAAACAATATGTTACAGTTTACCCATGCTAAAGAGTGGCCGGATTATACACTCCTGGAAATGGAAAAAAGAACACATTGACACCGGTGTGTCAGACCCACCATACTTGCTCCGGACACTGCGAGAGGGCTGTACAAGCAATGATCACACGCACGGCACAGCGGACACACCAGGAACCGCGGTGTTGGCCGTCGAATGGCGCTAGCTGCGCAGCATTTGTGCACCGCCGCCGTCAGTGTCAGCCAGTTTGCCGTGGCATACGGAGCTCCATCGCAGTCTTTAACACTGGTAGCATGCCGCAACAGCGTGGACGTGAACCGTATGTGCAGTTGACGGACTTTGAGCGAGGGCGTATAGTGGGCATGCGGGAGGCCGGGTGGACGTACCGCCGAATTGCTCAACACGTGGGGCGTGAGGTCTCCACAGTACATCGATGTTGTCGCCAGTGGTCGGCGGAAGGTGCACGTGCCCGTCGACCTGGGACCGGACCGCAGCGACGCACGGATGCACGCCAAGACCGTAGGATCCTACGCAGTGCCGTAGGGGACCGCACTGCCACTTCCCAGCAAAGTAGGGACACTGTTGTTCCTGGGGTATCGGCGAGGACCATTCGCAACCGTCTCCATGAAGCTGGGCTACGGTCCCGCACACCGTAAGGCCGTCTTCCGCTCACGCCCCAACATCGTGCAGCCCGCCTCCAGTGGTGTCGCGACAGGCGTGAATGGAGGGACGAATGGAGACGTGTCGTCTTCAGCGATGAGAGTCGCTTCTGCCTTGGTGCCAATGATGGTCGTATGCGTGTTTGGCGCCGTGCAGGTGAGCGCCACAATCAGGACTGCATACGACAGAGGCACACAGGGCCAACACAAGGCATCATGGTGTGGTGAGCGATCTCCTACACTGGCCGTACACCTCTGGTGATCGTCGAGAGGACACTGAATAGTGCACGGTACATCCAAACCGTCATCGAACCCATCGTTCTACCATTCCTAGACCGGCAAGGGAACTTGCTGTTCCAACAGGACAATGCACGTCCGCATGTATCCCGTGCCACCCAACGTGCTCTAGAAGCTGTAAGTCAACTACCCTGGCCAGCAAGATCTCCGGATCTGTCCCCCATTGAGCATGTTTGGGACTGGATGAAGCGCCGTCTCACACGGTCTGCACGTCCAGCACGAACGCTGGTCCAACTGAGGCGCCATGTGGAAATGGCATGGCAAGCCGTTCCACAGGACTACATCCAGCATCTCTACGATCGTCTCCATGGGAGAATAGCAGCCTGCATTGCTGCGAAAGGTAGATATACACTGTACTAGTGCCGACATTGTGCATGCTCTGTTGCCTGTGTCTATGTGCCTGTGGTTCTGTCAGTGTGATCATGTGATGTATCTGACCCCAGGAATGTGTCAATAAAGTTTCCCCTTCCTGGGACAATGAATTCACGGTGTTCTTATTTCAATTTCCATGAGTGTAAATTTTAGCGAAGAAAATGTTATCCACCGTGCACAGATAAGGTGAGCGGTTTGAGCGCCAAAGACTACGTTGATAGCAACCGCATACGAACAGAAGAGCCAAGGATCATCTACATACTTAATTAATTGTTAAAATTAATGATTTCGCACCATATTTGTTTCTTAAATTGTTCCTAAATGGTTTCATCTGGGATTAAGTTAATCGTGAATGAACTCTTCTTGAGGAGAAGCAAAGTAAAAGAGGCTGCCTGGTATTTTCAGTACAGGGGCCGTGTCGATGGCTATTGCCATCTATAATGGTATTAGCAGCAGCCGAGCAGTAGCGCCCGCAGTGTGGAACGGACTAATTTTTTGTTACGAATACTGACTTACCCGACATATCCAGAAGGTAAATAGAGCGAGTTACATCTCTGAATTTGCAGTATATGGTAATTGTGGTACATAGTGGAGATAACGAGGGAGAGATGGCTCTGATAGTACGGAGTATGGGAAGATAAAACGTGAGTACATTTCTTTGCAAGCAAGATGTCAATATTGTAGATGTGAAGAGACCAAACTCTGGCCAGTGAGTTCTCGTTGCAAACAACGATCATGTCCTCATAGGAATAGTTATCTAAAGTCGATTTTGCGTGCGCAAGACTCATTTATTGTTGAAAAATACAAGGGTATGGTGCGTTAAACTACTGAAATAAGGAACCAACACTTAATTTCCCCTATAAAGGAAATAAAGGAATTGAAAGATATTTCCCGTTAACGAGTCCAGAAGAATCATTTGAATTTTATTTTTTATTTATCCGTGTCACAAGCATTTACGATGTATAAAATAATGTGCAATATTTACATGTCGTGTGTATATATATTTACATGACAATTATTTACACTTTGCCGGCCAGAAGTTAGCGACCTCTATTGTATTTGGCGTTGAATGCAGCAGGTCTTCTGCTGTGCATGTTGCTGGACATTGGGTACACTGGAGCAGGTAGAAGGTTGTCTGCGTTGCTGGCGGCTTCTCTAGGAAACCCCATTTAGTCAAACTGACATTTTGTGACACCCGAGTGTAATGTGTTGAGGGATCTCCATGTACTCCAATTCTCTGTGTAGCTGGTTGGTAGTTTTCGATTGGTGTAATCCATCCCACAGTACTGGTAAGCCTTGCACGCCATCGGCATTGCTGTGGTGCCCCAGCTACAGCCTCGGTATATGTGAGGAAGCTCTTTCTGGATTGTAGTCATCGGTTTCCTGGTCGATAGCCATATAGGGGGTGAGCTTCAGAAGTTTCTGATTTTTTTACTCTCACTTTTTGGAGGGGGGGGTTATCCAGAGGAGTAGGTTCCAGGCACCCGGTGATGATACGACAAGTATCTTCAAGAGCGACATCTACTGTTTTGGCATGGCAAGAATTGAACCACACTGGGCTTGCGTATTCTCCGACAGAGTAACACAATGCAAGGGAAGAGGTTCTCACAGTGGTGGCGTGTGCTCCCCACGTTGTGCCTGTTAGATTTCTGATGATGTTGTTCGTATTTAGGTAGTGCCTATTATATGTTAATGCACGGTCAAGGGTGACCCCTAGGTACTTGTGATACGTACAGTGTTCTAGTGATGTTTCTTCCCAGGTGATTTTGAGGGCTCTAGCTGCCTGTCGGTTTTTAAGATGGAAAGCGCAAGTCTGCGTTTGTCTAGAATTTGGTCTCAACTGGTTTTCCCTGTAGTAAGCTGACAGTTCTGTCACTGCTATGGACAGATTCTCTTCAACAGTTTCAAAGCAGCGGGCTTAGGCGCTGTTAGTACAATCATCTGCATAGAAGAAGCTCTGTGTTCCTTCAGGTAGTGATTGATCATTTGTATGGATGTTAAACTAAGCTGGAGCAAGCACACTTCCCTGGGGCAATCCGTTTTTCTGTGATCTCCATGTGCTTCTCTTGCCCTGTAATTCAACAAAAAAATCTTCTATTTTCAAGGAGATTCCTTACGAAAGAAGCACTTGTCATTTGAATAAAAGTTATAAAAAGTAAAATTAAAGTAAATATTAGTGACTGATCAGTCAGAAACATTCTTTAACGTTCACATTCAGGCGTGTGAAGCAAGTCTGAAATTGTATTAATAAATAATTCTTGTGTCAGAGAAGTACAAAGTATTCTAATAAGTCCTTCTACCTTAAAAATAGGAGATAAATACAAAATATGTTAATATTGAGCTGTTCCTTGAAAGATAAATAAACGAAATAAGCACATAAAAAGATAGCGCTTTCAATACAGCAAGAAACGAAATAAAATAGAGAATTTGCAATCAGAAACATTTTATCGTTGACTGAGTTATCTGGTACATTTATGGATTTCAGTTTCTCGACGTATGTAACTCATAAATATTCACGTGTTTAAATCTGATTATACAGTAAGTAATCAGTCATTTGCTGGATATATCAGGTAATAACGCAAAATTGCAGGCACAAGGCAAATGAAAATTTTTTCATTAACTATCATACATAGTTTGATTTCATCTAAACGTTAAGGTGAAGATAAATGATATAAATGATTCCACTGCGTATGAATAAGTATCTTCTGATTACTATTCCCATAAAAAAATCTATTGATCATTCACATACTTGAAGCGAAGGAGCTACATTGAGATTGAATCATCATCTCCAAAGTAGTCGGTTAATATAAGTGCATTATGAAAGCTGACTATACCCTAGTAAAGAGATATTTTCCTGTTGGGCCTTATTGTGCAGGATGTAATTACAACTGTAGGATTTATCCTAAACTCAGAAGCTCACGCTTAAAACTAATTGTGCTAGAATACTGGGATTTCTTGTCAGTATCAGTTCAGATGCGATGACGTAACGAATTGTTTGTGCAACGTTAGAAACTTCTTAATTAAATAATTCTGAGTTGTACGAAGCAACCTTCGACCTATAATCACAGACTTAGCACACATTTATAATTACGTCGTGTGTAGTAGCTATTAGTCCTCGGTATCACAATCTAAAGAGTAATGCATAATGATGTCTATCTTGTGAGCTTTAAGCGAATTGCTGCCTTGTTTGCCTTTACGTAAGGCACAGTAAGAAACGCCAAGCGTCGTTAGCACGCACTTCGTACAAATCAGCACACCGAAGTGTCGTTAGTACACAGATACAGAACGGTTTTTCTGTCACAGTGCATCTTTCACGGGGTGTTTTGCTGTGGTTCAGTCACTAAAACACCCTGAGGAAGGTCATTTGCAACAGTGACTGAAACGTCGGAGAATTTTATATGTTCACGTTGCGTTCACGTACCCTGAATAATTTTACTGACAGTTAAACATGCGATTCGACCAGCTATATAATTGACGCAGTTTCTGTAGAAAAGTGATTCGTTGGGCTGCTCACTCTGAAATAATATTTCGTCAGTTTTTATCTACATCTATTTCATGTACTATATATGTTGATTGTAAAGTTTCGTCCTGATAATTTATCGAAAAATAGGAAACAACACATTAGGTGGGAGTGAGCAACTAGTTTCCAAAAATTATTACACCCAATGTTATTCACTATGAAATGCATTATAATGATCTCCTTGCCTCTGTTACCTTCTTCGTCTTCGTCTTCTCGTCCTTCTTATGCTTATCCATTAATGGATGTTGGCGACGACATGTTGCTTCTTTCTTCTGTGAACCGCAGTATGTGATAGCTGGCTTTCACTTCGTAGTCCTGTCTACTGCTTTATATTGTCCAACCAGGATGTTGTTCTTCACCTTTGTCTTCTTTTTCCTTCAATCTTCCCTTCTATTATTAACTGCAGAAGCATATATTTGGTGTTCCGTACGATATGTCCTAGGTATGCAGTTTTTCTTCCTTTAAGCACTGTCAACATTTCTCGCTGTTTGTTTATTCGTTCCAGTACTTCGGTGGTGGTTATTCTTGCAGTCCACGGTATTTTAAGCATTCTGCGATAAAGCTACATTTCAAACGCCTCTAACTTCTTCGTTGTTGTCATATTTAGTGTCCACCCTTCAGAGCCATATAGAAGCGCGGACCAGATGTAGCAGTTTACAAATCCTACTCTACGGTGTAGGTCTAGGGCTGTGCTTGTAAGAACAGTCTTAAATTTTATGAAAGCATTTGGGACGTTCTCTATGCGACATTTTATTTCCAAGTCTGTTCAGCAATCTTCACAAAGTCAGGTATCTTTAAACTTGTTGACTCTTTATATTGCAGACGCTTGAAATCGCAGATTTGCGTCTTTAAATGAGTCGGACTCTCGTGTGACAATCATAAAATTAGTCTTTTTTGATGTTAATATTCAGACCTAGAATACTGCTGTGATCTCCTACTATGTTGGCGAGTTGTTGAATGTCATCTAAATTATCAGCTGTCAATACCGTGTCATCAGCATAGCGAATGTTGTTGATATACACTCCGTTAATCTTCATGCGTTTTTCAACATCATCAAGTGCCTCCTGGAAAATACTTTCAGAGCAGGAGTGACAGTGCACATTCTCGTCGGACTCCTCCACATATATTGACCAAATCTGTGGCCTCGTTATCAAATGTAACCTGCGCTGTCTGACTCCAATATAAACTCTCTACGCAACGGATATCTTTCTTATCTATATCAATTCAAACATGATTCAAATAGCTCTGAACACTATGGGACTTAACTGCTGAGTTCATCAGTCCCCTAGAACTCAGAACTAATTAAACCTAAATAACCTAAGGACATCACACACATGCATGCCCGAGGCAGGATTCGAACATGCGACCGTAGCGGTCGTGCGGTTCCAGACTGTAGCGCGTAGAACCGCTCGGCCAGTCCGGCCGGCTATATCAGTTCTTTTGAGAATTTCCATGAGTTTATGATGTTGTACTCTAGCGAATGCTTTTTTGTAGTCAGTAAAACAGAGGCCTACATTCTTACCCTGCTCATAGCGGAATTGTACTAAAACTTGTATTGGGACTACTGCTTCTCTTGTACCTAAACCTTTCCTAAATCCAAACTGTGTCTCACTAATGAACTTCTCATATTTTTCACATAGCATTTGGTGGATGACTAGCAGATATATTTTCAGAGAATGGCTCATAAGACTAATGAGTCTGTGATATTCACATCTTCTCGGATTCATCTTCTTTGGTAAGTGAATGAAAGTTGATAATAGCCATTCATCAGGGTAAGGACCAGTGTCGTAAATTTTGCTAAACAGTTTGTGTAAGACTTTGATACCTTTATCATCAAAGAGTTCAATAAGTTCGATTGGAATTTCAACAGGCCCTGTGGCTTTATTGGTTTTTGAATTTTTAATGGCTTTCTCTATTTCTTCTTTCATGATTGGACATGCTGTTAAACTGTTGTTCCTAGAAATCTCAACACTTGGTCTTCCATCTGAAAAGAGGTTCTTAATGTACCCTTCCCATATCTCTTTCTTCTCAATGTTATCTAGCACTATTTTATTATTTTTGTTGGTTAATAAGGAGACGTTTTTTCTTCTATGTATCCCATAAGTTACTTTAAATATTCAATTGTAAGTTAAAATCGTCACGTGAACCTTGCAAACTTTCAATTTCTTCACATTCATGTTCTACCCATTCACTTTTTGCTCCTCTAATCTTTTATCTTTGAGTTCCTGGATATTGTTATACCTAGTTTGATCTACCTGGGCTTTTTACCTTCGCCGTTCATCCACCAATGAATGAAATTCATCAGTCATCCATTTCTGTTTTCGATCTCTTGTTTTATGTCCTATTTTTCCTCGAGCAGTGGTTAGAGTAATGTTTTTCATCTCCTCTCATACTCTGGTACCGTTTTCTTGGCCAATCAGAGGTTTGATTCTCAATATTTTATTGTTGATTTCCTTGTTAACTTCACTTCTTAGTTTCCAGATCCTTCCAAATCCGTCTGCAATAAATTTCTGTTTCAGTTCGTCACTCTAAGTTCTCTCTTAAGCTAACAACAAATGCTTAAAAGCAACTCGTGTGGCCCATATTAAAACCAGTGGAAAAATCCTACTATCGGAGCGCACAAAAAGCAAAACTAAAAGAAAGAATTAACCGAGGGGTAGCAGCTGATTCATTCAGCCTTCAAAATTTATTCCAAAATTTTTGTCACGCTAACATATTCGCGATCTTTTTAATATGCAAGTCAGCTTTCACTTCCACACGCTCCCCTAACTGTAGCTCGCTCACACCCACTTGACAGTCGCTGTAAGTCGCTCATACCCATCCATTCCCACCAGCCCATTCTCACGCTTTCAATCAGCACAACTCATTGTCAAGATCTCGATGTGTATCTCTAAATGTCACGGACTCCTGTCTCACAGCGACAGTCTCCTTCGTTCTGTCCTACTACTGCTGTCTCCTCTCATACCATCCCCTCTTGCTCTCCCTTACTGATATTATCTCATTCATTACTTCCCACTACTGCTATCTCTTCTCACTATCTCTCTTTTCCTCTCTGTCACTGTTACAGACACTGTCTCTCGATGGCTCTGAGCACTATGGGACTTCACTGCTGAGGTCACCAGTCCCTTAGAACTTAGAACTACATAAACCTAAATAACCTAAGGACATCACACACATCCATGCCCGAGGCAGGATTCGAACCTGCGACTATTGCGGTGGCGTGATTCCAGGCTGTAGCGCCTAGAACCGCTCGACCACACCGGCCGGCAGACACTAGCTCTCAATATCACTGCCTCTCACACGCTTCCGATTTCTCCTTCTCTTTATTCCTCACCCACTTACATTATTTCCTTCACTCTTTTCCAGCAATGTTCTGTCACTGTCAACTATGTTCTACTGCCACAGTGCCCTTCTCTTTCTCTCACACTGCCGTTGTTTCCTTCGGTCTTTCTATAACACAACCACTCTCTACTTCCTGCAAATATTTATTAATTTTACATCTCTTTTCCACTGCCACTATCTCCTTGTCTCTCTGCGTAAAGAAGTGAAAATTTCAGGAATTTTTTTAAAGTTGCAGAGGAAGGTAGAAAGATGCAGTCAGATACTTTTAAACACGAGTATATTTGCCTTTTTTGTGTTCCGATTGGAGAATTTTTCCGCTGGTTTCCTTCTTTTCCCTGATACGGTAGGGCAGGTCACTTATACAAAAAGAACAGTAAAGTTATGGTGGCTTACTCATGTGAAATCGCAATAACCGACAACTAATGTTACACCTCATGACGGATCTTTCGTGCACAAAAGTTTTTCATCTGATTCAGTACTACGACATGAGGTTCCCAGAACTCTTCTGATGATACGGAGACACTTAACAGCATAATTCTACGTCACTCTACAAATTACGTTTTGCCTCGTATACGTAACTGACCTGTACATGTCCGTTTTGCAACCTGCACCACGCAAGTAACTAGCAGCCCTTAGTGACTCGCCATCACAATTCTCTTTATCTTTAGTATCTTTGTGAATAATGCCCATTTGGCATATTTATTATTTTATAAATGACATGTAAGCATTGTCAGTCTTTTACGAAGATTCCGTACTTATACCCTATCACACGTTTTTAGTCATTATTCTGTGACCATGTTATAGAATATGGGCCATTCTTTGTTTTAAATTCTGAGGAAGAGACTCCTAAGAGTTTCGGATGAACATACGAAGAAAATTTTTAATGTTGTTCGATATTGGGATCTTAGGAACATATCAAAAATTTCAGCCATTTGTTGTTCAAAGCCATTTTAATCGGAAAAAGATTTTTGAAACGGGAAGTCGCCACTTCTAGATAAATTCCTAGAGAATATACAGACAAAATTTGGGCGATTTGCTGCATTTAGGTATTTACATACCGCTGCTGACAGCGAAAAAAATGGTGAAAAACGGTTTTTTCGAGTTTTTTCAGGAACTGCCCATGAACTAAATATTGCCTCCGTTAGCCCCGTAAGGCACACCATACAACTCATTTAATGGAAAAGAAATCAACTGAGTCGCTCTATTAGCTTAAACTGGAGCAATGTTCAAACTTCGTCCCTTTACTGCAGGACAGTTACAGTAGGACGATCCTTCTGTCGAGTACACACACTGTCCCTAGCGCAAAGGCCATTGAAAACTCATGACCCTACCTTTCAATCAGCAATAGGACCCGAGGTATGAGCCCCGAAAAACAACGTTTTTATGCGTGGCGTTCTGAAACATGATGGTAGCACATGCTTTGGTATAAGTAATGATGTTGTTCAAGTGAGTGAGTCCAATCCCATATAGAACAGGGGTTGATCGTCTACAAAGAAGAGCGCGTTTTGTTTTTATCCACAGGAGAGCGTAAGTGAAAGCAGGAAAACATGTGGTGGCAGGTGCTTGAAGAGAGGTGAATAACAACTCGTCAAAATTTCTTTAGAAATGTTTCAAGTACCAGTATATAGTGATTGATCATCGAATATACTACACATCCTGTGCACGGCTCCTGTAGGAACCTTTACTCCGTATGCGAATGGAAATGGAACTGGAAGAAACCTTAATACTTGAGGCATACACTTCATAGTGATTTGCACAGTGCGGATATAGATGGAAACGGAGAAGTAGATGTATAGTGTGCGGGAAACCGCGTAATCGAAGAACTGTTCTGTAAACAACGGCACTGCTAGAAGGACCTTGAAGCAACGAACCATGGCTCAAGTTTCAAGACGGGCGTCGTTAGCTGCAGCTCGACACGCAAACCTGCTTGATATCGTCATCCGTCGAGGATCAAAGCGAGCAATGCGGCAGTCTGCGTGCTGCATGTTCAATGCGCCGCTAATGTTCGTTTATTCTTATTGTACTTGGGTTTATTCAACCGTACTGCGAACAGCTTGGTACAAATGTAAAGTCATATACATAGAGAAATCTCAGTTATTTAATTTCAACAATGTTTTAATATGATTTTGTGATTTTACTGGTCTGGTAAGACTCAGTGGTCTTGTTTCATCATCGTCGGGTCATGTCGCCGAGATGCGAGCAGCGAGGTTGCAGCATAAATACGCCTTAGGGGACACTACTCTGAAAAGTCGTGCAGACCGCGGCGCGTGGAGATGGATCGGACAGCGGATCTTCGTAGCAGGCCTAGCCACTACTTCTTAAAGTCATCCTAGCCTCTATGAAACAATTAAAGTGTACCACCTACGAAGACATCCACCTCCAACAGTCCTCAAGATGTAACGTACCCCCTATTTACTCAAATACATGTGTATACATATTCACCTTCAGCTGTCTACAACACCACCCACTAATAACCTCAACTGAAATTAATTACGTCCCCAGCATCACTATGAAAGGGTCACTCCTACAAAATAAATAAATTTTCTAAATCCAAACCTCAAGTGCGTCTCCCTCGAAGACCTAAAATTGTTCATACAATCGGGAACCGCTTGTAATTGTCTCTGGCAAATCCCTTCTCCACAGCTTCACTCACCTTGAAACGTAATGATCAGCTAAGTCTCAGAAATGACCTTATAAAATGCCTCATGGAAGATAGTTGCAGCAACTGAAAACTTCGTAACCTCCACTCTTCTAACAAGCGTAATTCCGGTCTACCACCTATAAACTCACTACTGTTCCCTTCAGCACATTACATTAAACTGCAAAATTTGCTTCCATCCACTTTCTACCTTTAAAACACGTTCATCTCACAGCCAAACTATGCAATCAATTGCGCAGTTTCCACGTGCCTTGTGTACGCCCATTAGTTTTAGATTGTGCGTTGCTTATTGCTTTCTTTTCTTATTTTGGAATAAGTAGTTGCTCTCTGAATCCAAATACGACTCTCGAAACACCAAAATCCACTGGCTATTTCTACTACCATGCAGCAATAGATAACAAGGGTGTAATCCAAGATATTATGTAACATTTTTAGATGACGGAAACTTAAGATACTTCTTTATTTTCGGTCATGAATTTGCTTAATTTCTGATATAATGTGTATGTTTCATTTTTTTTAGATAGTAATACAATGTTTTACAGTCTGACGAACTTCTTCCGTACATAAAGTTGAGTTTGTATATCGATATTCAAATACGTCACCGAGCTATGCTAGGAAAATTAGTCTTCTTATAAATGCCACAACAAAATCTGAACAACTTAGTTTTCAATTTTATTTTATTAAGTCAATACACTGCCATTTGTGAAAAAGTCACTTAAATTTGTGTGCCCATTAGGGTTTAACTCAACTTCTGTATATTTTGAAAAGAATTAATTTATGTTGTAACTTTCGTAAATATCTTTCATCTCCATAACAATTTTAAAATATTTTCATGTGTGAAACACAATATATAACAAGTATTTACACATACCTTCAGAAGTATAAAGTGTATTTTTAATCATACAGACTTCCCGAAGTTTCGAGAACATTATCTGTTTGATATTGTAAATTGACGCCAAAGCCACTGCCAGTTGCTTACTAGTCTATCGTCCGCCCCCGGTCGCTGAATTTTCAGCGTGACCGATTGTCAATCCTCTGGGCCCGCGTTCGATTCCTGGCTGGGTCGGGGAATTTTTTCCGACCAGGGACTGGGTGTTGTGCTGTCCTTATCATCCTCCATCGTCTGCAGGTCGCCAAAGTGGCGTCAAATCGAAAGTCAGGCACCCGGCGAACAAGAACTGCGGCCACAGAAGGGAGGAGAGACACACAGCAGTCAGTCGCTCTCCCATTAGTCTTTATTATTCTTGGATATGTAGATTGTGCCTATAAGTAGCGGTTGTTTACCACCCCAGTGTCCTCCTCTGCCTATACTCTTATAACGACATACGGTGACATTAACTGCCACGAGTCCGTTGATTTTAATGGAAATCCACCGAAGATGACTATTTATAGACGAAATCTAAATTTGTAAGAATAATAAAAAGTAATAGGATTGCCGACTGACTGCTGTGCGTATCTCCTTCCTTATAGTCTACGGTCGTTGTGCACAACAGTTCCTGATTAAATCAAAGTTGGACACTGTATCCAACTCCAGGATAAGTAAAAGATATATTTTCATTATAAAGTTGTCCTCTCAATTGCTCATTACAATTATTGGAGTAGAACTGGTAGATTCTTATGTGTAATAAATTTAAACTAATACACTTCGACGAAGTGTTGAGGGATATTTTATAACTACCATTCCTAATACAGAGGGGCTAAACCTGTTGACCCGGACCGCTCCTGACTCCTCGGTCCCTATAATTTCTCGTTTGTTTGCCATTGGGACTGTCACCACAATACAGTGCCAGCAACCTATTCCTTCGGTGTGTTTTCTCATTTACTCTCTACGCCACCAGTCTCTCGCCACGGTCCTTACTCACTGTCGACCCACACCAGACTCGCTGCGGCTTCTGACGTTCCCCATACACACACACACACAACCCGATATATTTCGCCTTCTTTTTCTTTTGAATGACGTCACACTAAAACTCTTAAAACAACAGCTGCCACTTCTCCAAGGCGAGTTTTCAATACAGCGTCCAAAAACCACGAATATTACTTTACAAAGGAAAGTAGTACTTTCCAGCTAAAAAATCCACGTCCCTCTGGCGTTCACAATCTTAGATTTCCTGCAGCCCCTATAATTCTATAACTACTCCATAGGCTTCGTAGCGAACCTTATAATGAAGTACTCGTATACTTTACTGCGTACGGCGTCCCGAATGTCTTGTAGCTGATCCCAAACAGGTGTTATTCTCCCTAGCGGACTTCCCTCATAGGTCTTCATCAAAAAATGCAGTATTCAGACAGAGGCCCCCTTAATTTAATCAGCACAATCTTGAAAACTGCAAAAGTATTCAGCTGGGTAGCGTCGTCCAAAAGGCGCGATATTTCGGCAAGCCGACTTCTTGCCATCTTCAATCGTTCTTGGGGTCTGATTTATCTCTGATGGATGCCGACTTTATATAATCTCCACCCCTCTCCCGCAGCCTCCGCCTGGCCGCTTCCGAGCGGTCCGCGGCCAGTGGTGGGGGAAGGGCGGCACTCTGCCGTCGTGGTGACAATGCTTCTTCTTCTTCTTCAGGTGTCCTGACAGGCGCGGATTTCCGTATAGACTGCAGTTTGTCTGCAGGTGGCCGATTGCCAAGCACTGTTGGCTTGAGACCAACTAACTGCATCTACCCACACCTATGAGTCCTGGGAGAGTGTCGAGGCAAGCGGCAAGTGGAGTGAGAAGAGTTCGGTAGACATCTCGTCAAGCCTGCGTCGAGTGTACCGGATCCTCTCCCTGACCACATCAGAAACTCCGCGCATTACGTCCAGGAGCACCAGAACTTCCGATTGGGCCAAGAAGACCTCATGGTGTGTTTTGACGTGGTATCCCTCTTCACTAGAGTACCACTAAGAGACTCCCTAAGACTCATAGGAGAAAAATTCGGACCAGCACTAAGGAAAGTTTTCGAATTCTTTCTTACGTCAACATACTTTCTGGTCGATGGGAACAACTACGAACAAACAGATGGAGTAGCGATGGGCTGTCTGCTATCACCAATAGTGGCCAATATGTTAATGGAGGCTTTTGAAGAAGAACTTTCTCGAGTCCGCAGCCTACAAGCTCTCTTGCTTTTTTCGATACGTAGACGATACATTCGTAATCTGGCCTCACGGACGACATCACTTCCTAGACTTTCTGAAGCATCTGAACTCGCAGCACCAGAATATCAAGTTCACCATGGAGGTAGAAGAAAACAACCAGCTTCCATTTCTGGATGTGCTCGTCAAGCGAAGGTCTGATGGCACAGTAGGTGTCTGCCATAAGCCAACACATACAGATTTGTACCTGCATGCCTCCAGCTGTGATGCTCCTCTACAGAAGGAGGGTGTTCTGCGCACACTGGTGCACAGAGCACGCGAAATCTCGGACCGTGACAGCCTAGCGGCTGCATTGCCGCACTTGAAGGTCGTGTTCCGCACGAACGGTTACAACAATCGGCATATAAAACGCGCCTTAAGACCAAAGATGCCGAGACCGCAGTCTTCCGAGGACGAAGACAAACCGGTTACGACGGCGATTATACCTTATGTCGGGCACACATCGGCAAAGATCGACAGAATACTCAGAAAATACAATGTCAAGTTCGTGTTTCACCCTCCATCCAAAACGAAAACGTTATTAAGATCAGTCAAAGACGACTTAGGACTCCACAAACAGGGAGTTTACGGCATCCCTTGCCAGTGCGAGAAAATATATGTAGGCCGGCCAGAGCATCCGGACGTTACAGGAGAGATGTAGTGAACAACGCTACGCAGACAACGCCCAGCCAACCAAGTACGATATGGCATAGCATGACATGAACTACGATGGTATAAAGGTGTTACAGCACTCGAACACCATTTGGGACTGTATCCTCAAAGAGGCAGTGGAGATCCGGTTGCATGGCAAACTAATAAATAGCGGCAGGGGATTCCAGTTGAGCAAGGCCTGGGATTCAGCTCTGAGTATTATTAAAACACAACGACAGTCACAACACCTGAAGGAGAAGAAGAGGAAGAATGTCGCCACGACGGCAGAGTTCCGCAAGCTACCGTGGCCGCGGAAGGACTGCGGCCCATGATGTGTCCCTGGGAGCCGCGCTTCCCCCACCACCCAGCCCGCCGCCATTCCCCCACCACCTGCCGCGGACCGCTCGGAAACGCCCAGAGGCTGCGGGAGTGGGGTGGATATTATATAAAGTCGGCTTCGGTCAGAGATCAATCACACTCGAAGAACGCCTGAAGATGGCAAGAAGGCTTGCCGAAATACCGCTCCTTTTTGTCAACGCTACCTGGCTGAATACCCGAGAAATTTTCAGGATTTCTGTTCGTCGGGAAAACCTCAGATCACAAATCAGCAATGACACAGAGATAGTTATGTCACAAGTTCTTACATCTTAAACAGATTTATACTGCGTAATTTACTATGTACGTTAGAACCATTTTGTTGTTGTTGTTGTTGTCCTGAGTAGTGAAAGAGTTTTGCTATTTGGGGAGCAAAATAACTGATTATGGTCGAAGTAGAGAGGATATAAAATTGAGACTGGCAATGGCAAGGAAAGCGTTTCTGAAGAAGAGAAATTAGTTAACATCGAGTATAGATTTAAGTGTCAGGAAGTCATTTCTGAAAGCATTTGTATGGAGTGTAGCCATGTATGGAAGTGAAACATGGACGATAAATAGTTTAGACAAGAATTGAATAGAAGCTTTCGAAATATGGTGTTATAGAAGAATGCTGAAGATTAGATGGGTAGATCACATAACTAATGAGAAGGTATTGAATAGAGTTGAGAAGAGGACTTCGTGGCACAATTTGACAAGAAGAAGGGATCGGTTGGTAGAACATGTTCTGAGGCATCAAAGGATCACAAATTTGGTACTGGAGGGCAGCGTTCAGGGTAAGAATCGTAGAGGGAGACCAAGAGATGAAAACACTAAGCAGATTCAGAAGGATGTAGGCTCCACTAGGTACTGGGAGATGAAGAAGCTTGCACAGTATAGAGTAGCATGGAGAGCTGCATCAAACCAGTCTCAGGTCTGAAGACCACAACAACAACACCTTTTTATTTCAACCAAATTAATCATTTGATTAACATTCTAAGAAGCTCAACAACATAGACAACAGTAGTGGCCAAAAAAAATGGTTCAAATGGCTTCGAGCACTACGCGACTTAACTTCTGAGGTCATCAGTCGTCTAGAACTTAGAATTAAACCTAACTAACCTAATGACATCACACACATCCATGCCCGAGGCAGGATTCGAACCTGCGACCGTAGCGGTCACTCTGTTCCAGACTGTAGCGTCCAGAACCGCACGGCCACTCCGGCCGGCCAGTGATGGCCAAATCACCATACTGAAAACGGTAGAATTGTTTCTAAAATCCCAACGTTTTAATACCTTTTTCGTATTTTTGTCTCTGAAATAGTTGCACGGACAACACTGCAGCTCACGTCCATAACTATATGACGTAATTAGTCACCACCATTCTATCGGAATTTAAGTCTTCATCTACATGATTACTCTGCAATTCAAAATTAAGAGAATGGTAGAGGGAACACTAACGACAAATCTCTGAAGTATTATCACGTGTAATCCCAGGATCTCTTAAAGTTTTCTCAGAAGTAGCGGCGCACATCAGCAGACGCTGATGGTAGGAACAGTCCTGTTGCGCTTTAGGTGAACTAGTCCATTTGTGCAGATATGTATTTCATGAATTTCTGTAAATATTTTAGATAAGAGTCCTCTTGCACTTCAGGTGAATTGGTTCATTTGCGCAGATGTTTCATGAATTGCTATAAATAAGTTGGATTCTAGGACATACCTAATGATTTCATTTTTCTTGATCTCAAAATGGTCTATTCCGACTAACACCTCTGTTATAGTTCTATAACAACGTGATCCAGACTGTTTTGCTACACATACGTGTTATAAAAATAGATATATGTACTTATGTATGTACAAGGTGACAATTATTGAACTATATAAAAAAACGTAAATTAGTTAAAAACTAATGTGTCAAAGTCACTACAGCTATTCGGTTTTAGGTCGCTGTCGATGACCTGCTGAATGGCTGTTTTGAGCTCAGCATTGGTTTTGGGGTTATTGCTGTACACCTACTCTTTAATATGGACCCACAAAAAGGAGTCGCATGTCCTCAGATCCGGAGAACATGGCGGCGAATCGAGGTCCATGCCAGTACCCCAGAGGCAGAATTCGGTCTCCAAAGTGTTCCTCCAGGACATCAAATACTCCCGTACTTCAATAGGGTCGAGCTCCGTCTTGCATGAACCACATCTTTACAAAATCAGGGTCTCTTTGAATAATGGGGATGAAATCATCTTCAAAAACTTTACGTAAAGTTCAGTAGCCACCGTGCCTTAAAGGAATATAGCACCGATTATAGCGTGACTGGACATTGAACTTCACAGTCACCTGTTAAGGGTGAAGATACTTCTCGACCACGAAACGCGGATTCTCAGCCCCCCCTCCCCCCAATTTTGCTTATTGACGAACCCATCCAAATGAAAGGGGACTTCGTCGCTAAACCAAACCATGCGTGCACATACTAATTCCCATCATGCCGCGTGAATTTTGAACGCCCTAACGTAAACCGTTCAGAAGTTATAACGATTTTATTTCATATGGTTCAATAACTGTCAACCTGTATGTAAGTACACTATGTGATCAAAAGTATCCGAACACCCCCAAAAACATACGTTTTTCCTATTAGGTGCATTGTGCTGCCACCTACTGCCTTGTCCACCATATCAACGACCTCAGTAGACGTTACACATCGTGAGAGAGCAACATGGCGCGCTCCGCGAAACTCATGGACTTTGAACGTGGTCAAGTGATTGGGTGTCACTTGTATCATACGTCTGTATGCGAGATTTCCACACTCCCAAACATTCCTAGGTCCATTGTTTCCAATGGAAAGTGAAGTGGAAACATAAGGTGACACGTACAGCACAAAAGCGTGCTGGCCGACCTTGTCTGTTATCTCACAGAGACCGCCGATGGTTGAAGAGAGTCGAATGCATAATAGGCAGAAATATATGCAGACCATCACGCAGGAATTCCAAACTACATCAGAATCCACTGAAAGGACTATGACAGTTAGGCCGGAGGTGTGAAAACGTGGATTTCATGTTCGAGCGGCTGCCCATAAGCCACCTATAACGCCGTTAAATGCCAAACGACGCCTCGCTTGCTGTAAGGAGCGTAACCATTGGACGATTGAACAGCGAAAAACGTTGTCTTGAGTGACGAATCACTGTACATAATGTGGCGATCCGGTGTCAGGGTGTGGGTATCGCGAATGCCCGGAGAACGTTATCTGATAGGGTGTGAAGTGCCAAAAGTAAAATTCAGAGACGTCGTGTTCTGGTGTGGTCGTGTTTCTCATGGAGGGGGCTTGCACCACTTGTTTTGCGTGGCACTATCACAGCACTCGGCTACATTGATGTTTTAAGCACTTTCTAGCTTCCCACTGTTGAAGAACAAATCGGGGATGGCAATTTCATCTTTCAACACGGCCGAGCACCTGCTCATAATGCACGGCTTGTGGCGGAGTGGTTATACGACAATAACATCCCTGTAATAGATTGGTCTCCATAGTCCTGGCCTGAATCCTGTTGAACACCTTCGGGATATTTTCGAATGCCTACTTTGAGCCAGGCCTCACCGACCGAACTTGTAAGTCATTTTCAGCCAGATGTGCGGATACTTTGATCACATAGTGTACGTATGTTCTAAGTCCCCACCCCCTCAACTAATGGACTAGTTTCAGTTAAAATTGGTAAACAAATCTCTTATTGTCTGGAAAGAATCGCTGCGGGGTTAAGAAGAACTTCGCTATCAAAGGAGTGCAGGTGTAACCCACAACGCGCGAATACCTGTACATTAGTGATCCAGAAGAGTTCTTAATGACTTGCAACAAACTTTACACATAATTTCATATCATTACACAACTTTGTCTCGCTAACTATCCGCACTAAATGATGAAAGCAAAATCGTTTATCGCTTATTCATGCAGTGTAGTGTCCCTATTGCAATATTCACCATTATCGAGGTGCAAAATCAATAAAAATAAATGTATGTGATCCAAAATGAACTGCAAACATCGATTTATCTGCGAAAGGTAATAACACTGTCTGTGAAAATATACAATAAAGATCGATAGGTACAGAAAAGACATTATTTTAATTGTATGAGATTATAAAGTGTAAGTAATTAAAAGAAGTATTGTTATGTTTGTAAGAGCATAAAACGCAACACAATGCTCATTCCTCTGTCTAGTCTGTTTTGTTCTGCTCGTTCTGGTGTTAGCTGGAATAAGGTACGCAAGCTGTTGTTTCTGTCGTAACGTAATTGCAAATATTTAAGGGTGCAACCTGTGTCCTAGTAAGAATATATTAGAATAAAGTAATATCCGTATGTTATTTCAAGAACCTACGCTACATTTATCTTGTTGTTGTTGTTGTCTTCAGTCCTGAGACTGGTTTGATAAAGCTCTCCATGCTACTGTATCCTGTGCAAGCTTCTTCATCTTCCAGTACTTACTGCAACCTACATTCTTCTGAATCTGCTTAGTGTATTCATCTCTTGGTCTCCCTCTACGATTTTTACCCTCTACGCTGCCCTCCAATGCTAAATTTGTGATCCCTTGATGCATCAGAACATGTCCTACCAACCGGTCCCTTTTTCTTGTCAAGTTGTGCCACAAACTCCTCTTCTCCCCAGTTCTATTCAATAACTCCTCATTAGTTATCTGAACTACCCATCTAACCTTCAGCATTCTTCTGTAGCACCACATTTCAAAAGCTTCTATTCTCTTCTTGACCAAACTATTTATCGTCCATGTTTCACTTCCATACATGGCTACACTCCATACAAATACATTCAGAAACGACTTCCTGACACTTAAATCTATACTCGATGTTAACAAATTTCTCTTCTTCAGAAACGATTTCCTTGCCATTGCCAGTCTACATTTTATATCCTTTCTACTTCGACCATCATCAGTTATTTTGCTTCCCAAATAGCAAAACTCCTTTACTACTTTAAGCGTCTCATTTCCTAATCTAATTCCCTCAGCATCACCTGAATTAATTCGACTACATTCCATTATCCAAGTTATGCTTTCGTTGATGTTCATCTTATATCCTCCTTTCAAGACACTGTCCATTCCGTTCAACTGCTCTTCCAAGTCCTTTGCTGTCTCTGACAGAATTACAATGTCATTGGCGAACCTCAAGGTTTTTATTTCTTCTCCATGGACTTTAATACCTACTCCGAATTTTTCGCTCCCTGTATTTTACCCCTGACACCTTTAGAATTTGAAAGAGAGTATTTGAAAGAGAGAATTTGAAAGAGAGTTCCAACATTTCTGCGGAATCCAAACTGATCTTCACCGAGGTCGGCTTCTACCAGTTTTTCCACTCGTCTGTAATGAATTCGCGTTAATATTTTGCAGATGTGACTTATTAAACTGATAGTTCGGTAATTTTCACATCTGTCAATACCTGCTTTCTTTGGGATTGGAATTATAATATTCTTCTTGAAGTCTGAGGTATTTCGCCTGTCTCATACATCTTGCTGACCAGATGGTAGAGTTTTGTCAGGACTGGCTCTTTCAAGGCCGTCAGTAGCTCAAATGGAATGTTGTCTACTCTGGGGGCCTTGTTTTGACTCAGGTCTTTCAGTACTCTGTCGAACTCTTCACTCAGTATCGTATCTCCCATTTCATCTTCATCTACATCCTCTTCCATTTCCATAATATTGTCCTCAAGTGCATCCCCTTGTACAGACCCTCTATATACTCCTTCCACCTTTCTGCTTTCCCTTCTTTGCTCAGAACTGGGTTTCCATCTGAGCTCTTGATATTCATACAAGTGGTTCTCCTTTCTTCAAGGGTCTCTTTAATTCTCCTGTAGGCAGTATCTATCTTACCCCTAGTGAGATAATCCTCTACATCCTTACATTTGTCCTCTAGCCATGCCTGCTTAGCCATTTCGCACTTCCTGTCGATCTCATTTTTGAGACGTTTGTATTCTATTTTGCCTGCTTCATTTACTGCATTTTTATATTTTCTCATTTCATCAATTAAATTCAATATATCTTCTGTTATCCAAGGATTTTTACTAGCCCTCGTGTTTTTACCTACTTGATCCTCTGCTGCCTTCACTACTTCATCCCTGAGAGCTACTCATTCTTCTTCTACTGTATTTCTTTCCCCCATTCCTGTCAATTGTTCCTGACACTCTGTACAACCTCTGGTTTAGTCAGTTTATCCAGGCCCCATCTCCTCATATTCTCGCCTTTTTGCAGTTTCTTCAGTTTTAATCTACAGTTCATAACCAATAGATTGTGGTCAGAGTCCACATCTGCCCCTGGAAATGTCTTACAATATAAAACCTGGTTCCTAAATTTCGGTCTTACCATTATATAATCTATCTGATACCTTCTTGTATCTCCAGGATTATTCCATATATACAACCTTCTTTTATGATTCTTGAACCAAGTGTTAACTATGATAAGTTCTGCTGTGTGCAAAATTCTACCAGACGGTTTCCTCTTTCATTTCTCTCCCCCAATCCATATTCACCTACCATGTTTCCTTCTCTCCCTTTTCCTACTCTCGAATTCCAGTCACCCATGACTACTAAATTTTGGTCTCCTTTCACTACCTGAATTTAATTATGTGAGTGTTATAAATAATCTGATTACTTACTTCATCGATCTTACATGCATCCTCGGCATCCAAGTTAGACACAGACGCACCAGCAGTATCTTGATCGCCAAGAAAGTCGAACAAATCTAAGTACCACAATTTTGATGTATGAACGTTGTCTGTTGAAGCTCCGGATTTCTTTGCATGTCATGTTTCTTCTTCTTTTCACGTACATTACTTCTTAAATTTTTAAAATGTTTTAAACTAAAGATTGCTTTGTAGCATCGGGTTCTGATTCCTTCAATTTAATAACAAGTCTTTCATAGGCTGCATCTTCCTTTTGAAGGTCATGGTACTCTTTAAGATTTTCCTGCCGCAGACAAGGTTCTAACCTATACATTTCGATAAACTCTTCTATGACTTGGTTCAGTTTTCGATTTGACATGTTCATCAGAAGAGTTCAGCACTACTGTGTGTGTAGTCACTGCTTAACACTGTTATACACGTAACTACAAAGACAGCCGACGCTCCATACTCAAGGATCTAGCCCCAGCCAACGAAAAACTTGTAGAGATTAGATTAGATTAGATTAGTTTTTCGTTCCATAGATTCGTGTTGAGGAGATCCTCGTTGATGTGGAACATGTCAACTTTTTTAAAAGCTGAAATAACAATACTAATAGTATGAATATATAAAATACATGATTTGTTTCTGTTAAAAAATTCGTCAATGGAGTAGAAGGAGTTGGCCTCTTAAATCTTTCAGGCTCCTTTTAAACTGATCTTTATTTGTAACTAAATTTTTTATGTTTGCTGCTAGAGTATTGGAGATGAGTGTTCCTGAGTAGTGGGCCCCCTTTTTGAACTAAAGTAAGTGCTTTTAAGTCCTGGTGCAGATCATTTTTGTTCCTGGTATTGTAAGTGAGCTGTTTGTTGGAAAAAGAGATATGTTATTTGGGACAAATTTAATTAAGGAGTAAATATACTGAGAGGCAGTAATTAGTATACCCAGTTCACTGAAGAGGTTTCTACAGGACGTCCGTGAATTTACTCCACAAATAATACGTATTACACGCTTTTGGACTCTGGAAACTTTTGTTTGACTTGAAGAGTTACCCCAAAATATTATACCATATGACATTATGGGTTGAAAGTAGGCAAAGTATGCAAGCTTTTTCATTTTTATGTCGCCTGTGTCTGCTAACACTCGAATTGCATGCTGGAGTGACTCACGCACACGCTCAGTTCTACACGCTTGCAGAGAGAGAGAGAACTGAATTTTGATTCTTCTCCGGTTGCCTGCGCAGGTCGCTACGGCTGTACGGTTTGGCCTGCAGCGGCTGGTACACATGCTCGACTTTACCTGCACACTTTTACCTGACAGGTATAGCGAAACATGTGTGGCGGGCTTTATCTGGACTGATGTTCTATATGTTATGGTCCAGTGTCAGATAAACAATATTCTCCCACATTCCTTCTGTTGCACCCTCATGCTGATTATATACTCTACTTCTGTCATTACATATATAGCCACATTATAGGCATTTTCCACGATCATCAGAAACGCTCACAGCTCTACTCAGAGCACACACAGCACCAATGGTTCAAATGGGTCTGAGCACTATGGGACTTAACATCTGAGGTCATCAGTTCCCTAGAACTAAGAACTACTTAAACCTAACTTACCTAAGGACATCACACACATCCGTGCCCGAGGCAGGATTCGAACCTGCGACTGAGCGGGCGAGCGGTTCCAGACTAAAGCGCCTAAACCCGCTCGGCCACAGCGGCCGGCACCACAACAATGACATACCCCCATGGATTCTGTTGCTCAATATTATTGGAATAAAATAGTCTCTGCCTAAAGAGAGCAGTTCTCTTTCAGGTCTGACAGAATGCTTTGATCAAGTATGTACTTATTCCAGTCTTCTATCATACCAGTTCCTCCTTCCCCTTCACCCTGCCCATCACCTCCTCCACCCTCTCTCTGTAAGCCTCCTCCGCCCCACCTCTCTCTCCGTCTCCTTGTACCCCCCCTCCCTCTCACTCCGTCCATCTCCTCCTCCACCCTCTCTCTGTCCCTCTCTTACTCTTCCTTTTCTCTGTCAGCTTCCTTCTCGCCCTTTCTCTGTCCACCGACCCCTCCCATTTCTCTCTGTCCACCTCCTCATCTCTCCTTCTACTATCTATTTCGCCCTTCCCTCTCTCTGTCCGTCTTCTCCAGCCCACTGTATGTATCCATCGCCTCCTTCCCTTTGCTGCCTGTCGCAGCACCTCCTCTTGCTTTCTTTCTTCAAGTTATCATGCTCACACACAGTATTTGCTTCCAGATCGTAACTAATACGTGTACCAAATCTGGTAGAAATAGTTCCAAGCGTTCAGGTTGAGCTTTGTTACCTCTGTCTTTCCCCACGTATGCACATTTGAAATGTATGCCAATATAATTAACATATTTTATACTGATTCATACACATATTTCACCTGCATCTCTAGCTCTATGTTTATGACATCGTATTTTCTGAACTATGTGCTGTACAGTGATATAATTTTGCAACTACAAACAGTGGTATATGTGGCTACTTTCTGTGAAACGGCTTGTGAATAGAAATTATAGCAACTAAGTAATAAATTTATGGGTCTTGCATGATGTGTCAGTTTTAATGAATCTCATTGTTTGTGAAATATCCCCTAAGCTATGAATTATACAGTAATATACTTTTTACAGTACATTCAGCGCCGTATGTGGATACAGCCTGTATACAAATAGAGTCAATAGTAAAGAGCTAGTGAATTTTGATGTCACATGTCCTGAACTATGCGTAGGTATATTCAGCGCAACATGTTATTACTATCTCCAGAAAATGTTGCGAATACATTTAATGGCACCGAAGTAATAAATTCAAACATCTCACATGATGCGGCAGTTTGTCACCCATCTCAGTGTTTATGACATCATATCTCCTGAAATATATTTTGCACAGTGATTTAATTTTGCAGATGTACCCAGAGGTATATGCGAACACTGTCTGCAACTGTGTACCATTGCGGTTAGTGGTAAAGAATTAATAAGTTGAAAACGTTATTCTTCATGCAGCAGTATTAATGCATGAACAGCTAAAGTGTAGTAAGCAATAAACTTTTTTTTCACAATTTTGTGTGGGTTGGCGGCGAGGAAAAGTTTCGTTAAGCTTAGAAGTTGTGTTAATTTTGCTGCAAGTCACTAAGTGCTCCGATTGTCAAATACTCGATGACTAAAGTATGCGTATTTGTGTGTTGTTGGCTACATGTTCTTTTCGCCCTCACTCTCTAATCTTCGACAGGTAGGTAGTTTTTACCCTCACAGAGATTCAATCTAGACAGTAAGTGATGTGTGTACCTAGTTTGGTTGAAATCAGTCCTGTGGTTTAGGAGGAGATGTGGAAAATACATTCATCGGTACATATATAAATGGACACATTTTTATAATGTGACATATGGATCATACTGTTTCTGTGTTGTATGTGTTTCAGAAAGCGGATCCCTAAAGAAATACGAATTACAGTTATTGCCTTATCCCAAAAGAAAAATGACAATATTTACGCAAACAATTCCTTACTGTACTAACACATTGCGTCAGTTGTTACACTTAAATAACATTGGCACACAGTTCAATATGTCTCAAACTGAATTATGAATCATTGAGCTGTGGCTTTATGTTCCGAAAGTGCATCTCTTTTAGTATGTGTTAATGTCTTGATTTAACTGTGTTATTACTTGGGCAAGAATGTGCAAACAGCTGGTGCATGGGTATGCTGGCAGCTGGTCTGTAGCTTACACGATCCTCCTGAGCGCATGCAGGAGTAGTGGTGGTCAAATAACACTCGTCTACACAGAATGTGTCTGATAGGACAGCCTGATGGGTAGCCTAAACCAGGTAGACACGCTCAAGAGCGAATTGGGTGATGCTTGTAGACAGAAGAGAGGGGAGAACATGGAGGGGGAGGGGCCTGCACCAGATGGTCATCCATCCACAGAACACATCCTTGGGGAAAAAACAGACATAGCCTTGGACAGTCAGATCGACTAAGATGTCAGCAATAATGTCTGTAGTCCAATTGCTGGTAGCACTTGTAGCAGCTATGAGAACCTGTGACCAGATATCACTGTTCAGTCTGCCCTTAGCTACACAGGAGAAACTTGCTGACCAGCTGGGGCTTGGACAGAGACCCATGTTTCCTTCAATGTGCCTTGCATTAATTGTACCTAGCATATCATGGGCTGTGACTTTATCTGTTGATTTAGACTTCATTGTGTGTTACAATTTGGCCAGTGTTATAATCAGTCTACAATAGTGATTTGTAAATATTTTTTATAAACTACTTGTTTTGTTTGAGTTTGTCTTGATAGTAACATGTCCCTTTGAGTATTCCAAAAAGAAGCAGTTGATAACACTACCCAACAACTATAAAATGAAGTGAACTACATTGTAAGCCATAATTCTTCACACAATTTATGTTAGGAAATTTTACGAGATATTGAAGGTACATCAATCTCATATCAGAAAGTACTGATTAACTTGACTTCTATTAGAGATTACATTGATAGTAAAATTACTTTCCCTGAGATAAATTTAAATGAACAATTTAAAGTTTTTTCAGTATATTTTCAGTAAATGTCGAATACAGAAAGCAACAAAACAGTTAACATTTGAGTTCGGGAGAGTGGAGAATATCTGTTTAAATGCACTTTTTGACTTTCGTATTTGGCCAGCAGCAATGAGGGAAAATCAGCGTTGTAAAAAATAGAGTATTTCAAATTTTCTAAATTCACCAACAACGTTATAAGTATAATGCTACAACTGTAACGATATTGACAACTGATTTATGTAGGTGATTCTGAAGAATCGAAATAAAATCCTTGACTGGTATTAGAGGGTGCCTCTCCTAGATCACGTAACTGAACAACACAGCTAATGGTGACGCAATTACAAAGAGGATCTTTTCACTGCATTCCACTATTATTACCGCGAGGGGAACGTTCATGCCTTATTTTGAAGGGGATGTGGGGCTATCAGTGCTTAAAGTCCCGCCATGGACACATGACTGCCACAGGAAACCCAATGGTGTGGAGTAAAAGATCAAGACTAACCCAGTGCAGACACTGTATCTATGCCACATCAGGCACCATATTTATGCAGGCACCATATCGTCACTGATAGTAAGATATAGTTGTAGTGAATAAAACAAATGTGTAATAAAATGTAACAAAACGAAACTTAATTTCTTTTTTTCCAGTACTAAACAAATGTGAAGAGAAAATATATGCAACTAAATAGTGTGATTACGAACAGTCTGCTTATGTTCCTCTATTATGAGATGGGCTGCTGTAAAATACTTCTGCCTCCTGGCTACAAAACTTCATGAGTGTCATTACATCCCTAAATTTGGAACCTGAAAAGATGGTGAACTTTTCATTAAAAAGCTTGCTGTAAGTATCGAAGAACCTAGTTGGTTGAATAACATTCCTTAAACAGACGAGACATTTTATGACATTCAAATATTGTTGTAAATACACTTTATGTGTCTTAGAGGTTGTAGTGGTTTTGGTGACCTTCGCAGCTATTAACGTACCTGCATCTCCAGTGCTTCTGATGAAAGATAGCAACGACTGAAGAAGCTACATCTGTAGTCAGAGAGTAGCACGTTATACTGAAAGCATGGAGATCAGAAGCTGCGGCACCGCAAAACATTCGCTGACGGATATAGCGCATTGAATACGACTGCTACTCACAAGAAGTCCTCCTAAAGGGGACTTCACGATAGCTACAAATTTCGATTTTCAGACAATGTATTTTTTGAATGCAGATTTTTAAAATTTCATATGAGTGCGTGTTGTTATGTGATCAATTTCGCAGCAATCACATATAATTATGAAAATGTCCACTGTGTGGACGTAACAAACGGTGATTCGTTAACGGTTGATATTCAAATCATAAGTAACAAACTGAATCCTAGTGTTGTGCTTTTGGACAATGAATTTTGTTTTCGGTTACAGATTTTACTCTCTGAGAGGGGTAAGGTTGTTGTTCGAAGCTACTGCGAAGCTCTCGCCATTTTCTCGAACATATCGTTAATCATTCATCCCATTTAGAATTAGGGTATTACATTTGTTAAAATTATGCTAAATGATAAGAAAGTGCTGGACGCAGGAAATGAACACACGTACGAGACTCTTCTTGCTTTTCTTTAGGTATTACCCAAGCAGAGCGAGATTTTCGTCTTAGCCGCCCAAATGAATGATAAGGTCTACCCTGTATTTTTCCCGTGTGGCGATATTGAAAGTATTAGGTTGTATCAGTTTTCTGCGTAAATACTCCAGGAAGTATGTTACACACGTTGTCCACCACTAAGACCATTGTGCAATAAGAGTGGCATATTCTAAAAGGAATGTACGTGTTCTAGCTTTCCTACGGAGGTACATTCACTGAGGTACTGATAACAGATGCCTCGCAGTGTGCAGATAAAACGGTGCGACAACTGTTAACATACTCCAACGTTGAAGTTGGCGGCTCGTTACGATTGTTTCGGGCAATACGGCTACATTGCAAGCACATTCACCGTGGAAATTCTAGTGATATATGCATCAAATGCAGTGTCTCTTCCAGCGGTAGTGAAACGTTGCCAAAGATTTGCCCAAGGCCACACAGACGTGGGTAATTAAGATCGAGAACTAAGGTCATCGATATCGACCATTGAAGACAACATCCAAGCTACCAACAATGGTTTTCGAATGGCACCGTCAACAAAGACCAGATATCTGTCATGGAGCGTTTACATAGACTTGGTAACAATGATCAACAATTGATTAGTGCATCGATGTTACTTTGAAGTGTAGTGCGGCATTAAACACGAGAGATAAGGCGCGCCATAATAATACGTAACTTGCTTTCGAAGTTGCCGAGTATAACCTTTTCCAAACTGAAATAAACTGATGAAAAAAATCGCAACATCAAAAAAAGACGCAGAGTAATGAAATTTTTTACCGAATAAATTTGTGTGGGGGACACATTTATGTGATTTATATTGAAAGATCACAGGTTAATGTGATTGCGAGATAAGCTATTCCAAATGTGAAACGTTGGAACATTATTAACCAGTATAATCGACAGAATGTTGAATTCGAGTATGTAAACGTGCATCCATTGTGTTGTACAAGCGCCGGATGTCAGTTTGTGGAATGTGTGGCTCAAATGGCTCTAACCGCCATGGGACTTAACAAATGAGGTCATCAGTCCCCTGGAATTAGAAATACAAATACTGACCATTAAAATTGCTACACCACTAAGATGACGTGCTACAGACGCGAAATTTAACCGACAGGATGAAGATGCTGTGATATGCAAATGATTAGCTTTTCAGAGCATTGACATAGGTTGGCGCCGGTGGTGACACCTACAACGTATTGACATGAGGAAAGTTTCCAACCGATTTCTAATACACAAACAGCAGTTGACCGGCGTTGCCTGGTGAAACGTTGTTGTGATGCCTCGTGTAAGATGGAGAAATGCGTACCATCACGTTTCCGACTTTTATAAAGGTCTGATTGTAGCCTATCGCAATTTTGGTTTATCGTATCGCATATTGCTGCTCGCGTTGGTCGAGATCCAATGACTGTTAGCAGAATATGAAATCGGTGGGTTCAGGAGGGTAATACGGAACGCCTTGCTGGATCCCAAAGGCCTCGTATCACTAGCAGTCTAGATGACAGGCATCTTATCCGCATGGCTGTAACGGATCGTGCAGCCACTTCTCGATCCCTGAGTCAACAGATGGGGACGTTTGCAAGACAACAACCATCTGCACGAACAGTTTGACGACGTTTGCAGCAGCATGGACTATCAGCTCGGAGATCATGGCTGCGTTTACCCTTGAAGATGCATCGCAGATAGGAGTGCCCGCGGTGATGTACTCAACGACGCACCTGGGTGCACGAATGGCAAAACGTCATTTTTTCGGATGAATCCAGGTTCTGTTTACAGCATCATGATGGTCTCATCCGTGTTTGGCGACATCGCGGTGAACGCACATTGGAAGCGTGTATTCGTCATCGCCATACTGGCGTATCAACCAGCGTGATGGTATGGTTACACGTCTCGGTCACTTCTTGTTCGCATTGACGGCTCTTTGAACAGTGGACGTTACATTTCAGATGTGTTACGACCCGTGGCTCTACCCTTCATTAGATACTTGCGAAACCCTACATTCTAGCAGGATAATGCACGATCGCATGTTGCAGGTCCTGTACGGCCTTTCTGGATACTGAAAATGTTCGACTCCTGCCCTGGCCAGCACGTTCTCGAGATCTCTCACCAAATCAAAACGTCTGGTCAATGGTGGCCGAGCAACTGGCTCGTCACAATACGCCAGTCACTGCTCTTCACTAACTGTGCTTTCGTGTTGAAGCTCCATTTGCAGCTGCACCTGTACACGACATCCAAGCTTTGTTTGACTCAACGCCCAGGCGTATCAAGGCCGTTATTTCGGCCAGAGGTGGTTGTTCTGGGTACTGATTCCTCATGATCTATGCACCAAAAATGCATGAAAAAGTAATCACATTTCACTTCTAGTATAATATATTTGTCCAACAAATACCCGTTTGTCATCTGCATTTCTTCTTCGTGTAGCAACCTTAATGGGCAGTAGTGTACTTAAATCCAAGCCCGAGGCAGCGTTCCAACCTGCAACCTTAGCAGCAGCGCGGTTGCGGACTGAAGCGCCTAGAACCGCTCGGTCAGTAGCCGGCTGTGGATTGAAGTTCCCTGTCTGTTTCACTTGGTCGGTCAATACAGAGACCAAGTGGATGACGGTGGAATTGTCGTCCGATGATGGCCCTTATGTTCTCTATTGGAGACGGATCTGGTGACCAGGCGGGCCAAGGCAACATGTCGACACATTGAAGCGCATGTTTGGTTACAACAGCGGGTATGTGGGTAAGCGTTAGCGTGTTGGCCGACAACCCCTGGAGTGCTACAGTGAATGGCAGCACAACACTTTAAATTACCAAATTGGTGGACAAATATGCAGTCATGGTGGTTGTGATAACCACGAGATTGCTCCCGCTGTCATGCGAAATCGCACCTCAGACCATGACATCAGGTGAAGGTTGTAATGGTACTTGAATTACGTAACCATTACGGCACCTCACCTCAACCTCTCGATACCAGCTATATTCTACTGTGTTTCTGTTAACTACTTCAAATATATCTGAGACAACATTCTGATTTGATTTCATTTGTGATACATCGATATGTTTATATTGCACTGATATTATTCTTGCGTGTATTCTTTCTTTTGTCACTATGATCTTTGACGTACTTGTAACTCTGATTTTTGGGCGCGTAAGCGATTATTAGTTAGTTAGAGAGTCGGACTTTGAGAAACTCTAGTCTTGGACGTCATGTTGGAAAGACGCATATTGTCGTCAGCTTATAAAATGTCAACTTTAAGAATGAGGAAGATGTTTTCAAGTATGTTTTGTATTGTGAAGTGATGTTTTTTGTGTTACGTGATATTGCAATAAAAGCAATGAAAAGGAAGTGTAACTTAATTTCGGAGTGATGATTTTTTTACATCACTATTGTGCAAACTTTGAAAGGTTTAATCTTCAAGAATGGATTGTGAAGCGCATCTACAAAACTTTTGAACATAACAGAATAAAACCTAGGCCTCTTTGCATCCGAGCTTGGAATCATCACCTAGATTTTCGACGATTGAACCATGATTATACAACGAGACCAGCGTGAGAAACACGAAAAGATGAGTGCCTAGCTAATTCATTATTACATGACGTGACTTTATTAACTGTGCTCTAATGACACCTGCCATATAATACACTCCTGGAAATGGAAAAAAGAACACATTGACACCGGTGTGTCAGAACCACCATACTTGTACCGGACACTGCGAGAGGGCTGTACAAGCAATGAGCACACGCACGGCACAGCGGACACACCAGGAACCGCGGTGTTGGCCGTCGAATGGTGCTAGCTGCGCAGCATTTGTGCACCGCCGCCGTCAGTGTCAGCCAGTTTGCCGTGGCATACGGAGCTCCATCGCAGTCTTTAACACTGGTAGTATGCCGCGACAGCGTGGACGTGAACGGTATGTGCAGTTGACGGACTTTGAGCGAGGGCGTATAGTGGGCATGCGGGAGGCCGGGTGGACGTACCGCCGAATTGCTCAACACGTGGGGCGTGAGGTCTCCACAGTACATCGATGTTGTCGCCAGTGGTCGGCGGAAGGTGCACGTGCCCCTCGACCTGGGACCGGACCGCAGCGACGCACGGATGCACGCCAAGACCGTAGGATCCTACGCAGTGCCGTAGGGGACCGCACCGCCACTTCCCAGCAAATTAGGGACACTGTTGCTCCTGGGGTATCGGCGAGGACCATTCGCAACCGTCTCCATGAAGCTGGGCTACGGTCCCGCACACCGTTAGGCCGTCTTCCGCTCACGCCCCAACATAGTGCAGCCCGCCTCCAGTGGTGTCGCGACAGGCGTGAATGGAGGGACGAATGGAGACATGTCGTCTTCAGCGATGAGTGTCGCTTCTGCCTTGGTGCCAATGATGGTCGTATGCGTGTTTGGCGCCGTGCAGGTGAGCGCTACGATCAGGACTGCATACGACCGAGGCACACAGGGCCAACACCCGGAATCATGGTGTGGGGAGCGATCTCCTACACTGGCCGTACACCTCTGGTGATCGTCGAGGGGACACTGAATAGTGCACGGTACATCCAAACCGTCATCGAACCCATCGTTCTACCAATCCTAGACCGGCAAGGGAACTTGCTGTTCCAACAGGACAATGCACGTCCGCATGTATCCCGTGCCACCCAACGTGCTCTAGAAGGTGTAAGTCAACTACCCTGGCCAGCAAGATCTCCGGATCTGTCCCCCATTGAGCATGTTTGGGACTGGATGAAGCGTCGTCTCAAGCGGTCCGCACGTTTCACGAACGCTGGTCCAACTGAGGCGCCAGGTGGAAATGGCATGGCAAGCCGTTCCACAGTACTACATCCAGCGTCTCTACGATCGTCTCCATGGGAGAATAGCAGCCTGCATTGCTGCGAAAGGTGGATATACACTGTACTAGTGCCGACATTGTGCATGCTCTGTTGCCTGTGTATGTGCCTGTGGTTCTGTCAGTGTGATCATGTGATGTGTCTGACCCCAGGAATGTGTCAATTAAGTTTCCCCTTCCTGGGACAATGAATTCACGGTGTTCTTATTTCAATTTCCAGGAGTGTAGCTTTGTTGTTGACCGAAAATGCCCTATTTAGCAGCATGAACAACACCACAATCATTAATTTTTGACCTTTGTTGTGGTAGGGTTGTTAGAAATACCAGTGTGTCTAGCATGAAGACAGCTTGGTTGCAGGCCCTCAACTGGCCATCTTCTAACCAACAGACGGCCATCACTGGTGCCGATGCAGAATCACTTTTCATCAGAAAACACAACAGACCTCCAGTCTGCCCTTTAAGAGCTGTCACGTGACACCTCTGAAGTCGCAAATGGAGGCGGTTTGGAATCAGTGGAGTGCCTGTCTCGGAGCCGCCCATGAAGTAACTGATTTTTAACACTTCGTTGTGTAGCTGTGGTGCCAACTGCAGCTCAAGTTTCTGCTGAAGATGCAGTACGACGCGCCGGAGTCATATAACAAACACGGTGGTGTACCCTCTGGATAGTGCCACGTGGCCGTCCGGAGCACGGTCATCTTGTGAGCGAACTTTGTCGTGACCACTGTGGCAGCGATCATGTGACAGTGGCTACGCTCCTGCCAAGTCTTTCTGCAGTATCGAAGAAGGAACATCCAGCTTCTCGTAGCTCTGTTCCACGACCTCGTTCGAACTCTGCGAAGTGGTGATAACTGCGTCTTTTTCGCCTTAAGGCGGGTAGGACGTAAGACGGGCCGACTTGGACCAGGAGAGGCATCACAGAACATTTTAATTTTCACTGTCTATACTCTTACAAATAAATTCATAAAACTTTGTCAACATCACCAGGAAGGATTCGGGATTCACACTCATTGCAATGGAAGATCGAAAACATAACAAAATAATTTTTTTTACGTGTGAAATTTCATCATTCTTTCACTTACTAATGGCTGCCTTTGTTGCTATAGGTAGGCCTTTCTTCATAAGTTAGAGTGGTTCCTCGATGAATTTTGCACAGCATACAAACCATACTTACAGGTGTATGGCACTCTAGAATTTATTCAATTTATGAAACAACGAATGAGCTGTTATATTGTAAACTTCATGTTTAGAAAAAAACACCAATTTTCTAGTTAGTTGCCTCAATTTTTACCACAGTTTTTAATAGACTTGTGAAATTCAAGAGTTTCATACACCTTTGAGTATGGTTTGTATGCAAAATTCATCGAAGAATCTCTCTTACTTATGAAGAAAAGTGTACCTATACCAACAAATTCTGCCACTAGTAAGTGAAAAAAATGATGAAATTTCACATGTAAAAAAAATCATGTCGTTATGTTTTCGAACTTCCACTGCTATGAGTGTGAATTCTGAATCCTTCCTGGTCATGCTGAAAGTTTTATTAATTTATTTGTAAAAGTATAGACAGTGGAAATTAAAATGTCCTGTGGTACCTCTCCTGCTCCAAGGCGGCCCGTTTGACGACCTACCCTTTCTGACTAACATCAACTCACGACTTCCTATCTCGACACTAACTAACGCGTGCGAACGTTACAGCAGGTATTTAAAGCAAACCCGATTTTCATCTTTATATTGGCGTTACTAGCGCCACTCTTATACGACTGTCGCTTAACTGGAGTAGACATCATTTTTCAGATGTAGAAACAGTCCTATCAAATTTCGTTTATGTCGCACAACTCCTTACTGGCTGCATTCTTTTCCCGTCCCTTTAACTTAGTAGCTACACAGCCAACTGCTACGAAGTGGAGTGGCTATTAGGCTACGTGGTGGCTGTCCTTAAATTACTTTGCTATTCATAGAGTTGCTATCGTGTAGCAGAGACTTGTCACAGATTGTTTTTATACTCCATTCGAGACATTGCTGTTTCTTCATGGAATATATGCAGATCTTCTAATTCCATTAGTTGCCCTCCTGAAATAATTAAAGTTCATCACAATCACGAGCAATGAAAATCAAAGCATTTCCAGTGCTTGACAGTTTCTGATGCTGTTACCAAATCGTAACTGTCGCCGGCGGAAACCAATTGTTGGCAACATGATAGAGGCAGTGACTGTTCCTGACTTCTTAGCATTTAACGGGGTAAAAAACTTCTGTAGCTAAAGACGTGTTAATAACCGTCACAAAAAGGATGCAAATTTGTGCGATATCGACATTGTGTTACTTCTTTTGTTCTGATCAGTTGGTGTGAATAAGCCTCAGTCTTCATGACACCATGGCTGCAGGCAAACATCTGATAATGAAAATCTTTTACTGGAAAATAATCAAGTGGGTGCAACAGACTAAAATTTCAACACTGACACAAAGAAGGGGAAGACAGCAGAACAAATCGCTGGAGGTATAGTACCATTATAGAAGCAAACATTTTTGATGTCTTCAAAGAGCCTGGCTCCCATAAAGTAGACTGGTATAAAGTGTATCAAAGCAGTAGGCACCCACCAGTCCCGTGACACAACTCCATGACCAACAGTTCAATTCTGTTTTTAGTTCATGACGTTCTTCCTGAGACACGTCCGAAAAGTTAACTTACTTTTTCCTGGGAATGACCTACATCCGGAAATCCAAAATTTGGTGAAAAAATGGAAGGGTTCGGGTGCTGTGTTTTCAAATATGCGTCGCCACGGTTCCATCACAACGGCAGGGGCTATACAACTATGGCTGTATACGTTATAGCGTAGCTTTAGTTAGTCAAACCATCATACAAAAGAATTTTAGAAAACGTTGAGAAAACTGTTTACAGAACCTGGTTGCAAGTAAGAAACATTTAAGTTCAACTGATTTATCACTGAAGAGAAATAAAGACCACAATATCTGAAATGTGGTTACTACCTGACACACATAACCACAATACATACATCAGCACACTGTACAAGAAACAAAGGGAAATTCAAAGAATCTTCGCAACCAAAGATTAATATGTCAAAGAGATCATAAGGATCGTGATATAGAATTGTTATTTCTTCACTATGCCTAATTCTATATAACCCTAGTCTATAATTTTAGTAATTTGCAGTCGTTGACACAGTTTTTCAAATTTTTATTTGCATAAGGATTTTGTAGAAATATCAGCTACCGATTTTTTGTAACAATATACTTGACACCAAATTTTCTTGTCAGTCATCAGTTGCTAAGAAACTCATATTTAACATATGTGTGTTTTAGTCTTTCATATTCCCATTTACAAAGAGAGGCAATACGAGACTGGTTTTCTTCATAAATTTTAAGTTTTTAATTTGCTAATTTTTATAAATCTTGAAATAGCTTCACAGACCACAAATACTCTACAATACAAGTTGTAAGTGACTCTGCTTCTGTAGAAGACAAAGCTACAGTAATCTTTTTTTTTTTCAGTTCCCTAGATTATAGTGTTACCAGAGAGCTTGATAGCGTAAACTGATATTGAATTGCTTCTGAACTATTGACCAAGTCAGCATCCACATAAGCTAATACACTCTCATTATTCGCTTCCGCATGCATCCCAAAATCTGCCGTGCATTTTATTTAGCGCAGTATCCCATTTAAAACTTTCCATTGTCATTTCTGTGGATCACTTTGATAATGACCGAAATAATTCACACCGTAACGTATACCAGGTCATGTTGTTTCAGTTCCATACAGCATTTGTCCAATTAATTATCTGTACGGAACATTTTTTTGTTTTTTCGTTTTTTGACATCTCCTATCATCCTCTGCTTCTTTCTAATTTGATTCCATAGATGCGTTGATTGGCTCGTATCCTTTTATACCGAACCTCTTCAACACGTTTTACAAATAAGTTTTTTGGCTTCAGATTTTTCTTCCTCATTCTTGCCTACCTTATTTTCAAAGAACAGTTTCAAATCACCCAAATATTTCGTTTTAAATTTACTTCTTAAAGCTAATGTGATTTTCTGAAGTTTCATCTTCTCATTAATTGAAATAGTAATGTCCTCTGCATATAACAAGACATAATTCTTAGTGTTTAAGTTCCTGTAACTGTATAGACTGTGTTTGAACACAGTCTTTAACAAACTTATCAATCATTAAATTCTAATATCTTGTGGTCTCCTTTAAACCGTAAACTGCTCTCTTTAACTTACCTACAATACCTTTTTCTACATTAAATTCTGCTGGTATCTTTATGCAACAATCTTGATATCAGTTTCCGCGAAGGAATGTGCAGTCAATTTCTCATGACTCATAACAGCAAGCAATGTTCTTAGAGTTGTCAGCCTTGCTACAGGAGCATACGTTTCATTATAATCAAACACTTTTCTTTGAGAACAACCCTGAGTCACTAGTCTAGCTTTAGAACTACTGATGTTGCCTACATCATCATGTTTGCCTTTAATGACCCATGTAGTGTCAGTAGCCTCTCTTGGTTTGGGTAATTCACGTACTGTCCAAGCCTTGTTTTCGTTTATTGCTGGCGCTTTTCTGCTACAGTGTGAATCTATTTTTCTTTAACTGATCTTCTGTAAATGTCACCGAAAGTCTCTGGAACATCTTCAACATAAATTTCTACATTTAATGCTAGTGCAGCAAACTCTTCCATCCACGCCAGACGCTACCTTTCCCTGGCACTTATCCGAATATCAGGAGGTGCAACGTCTTCAGACACTTCATTTTAACTTCATACACAGTCATTTTTGCTGTCATTAACTTTTCTTCATCGATGGTAACTTCATCGTTTGCGTCTTCTTTGCAAGAAAACCAGTCTTCATTATTAAAATCTAAACGTTCTTCAACACACTTGACGTCTCTTCAAAGAACAATTCGTTTCTCTCCTGAACACAATAGATGATATCCATTAGCACTGTATGCAACCATGAAACACTTCTTTATTCTGGAATCAAACTTCCCAGCAATCATTTCTGCAGAAAGTCGTAAATATACTGCACAACCAGAAACTTTCAGTTTCTGCAACTTCGCCATTTCACCATAGCATACAGCTGCAAGAACTGTCATTTTAATGCACATTTTAGTGTCCTTTTTATCAAATAAACAGCAGTCTTGACTGCTTCCGACCAAAATGATTTTTCAAATTTATTGTTCAACAACATGAAACGAGTCCTGTTTATAATGTTCCTACTCACACGTTTACTCTCTCCATTTTGCTGTAGTGTAAACGTGATCATCAATTGATACTGAATTCCCTTCTCCTTAAAGGTTTTCATCTCATATGACAGATATTCACCTCCATTACTACACAGTATTAATCCTTAAATTAGAACCAGCAGCCGCCATTGCGTCCTACTGTTTAACATATTCCAATACTTCGGATTTATTCTGCACCACATACAGAGCTGATAAATGTAACGACGTACCTGTTTCCACCATAAGGCATGAGAGTAAAAGGACCCATGACATCACTGTGTACTACTTCGGGCAGACAGTATGCTCTTGTACTCTTCTGACTTTGTGAAAGTCTTGTCTGACACCCTTCCATACAGATACTGCATGATTCTAACGTCTTGAGATCTTCAATTTTCATTCTTTCCACGTATTTTGGGATCATCTTCAGAGCGATATAATTCAAGCGTCCTAACCTTTGATGCCAAGCTTTCAATTTTTTGACGAGAAACGCAAGGGTTTCTGGCGAATTTCAGAGGTTACTTTTTTGCCTAATTTTTGTCAATACGCTATCCTTTCTCTGAATAGTTGCTCTACCGTCCTCAAATGTAGCTTTGAAATCATTTGTCTCCAGTCTGTAACAGCAAGTTGTGAGTCAGTCCAGAAACAAAGTATTTTTAACCGATAATGATGGAAGCAGAAGAAATGAATTAAAGTTAGAGCTGCGGCAGGGACTCGAATTCATTTTTCTGCTTCGATCATTATCGTAGATAAGGAAGTGACGTAAATGTCTCAGGGGTTCATTTAACTATAATTTTTAACGAAATTGGAACTATCTTGCCGTTGATGTAGCTGACAACATTCACTTCACTGAACAGCGTTTTTTTTTTTTTAAACAGCTTCAGCTTTCGAAGCGCTTGTCAACTACCAGTCTTTCAAACGTTTTCACATTAGGAACGTCTTTTAAGTCATTCATAAAGTGTTCATTCGTACCAGACTCAAAAACCATGAAACTAATTCATTAAAAACACCAGTGCAAAAATACTACGTGTAACAGTTCTGTCACTAAATGTAACTGCGTTTTCCCTCTTGATGCTAGTCAATTGTCAGGATGAGTATTCTAAAGCATTATGTCAGGGTGAAAATACTAAATAAATTAATTTTTCTCTCTTAACAACATGTGGGCAGAGTGGGTTCTTCCTTGGCTCTGGTATGAGGTAGAATGAAACAGCATTTTTACATAAGATAACTTTTATTGAAGATTTGTACAACTGTTTCCTTACGCGATGTTCTGGCTCGGAGAGCGGCAGCTGTGTCGTTTGCGAAGCCTTCTGCTGCGGCAGCGGTGGCGTCTGGTTACGCGTGGCAGTGAGTGTCTCGTGTCGCCGTCTCGCCCAGCTGACTGGAGACGCGCAGCGCGAGGTGGCCCGTTTAATTATTGCGAGTGAAGTCGTGCATCGGATGGTGATACATTGGATGTGGCGTCCCAGTGTTTCTCTCCTCTAAGCGGCCGCGTGTGTTGTGAGTCGGCCAGCGGAGCGGCGCGGCGGCGAAATGCCAGTGTCCCGGACTCGAACAACGGACTCCCGATTGCCAGTCTTCGGCTGTCAGATCTTCATCCCAGCTCACAGGTGACTGCTGATGTGAGGCCGTCTCCTTTCCGTCCTCACGAGTCACCCGGGTACGTAAAATCAGACTTGAAATACCTTTTAACTTCTGTCTTCCGGCGCCGAGGCTGCTGCTTGCTATTCCAGTACAGCGGCGGACTTGTTGCGTCTGTACATGATGTAGTCTGTTCTTGCATGACGGTCTTCAGCACCGAAACTGACTGAAAACAACTGCTACTCTTGTTCCTTCGTCTGGCGGGCCCACTGCGTCTCGTGTATTTATTCACTTCAGTTTACTGGAGGTGAACGACTTCACGGTCATTGCCTCTTCTGTCACGTTGAAAAGCTTCTTGAAGAATCTTCTTAACGTCGGTCATTGGCTCTTGGAATGTAGGCGAGGGCCTTTGCTCACATCCGACAACTGAGAAACACGTGAGCCGGTCGGGCGATGCCCTGACGGCTGAATCGACAGCGCCCGCTTATGTGGAACTTGCTGACTTCATGGTCATTGTCTCTTCTGCTCGGCTGCTCTGCCCGCTGTTTGCCAGTATGTAACTAAACTAAACCAAGTTTTTCATTTATTTTCTAATTTCTATTTCACTTTGATTACACTAATTTATTTACTTAAGTACCACTCAACATATGCATCCGAACGATTAGAATCTTCTTGAGAGTCACAACTTACTATGTTTGCAGGGTCTTTCGCTTATTATGGTCATTCCTTGTGTGACCAAATGCACCGCAGTTATGATGTTTAAAACTTAGCTTTTTTTATCTCTGCCTAGATTGTGCTCGTCACTTTCGCCCATATTCATGAGTTTGTTTTTCCATTTAGTTTTCCCATGACTAAAACCATTTCTGTAGATATTCTGTCCTGACTCTTCTGCAGGTTTCTTTATGTGGCTTACATGTGTATTTTCGCGATTTATGAGCATATTTTTCAAGAAGCTTAACTTCAGATTTTCCGTGGATAATATCTCGACTGTAGTTACAACGTTATCAAATTCCCGTGGCATTATCAAATAAAGATAGCAAACTGCGTCAATTTCTTCGACCGTCGCACCATGCTAGCAACGATCGCGTATCAACTTGACAAATTCTAATAAATGCTTAATCAGCACACCTTTTGATCGGCTGAACTTCAGTTGCATTAGCAATTTACGTACAAGTAGTTGGTTAGCGATGCTTTTTTCCTTTCAAATGCCTAACACAAGTTTTCCCATAGCCAAAAAGCACTGTTACAGTCTTTCACGTATTCCAAATGGGTGTCTACAGTCCGTTCTGTTATCCCTGAACGACACTTTTCGTCATATTTCGTGACACTTTTGAGTTGTTAGTCTTTCTCAGTACATTACTTTTCGTGTCACTCTCTTGAATCTTCATTTTTTCTGTGTATTCTTCTGCAGTGAGATCCAACACGTCTAATTCATCTAACACACTTTGCATTCGAAATGTAATGTTTCCAACATTGTTCCCATCAAAAAACGGAACGATGTTTTCTTTTATTTTCTTTCAACATTTAGATGATTCTAATATATCAAATATAAAACTGCTAGCACAATAATTCCGATTTATACTTCCAACTATTTGCTTTCCGCCTCTGGGCCCACAACGTACAGAGAGAACTGTCTGCGGAGCATGGTTGCAAAGCAACAAACATTTAAATTGACCTGATTTACGCACAGAAGAGCATGATATCTAACATGTGGTTACTACGTGGTATCTGACACCAACCCACACACACGCACACGCATACACACACACACACACACACACACACACATATGATCAAAAGTATCCGGACACCTGGCTGAAAAAAACTTAGAAGTTCGTGGCGCCCTCCTTCGGTAATGCTGGAATTCAATATGGTGTTGGCCCACCCTTAGTCTTGATAACAGCTTCCACTCTCATAGGCATACTTTCAGGCAGGTGCTGGAAGGATTCTTGGGGAATGGAGTGCTGCACTGAGGAGAGGTATCGATGTCGGTCAGTGGGGCCTGGCACGAGGTCGGCATTCCAAAACATACAAAAGGTGTTCTGTAGTCATGTCAGGACTCTGTGCAGGCCAATCCAATACAGGGATGTTGTTTTCGTGCAGCCACTCCGCCACAGGCCGTGCTCGATCGTGTTGAAAGATTCAATCACCATCCCTGAATTGCTCTTCAACTGGCCTGAGCTGTGGTAGTGCCAAGCAAAACAACAAGGGGTGCAAGCCCCCTCCATGAAAAGGACGACTACACCATAACACCACCGCCTCCGAATTTTAATGTTGGCACTACACACGCTGGCATATGACGTTCACCCGGCATTCGCACATACCTACACCATGCCATCGCATAGCCACGTTGTGTACAGTTATTCACACTCACACAACGTTTCCCCCCTGTTCAATCGTCCAATTCTTATGCTCGTTATACCTAGCGAGGCGTTGTTGGGCCTTGACTCAAATGGTTTAAATGACTCTGTTCACTATGCGACTTAACATCTGAGGTCATCAGTTCCCTAGAACTTAGAACTAATTAAACCTATCTAACCTAAGGACATCACACACATCCATGCCCGAGGCAAGATTCGAACCTGCGACCGTGTTTGGCATTCGGCGGCGTGATGTGTGGCCTATGAGCAGCCGCTCAGCCATGATATCCAAGATTTCTCACCTCCCGCCTAACTGTCACAGTACTTGCAGTGGATTCTGTTGCAGTTTGGAATTCCTGTGTGATGGTCTGGATAGATGTCTGTCTATTACGCATTACGACCTTCTTCAACTGTCGGCGGTCTCTGTCAATCAACAGACGAGGTCGGCCTGTTCGCTTTTGTGCTGTACGTGTCCCTTCACGTTTCCACTTCACTATCACATCGGAAACAGTGCAGCTAGGAACGTTTAGGAGTGTGGAAATCTCGCGTACAGACGTATGACACAAGTGACACCTAATCACCTGACCTCGTTCGAGGTACGTGAGTTCCGTGGAGCGCCCCATTCTGTTCAACCTGCTGTGGCAGCAGCTATTAAAGCGATCATAAGAGAGTCATCTCAGCGAGTTCTGTTGGTAGCATTCAATCTTACATCGACTCGTTTCAGCCGACTCACCAAAAGATGGGAGAAACTGATGGCTTATATCAACACTGCGAATACAAACTGAGTTCAGGAATGAACTTATTTATGCGACTGACTAGACGAATAGTAACCATCAAAGCGCTGAAGCACAGGATATGGAATGAGATCGATATGGTATGGAAATAATTGTCTGTAAAGTAGTATTCAATGTACAGGGTGATTACAATTTTAGTTAAACTTTCAAACCGCTTTAGAGATATGACCACTGGTCAGAATGACGTCAAATTGCAACGGAATATTATGGGAGAAAGGGGAAAACGTATGGCAGATGAAAAGTAAATAGTTACAAAATGTAGCAATAGACGGCGCTGTCAGCATCATAATTTAACAGTCGTCGACTACATATGATTAATGAATCACACAGCAATGCCTAATATGGACGTCTGACGTTGAACAAACTGTACTACTAAGTATGCATGGGTGTACAGGTGTACAGGTTTTTAATTGTTAGTAACGTAATCCCATCCACCATGAGCTGGTTATATCACACCGGATGGGAAAAATCAGTTTTTAATTGTCGTGAGGCCAAAAACAGCACAAAAAGCATCAATCACATCGGTTTTTAATTGCCCTGAGGCCAAAAACCACAGAAAAAGCAAAATCAAATCGGATTATTAATTTCCATGTGACTAGCGTAAATCATGTTCAATATGCTGTCCGCCGTTTTCTGCAACGAGTTGAAATCGAGAAACAGCATGTTCCACAACTGATCGAAGTGTTTCCAGGTTCCCATTCAGCATATGTTGCGCAATGCATGCCTTCAATGCAACTAGGTTATAAATCGGAACACTGTACACATCTTCCAGATAGTCCCACAGCCACAAGTCACACGGATTAAGATCACGTAAATGAAGAACAGGTTGTAGGGAAATGGCGGCTGATAATTCTAGCATTTCCGAAATGGCAGCAGCTTCTCAACTGGATTTGCAATGTGCGGAGGTGCGCCATCTAGCATAAAAATGATTCCACCCACAAATCCACGCTGTTGGAGAGCTGGAATGACGTGGTTGCGCAGAAGACACTCATAGCGCTTACCAGTGACGTTACAGGTAACAGGACCGGAAGCACCTGTCTCTCCGAAATAATATGGCCCTATGGAAAATGATGCCGTTCACCCTCACCACACAGTGACCTTTTGAGGATGAAGTGATACTGGTTGATTTGCGTGTGGTTTTTCCATTGTCCATGTTCGACAATTCTGTGTAGTCACATTTCCTGTCAGATGGAAGTGGGGTTCGTCTGTCCACAAAATCTTCCATGGCCAATCATTGTCCATTTCCATACGAGAAATAAATTCTAAAGCAAAGGTCTCTCTTGCTGGCAGGTCAGCAGTAAGCAACTCGTGCACATTGGTAATTTTGAATGGAGAGCTAAGAAGGATGTTTCGCACGATTTAACGCACCGTGCTGACGGGTATGTCCAGTGTTCGGGCAGTTCTCCGCGCACCACACGTCTGCACTCCACCACTCGTCTCTTCCTGCATTGCTGTGGCCACTGCTTCCACTGACTTCGAATCAATTCGTTTCCTCCCTCTACCGGGTTGCACACCAAAAGAACCCATCTTTTACAGTTTCCGAATTATTTTCTCCAGACCCACGGCAGTCATCGGACCAACACCTTTTTTCAAATCCTTCAGTGTCTCGAACTTCTGCAGTGCGATGTGTGCAGTCGTCATTCTTGTAATACAGCTTTACAAGCAGAGCGCGATCCTTCATTGAGACAGTCATGGCGAACGTTGCAGACGCGAAACGAGGAAAAACGTGTACCCATCGTGTTTATACCAACGTCAATGTGTCGTGCGAATGACCGGTGTTTTTATTTGCGTATTCTGACACATATAGCGCCATCAGTTCATCAATTTTGACACCACATTTTTTTTCTTCTACCATAAGTTTTCCCCTTCTCCGAAAATAAATTCGTTGCAATTTGACGCCATTCTGACCAGTGGTGTTACTTCTACGGCGTTTTGAAATTTCGACTTTATTTATAATCACCCTGCATTCTCTCCAGAAAAAAGTTATGGAAACGTACAGTGCAGAGGCACCAAGCAACAGCTAAGGCAGTCATGCATAAGCTGTCGCATTGACGTGCCCAGCCAGGTGGGGCGCTGGAGCTGATATAGTGCTGCAGACAGTTTGAAATTATTCTGATAGAGAGCAAGCAGTGCAGTATAATAATAATAATTCTTATCAACAACCATCAAGAACTGTTGTCCGTTAGCCAAGCCAAGACCATGACAGTATGGTTCAAATGATACACACAAGCATTCACGGACAGAAGCACCCTAATGGGAACAATGTTAAGAATCTCTATGTTCTTTTTATACTAAACACGTTTGTATGCATGTAAGTTTACTTACTCACTATTATTGTTGCCTTATATGGCGTGTGGGAGTAACTAGTGAGGGAAGAAACAGCACCACAACATGACCAAGCAGTAACGATTTTCAGTACTTTGTATTGGTTAAATGAAAGCAATTCAAAATTACCTGTTGTTTGCATGCCACTGGATTGTCATTTTCACCTCTTTGTAATAAAATGGAAATGCCGTGTGGCTAGGGCCTCCCGTCGGGTAGACCGTTCGCCTGGTGCAAGTCTTCCGAGTTGACGCCACTTCGGCTGCTTGTGTGTCGATGGGGATGAAATGATGGTGATAAGGACAATCATAAAGCGGTTACTGCATCGATGATTTTAGCCGTAAATAAAAATATTAAAAAAAGGTAGGAAGATTTTTCTGTTCAGCAAAAGTGACAAAAACCAGATTACAGAGTACCTGACAACTCAACACAAACGTTTTGTCTCAACTACAGATACTGTTGAGGACCAGTGGACAAAGTTGAAAACCATGGTACAATATGCGTTAGATCAGTGTGTGCCAAGCAAGATCGTAAGAGATGGAAAAGAGCCACCGTGGTACAAGAACCGAGCTAGAAAACTGCTGCGGATGCAAAGGGAACTTCACAGCAAACATAAACATAGCCAAAGCCTTGCAGACAAACAAAAATTACGCGAAGCGAAATTGTAGTGTGAGGAAGGCTATGCGAGAGGCGTCCAATGAATTCGAAAGTAGTTCTGTGTACTGACTTGGCAGAAAATCCTAAGAAATTTTGGTCTTATGTCAAAGCGGTAGGTGGATCAAAACAAAATGTCCAGACACTCTGTGATCAAAATGGTACTGAAACAGAGCATAACAGACTAAAGGCCCAAATACTAAATGTCTTTTTCCAAAGCTGTTTCACAGAGGAAGACTGCAATGTAGTTCCTTCTCTAGATTGACGCACAGATGACAAAATGGTAGATATCGAAATAGACGACAGAGGGATAGAGAAATAATTAAATTCGCTCAAAAGAGGACAGGCCGCTGGACCTGATGTGATACCAGTTCGATTTTACACAGAGTACGCGAACGAACTTGTCCCCTTCTTGCAGCGGTGTACCGTAGGTCTCTAGAAGGGCGTAGCGTTCCGAAGGATTGGAAAAGGTCGTCCCCGCTTTCAAGAAGGGACGTCGAACAGATGTGCAGAACTATTGACCTATATCTCTAACGTCGATCAGTTGTAGAATATTGGAACACGTATTATGTTCGAGTATAATGTCTTTTCGGAAGACTAGAAATCTACTCTGTAGGAATCAGCATGGATTTCGAAAAAGACGGTCGTGTGAAACCCAGCTCGCGCTATTCGTCCACGAGACTCAGAGTGCCATAGACACGGGTTCAAAGGTAGATGCTGTGTTTCTTGACTTCCGCAAGGCGTTCGATACAGTTCCCCACAGTCGTTTAATGAACAAAGTAAGAGCATATGGACTGTCAGACCAATTGTGTGATTGGAATGAAGAGTTCCTAGATAACAGAACGCAGCATGTTATTCTCAATGAACAGAAGTCTTCCGAAGTACGAGTGATTTCAGGTGTGCCGCAGGGGAGTGTCATAGGACCGTTGCTATTCACAATACACATAAATGTCCTTGTGGATGACATCGGAAGTTCACTGATGCTTTTTGCAGATGATGCTTTGGTGTGTCGAGAGGTTGTAACAACGGAAAATCGTACTGAAATGCAGGAGGATCTGCAGAGAATTGACGCATGGTGCACGGAATGGTAATTGTTTGGTTCAAATGGCTCTGAGCACTATGCGACTTAACTTCTGAGGTCATCAGTCGCCTAGAACTTAGAACTAACTAAACCTAACTAACCTAAGGACATCACACACATCCATGCCCGAGGCAGGATTTCAACCTGCGACCGTAGCGGTCCCTCGGCTCCAGACTGCAGCGCCTAGAACCATTCGGCCACTCCGGCCGGCAATGGCAATTGAATCTCAATGTAGACAAGTGTAATGTGCTGCGAATACGTAGAAAGATAGACCCCTTATCATTTAGCTACAAAATAGCAGGTCAGCAACTGGAAGCAGTTAATTCCATAAATTATCTGGGAGTACGAATTAGGAGTGATTTAAAAGGGAATGATCATATAAAGTTGATCGTCGGTAAAGAAGATGCCAGACTGAGATTCATTGGAAGAATCCTATGGAAATGCAATCCGAAAACAAAGGAAGTAGGTTACAGTACGCTTGTTCGCCCACTGCTTGAATACTGCTCAGCAGTGTGGGATCCGTACCAAATAGGGTTCATAGAAGAGATAGAGAAGATCCAACGGAGAGCAGCGCGCTTCGTTACAGGATCATTTAGTAATCGTGAAAGCGTTACGGAGATGATAGATAAACTCCAGTGGAAGATTCTGCAAGAGAGACCCTCAGTAGCTCGGTACGGGCTTTTGTTAAAGTTTCGAGAACATACCTTCACCGAGGAGTCAAGCAGTATATTGCTCCCTCCTACGTATATCTCGCGAAGAGACCATGAGGATAAAATCAGAGAGATTAGAGCCCACACAGAAGCATACCGACAATCCTTCTTTCCACGAACAATACGAGACTGGAATAGAAGGGAGAACCGATAGAGGTACTCAGGGTACCCTCCGCCACACACCGTCAGGTAGCTTGCGGAGTATGGATGTAGATGTAGATGTAGACAACACCCAGCCCTGAGCGGAGAAAAACCTCCGACCCATCCGGGAATCGAACCCAGGCCTCACACCGATGCGCTGACCACTCAGCTACCACGGGCGGACAGCTTATTGCAATAATTAAGTACCATTGATTTTGTACTAATTTGTGATATTATCTACTTTGTGATATCTCTATGCAGATTACGGCAATGTTTAGTTGAAATACGGGAACTATAATACCGCAGTTGAAACTTCATGCAGTTTGCAGCAGTCTTTCACCAACCAGCAAAAATGTTCAAAAAGATTCAGTGTGTACAGCTCCAAGGAAAGTTACTTGGGAATTTAATGTTCGCAGGCTATGTTGTATAACAAGCTATTCATGAACCTGTTACCTGTTCAGTTAATTATGAAAATTTCTCGAAAAATTGATTAGAACCCACTCATTCTTACATCAGTCCTTCTGAAAAAAATGTAGCTCGACATTTTGATTCATGCTCTGCCTCAATACATGGTAATGTATATGTACGTAAAATATCAGATGTAGCAACAAAAGTAAGATCGTATCTCTGTTTCGTTATTCATCCAGTTATTCGTTCATGATAATACGCTTCTACATAGAGTCTACAGCCGTTCTGAAATGGTAGAGAAGCGCAATATAAATTCAGTGTTGGTAACTGCGTTTTCGTATACAAGCACAAGACTTCGGCTGAGAAATCACGCTTGCTAAACTAGTCAACAGTGATATTCAGATTTTGTAAAGTCAAACGAAGAAATCCAAGTCCTTGCGTCTTGATGGACGGTTGAGGAAGTGAAGTAACGGGAAATTTCTACATAGTAGAATTAGTGGAAACTAGTGAAACATACATGTTTCCCCTAAAGTGTATAATTACGGGTGAAGAAATCAGCATACTTGTCAAATGGGTTGGGTTTTCACCACACTATACCTAAGATTGATGACGAGGGCGTTATATAAAACAAGATACGTAAAACACAAAACTACACTGTTCCGTAGCGTGATGTGAATGAAGCGCTTCGTATGCAGCAGCGGTAATCTGCATGACAAACTACGAGCTGAACTCCATATTTCAACACATAACTACTGCACTCCTGGAACAAAACTACAGAACCGACAGGAACAACATGATAAGAGGATTAAGCCAACGGATACTGCCTTCAAAGAAAGCGATATTGCGTATGCTGCATGCAAATGTAGGACCGGACATCACCTTTCAGGTCGAATTTTAGCTGACAAGGCCAAGAATATAGGCAAAAGAGTGGATATTGACACAGAACAATGTTTTGCTGAATTAGCGATTGATCATGCATCCTAAAACCTTGAAGGAGTTATGGAAAGTTGTCAGAAATTGATGGTCAAGCTGGTATCGATAGAAGATGCAAAAATTATAAACTTTAGCGGCCGATGAAAGGATGTGTGACGCTGCAGGGAAATTTCACCGTACAACTAGCAAGGGCAATAAACGGGAGACATGTCTGAGAAGCCTGCTAATCCCACAGGACAGGACAGGCAGTTTAAGTTGTGGAAAGGGGGTAAAATAAGCGGCTGGCAGTTACACTCGAACATACATTCTTTTATTTGATCGAAAATTACAAGAGCCAAGAAATTTTTAAAAAAATAAAAAAACAGCTTTAGTTTTGGAATTTAATTATTGGCTGAATGCGCCGTACCACGTCATGCCTTAATGGCAAGACCACTTTAATTTAAAAACGGCTGAAAGCCAATAACTTAAAGCTCAACCAAAATCATAAATTAAAAAGGCAAAGCCTTATCTTAAAACATTTCCTTAATTAGGCAGAAGGCCAAAGAATGCGGCACTGTAAGAACAAGCAACTTAAGTTCAGAATCGGCTGAAGGCCCAACACTTAAGTCTCAATAACATTAATTCTAAAAATGCCAAAGGCTTTACGTAAGTTCTTAAATTAGTCTGAAGGCCCAAGCCATCTGAAGCCTTAAGAGCAAAACAACCTTAATCTAAAAAATGGCTAGAAGCCATACATGTACAAACAACAAGAACAAACAAAAAAAGGCAGTACACCCAAGGGCGCTCAGAAGTTCCGGTGTCAGAATGGAATTCAAACACTAACTCTCGCTTAGGTTAGACAGGCAGTTGGCCCAACCATTGTAGATCTGACGATAACCCAACCGACAGACAGTCAACGTGCCCACCGACCAAATAACCTCCGCTTCACACAACCAGCACACAACAGGGAGTTCACTGGAACAACGTAGAAGGTATTGGAGCCCACAACCAATTATACATTGAGCTCTCAAACTACACAACGCGCTGGACAGCGACAACACGATGAGGAAAATAGACTGTCTGAATTTACGTCAACGGCCAGGGCAGGTAACCGGAACGTTAAAACCACAAGGCAAAAGATTCCCCTGTGCACTTCAGTTCAAGTAACTAAATACAGTTATACTCCACAGAAGGGTGGCTAAAATTTGCCAACTTGAAAACACACATTGTTGCTCACAGGAATATCCCAACAGCCCACAACGAACTCCAAACGACACAATGTGAACAGTCGTGACTTGCTGGTAGATCAAGTCAAAAATCAACTTTCATGTCCAGTGTCGGTGAGCCACGAACCTCGTAGACATGGGAACAGCACCACACACTCCGATACTGCATAGTGCCAAACAACGCACCGCGGAGATTTCCTCGCTGCTGCACCCCAACCAACCAACTGCCTGCACACAGCCCAGACAGAAACTATAAGCGCCAGTCCAAAGACAGTCCAAGGAGCGAATATCGATACACACCGCTGCTGCCACCCATGGAAAGAGAGGATGACAGCATACTCGTGATAACCGCGGTAGACTAGACACAGATAGCAACCAAGGTTTAATCCAACGGATAACATGAGGTAGCCACTTAATGTCGATAACACGGCATAACATGTTTGTCAATTTCTTTCCATGTTCCCAGTCGGGCAGTAATTATGCCGCCCAGAAAATTCTATAATCAATATCTACAGATGTCACCATTTGAGAGAGCACATGTACTTGTGCTCCAAGAATCTCTCTGAAGTAATCGACAAGTCGCTCGACCTTTGAATAGGAGCGATGTCACTCATCGACGATGTTGGCAGGACTAGACGAACCACGTGTGAACACAGCGTCAAGAAGAAAGCGGTCGATCTGGAGTCTATAGAACGTGGGGACAGAGAAATCGTCACGAAGGTGCTCGGAGGCCCAGATTCATCATTACCCTGGATCCGACGTGAAACAGGCGTTTCAGTGACCTCAGGGACCACTAGCACGTGGCTCACAGAAGGGGAGTTGAGCTCACAACTGTCCCTGTGCCAGTTACCACTGATCTCTGTGTAGCGAAAAGCCCGTTTGCGATGGTGTCGGGCGCATTCTGCCAGGAATATCATTGACTGGAGCACAACTGTTTTCAGTGATAAGTCCCGCTTCGAAATGAGTCCCAATGACCGGCGAAGACATGTCTGGAGACGTCTCAGCCAGTGGTGAGGTTTCCCGCCATATGGCCCGATAACTATGAGTGACCGTCTGGGCTGTCATTTCATTCCATAGCACGACCACTTTGTTGGTCTTACAACACAGCGAAGTGTCGACAATGCTCTACGCCTGTTTTGCTGCCCTTCATGGCAAGCTATCCTAGACTTACATTTCAACAACATAATGCCCGCCCACACATGGTGAGAGTTTCTGCTGCTTGTCTAGGTGCTTGCCAAATAACATCGTGGCCAGCCAGGTCGCTATATCTCTCCCCAACCGAGAGCACTTGGAGCATAATCGTTGGTTGGTTGTTTCGGGGAAGGAGACCAGACAGCGAGGTCATCAGTCTCAACGGATTAGGGAAGGACGGGGAAGGAAGTCGGCCGTGCCCTTTGAAAGGAACCATCCCGGCATTTGCCTGGAACGATTTAGGGAAATCACGGAAAACCTAAATCAGGATGGCCGGATGCGGGATTGAACCGTCGTCCTCCCAAATGCGAGTCCAGTGTCTAACCACTGCGGCACCTCGCTCGGTGGAGCATAATGGTCAGGCTCTTCTAACGCGCTCTGGATTTTAACGCTCTAACGCGTCACTTTGACAGAATTTGCACGGTATCTCTCAGAAGCACATCTAAAAACTCTGTCAATCAGTGCCAAGCTGAATAACTGCTTGCATAAGGGCCAAATGTGGACCAACTTGCTCAATTGAATAAATCATGCAATTTTTCTGATACTGTAATCATTTGTTTGTGTGTACAACAACGTTACATCCACCTGTTTCCATCCCATACCGGTAAATCCTTCGTGGTGCTTCGCTTTTTTGTTTGTTTTTAGGGTTTAAAATATAAATTTATCAGCCAGAACTCTATAACCACAGACCTACTATCGATATAAACCCATCCAGGTGATAGCAGCGTCACCTGGCGGGGAATGTTTGCTAGTCAGACACACACAAGGTGCATGTAGTATCGGTGAGAGTGCTGTCCGTGTCTCGAATGGGAAAGGCGCGAGATCCCAGTTTGACTGAGGGCAGATCGTGATGGCCCAGAGACTCGGCACGAGCATTTGGGAAACTGCACGACTTTCCGGGTCTTCTATGACTGCTGTGATGAGTGTCTTCAACACGTGGCGAAACCAACGTAAAAGTACGGCCAGACGTGGTGGAATTGGGCAGCCTTCACCCATAACTTACGTCGGACGTCGTAGGCTGAGCAGACTGGTAAAGCAGGACAGGCGGCGAATTGTGGTGGAACTAACATCAGACTGTAATGCTGGGCAGAGAACAACTTTGTCTGAACACACAGTGCACCGAACACTCTTAATAATGGGCCTTCGCAGCCGACGACCTATGCAATTGGCAATGTTAACAGCACAGCATCAACAGCTACGGCTGAAGTGAGCAAGTGACCGTCCGCACTGAACGTTGGTGTAGCGGCAGAGCGTTGCACGGTCTGATGAATGCCGATACCTTCCTCGTCATGCCGATGGGAGGGCGACAATCCGTCGTCTTCCAGGGGGACAGCTCCTTGACACGTGTACTGTGGAGCGTAGACAAGCTGGCGGCGGTTCCATTGTGCTCCGGGGGACTTTCACGTGGACATCCATTGGCACAGTGGAGCACATGCAAGGCACCATGGTGGTCAATGAGTAGAGAACACTGGCCTCATGCCATGTACACCTCTTCATGATGATCATGTTTCCCGATGGCAGTGGCATTTTTCAATAAGATAATGACCCATATCACAAGGCCATGAGTGGGTGGGATTGTTTCCAGAAGCACAGTGGCGAATTCCAATTGATGTGTTGCCACTCCACTCGCCAGGTTTGAACCCGATCGAACACAACTGGCATTTGATTAAATGTGGCGTCAGAGCTCATCGGCTCCCTATCCTGCATTTAAGGGAATTACTTCAATTGTGTGTGCAGGTCTGGCGCCAACTCTCTCCAGCGATCTACCAAGGCCTCATCGCTTATATGTCACGACCCGTCGCCGCTGTTATCCGTGCCAAAAGAAGACACACCGGCTATTAATCAGATGGTAATAAAGTTCTGGCTAATCAGTCTATGTCAAACTTGATTTGTGCGCTGGAATAAGTTTTCGATAATTTATAGTAATCGCCCATTGTCCCCCAAAATTCAAAGGTTGTGTAACATGCATTTGTTCATCTTTCACTATAACTAAACGCATCATAAAGCAGAAATCAAGGAAAACGCAAGTTAAAACTCTCATGGTTCTACCAAAACCTAAGTGATTAGGTTTACTCCTGTTCCTTATAGCAGTACTAGTGGGTCTTTCAGCCATACCGATCCTTGAAGGGATAGCCTCAAACTTAATCGAAACATAGAAGCAGTAGGCACTGGGAACGGACTTTATTTAAAAGTACACCAGCATGGACTGGAATTGTTCATAAATAAAAAAAATAGCGTAACTATTTTACCAGACAGACCTCCCCCAAATACAGATGTGTTTAAATAAGTCAAAAACTTCAACATGCCACTATTTTTCGGAGCATATATGCCCAATACATTGCTTAGAACAAGATGAAAAACTAAAGAATGTGGAATTGTGAATGTAGGTATTGAAGGAGGACTCAGAATGCATTTGGCTGCATGTGTTAATAAAAATCGAAAAATATCTTCTACTTTGTTTCATTTAGAGATTAACGACCACCTGGAGAACTGCATTACTACATCACCAGCCATCAACACCCGTGTTTTCCATACTTTTCAAAAATACAAAACTTTGATATGAATATCTAGATTGCATTGGGGGGTCGTTGCTGTGGGCTACGTAAAGATGTCAAGTGATTTAAGTGTACATCTCCCTACTTCGTTACTTTTGGAGTGTTTTGATTATGTACCAATTTCTTACAACTAATTATTACCAACCCACGCCGCAAAGAACGTAAATATCTAAATAATATTCTAGTACTGAAAACTATGTGTGTATTTTTCTGTTCGCATAAACAATTCAAATTAGTCTATACATACTTCACAAATACGTTCAAATACATTCAAAAGAGAGAGACGTAAGTCTTAAGTAGTACTATTTGACAGAACATACAAAATGTGTGAAAGCAGCAGAAATCAATGTTAGTCTTAGCAAAATTGCCTGTCCATTTTTATTTTTTTTTTGTAACTTCAAGATTGTTCAATCGCTCCTTGGCACCAGGTTAGGTAGCGTCTGAATCAATGCTTTCTTTTTCAACATACCCAAACCCTTCACTGACATGAGCTCACTAGTTTCCTTACTTGAAATAATAAAGAACTTTAAAGTACAATCTCTTAGTATATATTGAGATATATCGTGGATAGCCCATGCAGGTGCAAAATTTAAAATTGTATTATTCTAAAAAGCAAATGAACCCAAAAGTTTTGTAACTCCAACAGGGGAGACAGTGTACCTCCTTTCGGTGTGCGAAGTTTCTTGCTGCACATTTCTAACTACATTTGTTGTAATGCCAATATCAGAGTTAGCATCAAACCGTGATAACTCATAAATCTCTTCATTTAAGTACTGACAAAACTTCTTTACAGCACTCGTATAAGCCTTTGTATTTAGCTTTCTGCACATTTTTCTTTTGAAAAGCAAAAGATGTTGTAAAGTACGTCGACAGCTGATGAACTCAGAAACCATCGTGTCCCATATACTTTTACCACAATCAAAGTATTGTTCTTCCGCCTCCTCCCCCCCCCCCCCCCTCCATCCCCTCCTTTCCCTGAGGGACGCTTAAACAAGAAAAAGGAACATCTTCAGTGAATAAATTCCTTTGGCCGTCCACCTTGCATGATGCGAAGCTCTAGGTTCCCTTACTTAGAGATTCAGGCCCACAGTTCTCCCCAGAAACACGATGCATACTTCAGTGAGTTCACAGTAACCACTTTTCAGATGTTCTACTTTTGGAAGACGTTAACTGCTTCGTTAATTTCGACATCACTGAAATACTCATGTCCATCTCTCTAATGTGATTTTTCTATGCCAACCCACTTTTCCCCAAGTTTTGAACAATATTACAGGGTGTCTGAGATGTCTTTCCCTGAATGCATAAATTGATAACTCAGGCTAGAAGTAAGATACAAATATGAAATTGGTGTCTAATGGTTTACAAACTGTCAAAGTAAACTTCCACATGAGCACCCTTGGTAGCACGAAGCACATCTAAACGATATTCAATTTCCGTCCACACTTTAGCCGACATCACTGGAGGGATCGATTCAACGACTGTGGTTATCCGTTGCAGCAGAGTTTCAACGTCTGGTACACGTGTTCGGTAGACCTCGTCCTTGACATAACCCCATAAAAAGAAGTCTAATGGGGCTATGTCAGGAGAGCGTGGAGGCCAAACCGTTGGCCCATCACGAACAATCCATCGCCCAGGAAAGGTCATATCGAGATAGGCACGGACGTCCAAACTCCAATGAGGCGGTGCACCGTCTTGCTGAAACAAGACATCGCGGTGATACTGAAGCAGCTGAGGAACAGCATAAGCTGCAACATGTCCACATACACTGCAGATGTGACGGTAGCCTCAGCGAAGAAGAATGGCCGATAATTCGATCCTGCAATAGCGAGATGTGATGCTAGCCTCAGCGAAGAATAATGGCCCGATAATTCGATCGAGCAATAGCGTGCACCAAACATTCAACTTTTGACTGCCTCTGGTGCACTTCATGACCTCGCCAGGGGGTTGTGAACCCCAAATGCGCATATTATGTCAATTCACTTCGCCACTGACAAAAAAGGTCGCTTCGTAGTAAAAGGCAATTCGTCTGAGATAACCATCATCGTCCTCAATACGTGATAGCATTTCGACCGCAAAGTCATATCGACGTGGACTGTCACTGGGAAACGAGGCCTGAATGATATGTATGCACTTTGTATGCACGAAACAATAAACGTTTGTGTAAAATGTCATGGGGAGAGCTTTTTGGTATCTGCAATTCACGTGAGGCCCTGCGCACCGATTTCTTCGGACTTAGCAGAAAAGACTGCCTTACAGCTTCCACCCTGTGAGCTGATGTTCTTGGTCAACCAGACCTCGGAAGGTCAGCATCCGATCCTGTGATCTTGAACTTCTCACAGCAGGCTTTAATGCTCTTGACGTCAAGTGGATTCCTTCCAAATGTTGTCTGGAAGTGTCTCTGCACTGTGGTTGGTGATCGTGTCTCATGGTACCACAGGACACACTGTGCCTTCTCCTTATTGGTTAACATGGCTTCTTGGGCACCGCACCTCATCCACTACTTACGTACTGCGAACCTAAAACAGAAAGAAAAACGTTGATAGTTGTAAACAATTCGACACAAGTTCCATATTTGTATCTTACTTCTAGCCTGAGTTAATTTATGTAATCAGGGAAAGTCTTTTCGGACACCCTGTACATCGGGATAAACTGCCACCTGGGGTAACTCATTTTCCAACACATCCCTTAACACTGGCTCGTACATGTGATGACCACCAGGGAAAAACCGCAGTTCTCTTCGTTCCAACTGTTACATCAAAGTAACAGCATCTTAGAATCTGCCTCTGCTGGATGCAGCAGTGGTATCACAACAAACAAATTGAACTTCCCGTCCAGTCCCGAAACTTTTAAGGCATTTCAAACTGTCTGTCATTTGTATTCCCTACTAGAGCTACCTAATGCAATCAAATCCAGTAGCTGTTCCTGATTTCCATAATGTACGATGGTTGGTGATCTTTCAGACCTTCATTCGCTGACATTTAATGCTGATGTCAGCTTACTCTCCCTACGATCAGTCACAAAAGTTTGATTCTTCTCTTTAAATAAGTATTTAAAATTTTTGCCTCTTTCTTTCCAAATTGCTCTTGATAATTTTGAATAGAACTACTATTAAGTGCTATTTCATCGTCATTATGTACCAAGGATTCATCTGTAGCCTCAAGAACGAACAGAGCGTCTCTCTGACTTGACTAACATCTGTCTAAACCGGTGTCTAGTTTTGATGTCACAAAACACTATCTTCCACGTTTGTTTTTGTTTTTTGAGTTTACCTTAGCTTCATGTACTGTTTTGTCACTACGACAAACTGTATCTCATCTTATATAGGGTTCTGTAAAATGGTACCACCATCAGAATCATTGACTTCAGTGTTACTTCAGACTAATCAGTATCTGCTTCCAAGAACAGTGAGCTTTCATACGCCTTCATCTTCTTTGATTCCGTTTTCATAACTCTAACCTTTGCTCTTTCTTTTGTTTCCACCAACTTTCAGCCAACACCTGCAAAATATCCTCCAAGGTCGAACTCTCTTTAGTGTAACAAAAACAGTTTATCATGTTCGAAGTATTAGCATGGGCAACATCGAAGAGATCATTTAGATTTGCGCAACACTTCACGCGCAGGCTCTTTGTGGGGGTTTTGCCTTTCTATCACCACTTTTTTGCAGACTGCATGCAGGCCAGTAAGCTTCACTGGTAGAGCTATTGTAGGAATCCTTGCCTTCTCCTCAAATATTAAACATTCAAGTGCGATTAAATTAGCACTTCACTTTGCACATGTTATAAAACAAGACCGACAGAACCTGTCCTTTGAATGATAACGTATGTCAATTGAGCTGTAGCTTAATTCACCGACTACATAAATGTGTCACTGCTGCTTAAAGTACTCGCCATGAGGTAAATAGACATTCACGGCGTCATCAAATGGAAACCGACGCTCAACTGAAGATGGACGGTATGTTGGTAGTCGAGCTCACGCACAAGGAATAATAAAGGAAACAATAACACGGCGCAAAATAACTCAACTTTTCGGCAGCTATGACATGAGTTCTTGGTCTTCAACTACAAGGAAATAGGTCTTAAAATTCTACTTAAAATAAATGGAAGAACACTAGAAGGAGAGCGCGAAGAAATACGAAATTCGAAAAATATCGACTACCGTAATCTATAGCAGGTGTCTCCCCTATGGGTTGTCAAGCGCATTTTCTCTGGTGTTTCGGAAGATAATTGCAATATTTGTCAAACATGTAGCTCGAATTAGCCCACATAAACATAGCTCACCACGACATTCGTCGACGGAAATCATAGGTTTCTTTCCCATTACGAACAAACTGATTTTTAAAGTGGAATTTACGTGACCCTTCGATAAAGTGGTCCCAAATTAGTCAACTATGTTATTCGGTTTGCGGATATGTATTTACGGGAACGAGAAAAGCGTAAAATAGCCACCGCTACAGCAGGGACTTAGCAGTAGCAGCATGTGCGTGGCAGGGCGGTTCAGTCGGTGCTGGAGTGCCCGTTGTTCTTCGTGTTTAATGCTCCTCTTAATACATATCGATGAAACGAATAACGTACGAGGCTAATCGGAGACCGCTCTGTCGAATTTACGTGTTTGGGTTCACTCCAGCTAGACGTTGAAAAAAATAAACTGCAGGTATTTGCTGAAACACCAGAGGAAACGAGCCTGATGCCTCTGAGGAGACACACCCTCTACGTGAAAAGATAGTATAATCGTTACTTACGCAACAACAGTATGATATCATGGGAAATAACGAACTAGTCTAATAGTTACCACAGAATCGGTGAAGTTGATATACGCTTTAAGCCTACTACAGCAACCACATTAGACGTTTTCTACTCGGTTGATGAACAAATCATCGTTACAAGAAAACAGATGGTCCATGTGCTGTGAAATCTTTGTATCATCGACATTGTGTACTTAGACGACGGGACCTAGAAGCACCATAATACGCAGGGATTAGACATCATCTTAATGAACAGGAAAAAGCGAAGATAGATTGGATTCAGTAATAAGACTAGAATCGGCAAGTATCTTGAGAATGACGAAATCGAACTTTCAATTAGGGATATAGAAATAAAGAAACAAATAACTGCACAAAACAGATACGTTTTACGGCGGCATTTGGCGGTTTATGAATATATTACATGTGTGGATTTTAAACAAATTCAAACAATATCTAAAGCGAACACTATTAGTTTCGTATGCTTTGTGATGGCGACTGTTTTTAAGGAAACGTTATTAGGCTTCGAGTTATTTAACGAGGTGTACACGCCTATATGCCGTCTAGAGTTAACATAGATCGGGGTTAGTCCTCTATTAGAATCAAGACAAAGCCCCACTCTCTCCATTATTGTGCTAATAACGGACACATATGTCACCATCAATTAGTTTTGAGTCAACGTCTTAAAGAAATTACCACGATCTGGATTGGAAGTTCTTCGCCAGGGAACTGCATATGATGCCAGTTTTTCTCGTTGATGATAAAATTGTCAGATCGCGTTCTCTTTATTACTGTCCTACCAGCTGCTAGTTCCCAGGCACCCTCCTCCCCCTATCTCCCTTGATCTTTATCTGTTCCTTCCTTGCTTCCTCCAACTGTGCCTGAAGGGCACAGATTTTCCTTTCTGGTCCCCAATCAAAATGTTCCTATTGAATACTTTGCAGATCCAGGAGAGAGCCTCTTCTGTTCTTCCAATATTCTTCCCACTGCATCCTCCTCTCCCCAGTGAAAATATTTCCTACATGATTGGCAACAAATTCCTCTACTCACTACCCTACAACAGCTCCCACATTTCTCACTCATGGTCAGTTTCGATAGAATAATTAAGTTTAAAGTATGTTTTAAATTTGTCAAAGACGCGAGACTGGCTGTATGTAAACAAAAAACGACACAGTGGACTTACGTGCGGTTTTTGTTGTTTTTGTACTGATTTAGAGACACAGTGACAGTAGAATGAATCAGTAGTTACTTTGCTTTTAGAAAATTTGCGTATCAAGCGTGTTTGGTCAGGTTTTTAAAAGTTTATAACTTGTAATATTTAGACCTAGATCATGTCTATCTAACTAGTAAGCAATATGAAATGTGTTAGTTAAATACAATTAAAAACCTTTAATTACACTTTTATTACGACAGTAGACTCTGATGAAACTAGTAGCTTTTTTTGACGAATATTGTACTATCAAGAAAACTTGAATTTTTTGTGTTTATGTTAAGCAAAATTTCGGGTTATGTCGCGATTATCGGGACTTCACATAACACGAATTTTTTTCAAGAATAAGCTCTGCTGGGACGCTAATACTCAGTTGTGCGACAATAACGGACACTACAGCAAGTATACGAAACAAAGAAATTTTAAATTTGACACCATTTCCTCTTAAATAAGTTCATTTAGCGGACGAAGAAATTACCTGTGATCACATTCGGCGGCTATCTTTGCTATAAATTCTTACCACCAGCTGCCTAAACTTGCCGTCTGCCGCTCTTTTTGGTCCACAAGCATCACCACTGAAGAGAAATGCTCGCTTAACTTATGGTATTGCCATTCCTGTGTCCGAGGTATCTATTGCAAAGCTAAACACTTTCTGTCCATTGCAACAAATTTCAAGAAAAATGCAATTTACACTGAAGTCTCTACTCATAAATCACTTTTCGGTATGTGGGCGATGGTACGTAGTGTACTAGATAATTGTTCAATTTGGGAACTCTTGCTTGAAAACATTTTTATTTTAACGCTAATTTCGTAAGCACAGTGGAAGTGCTCGAAAAAGCGAGTTCTATTAATGCCTCACATTAAAAAGAGAATGGTTCCTGCTCTTGACACTTTCGGTCCTTGTCAAGCAACTTTTCTACCAGACATGCTTTTAAGCCCGGTTATGTACAGCCTAGAAGGTCATTTTGCACGTTGATTATGAGTACACCTAACATTTTCGGCCTTGTTTCAGAAGTCAATGGACTTCTTATTTAAAGGGTAAGACCTTATCCAATAATCCCGCCTCTTTCCGTGTTTCTTCAAACGAATGCCACTATGATTTATTCAATGAGGTAACAATCTATTTTATCAGCCACCCTCGTGGAATCGGGATAGCGCTTTCTCGCTAACGACTCCATCGTCGGTTAGAAGGTTCATTCTTACATTCCTTCATTCGATTCCGCTCTTTTCATTTGAAATTCCGTTCTACATAAATATAAATATTGCAATTTTTTGTTTGGTACCTGCAAGATTATTACTTGGATAAATTTCTTACTATAAATTTATCACTCTTATATGAACGCGTTTATAGATACCTCAACTTCGTAAACACTTTTTTCCTAAGTTTTACTTCTATTTATGTATCAACGTTGTCACTTAGACTACAGCAATAACTTAGAAACTTAGTACTGCTTTATCCTTCACAGAACGACTGTCTTGCTGCTGTTGTCGCAATCTTTGAGTGACCGACTGATTTGTCGCCGTTGTTGCGAGAGCTGGTTTACCAATCTCTGTACAAGGTCACACTGATGACTGAGGCCATTCAGACACTTCCCGCACTCACGACACTCAGTCGATATGTTCCTCTAATTAAAGTTCCGTCTAATTCTGAGCCTGACGTGAAGACGTGCTGAAGCAGCGGCTGGGCTGCAACTCATTCATTCACTGGCGACTGCAGGAGTAAACCAAAAAACTTACGAAAACGTCAGAATATAAAGTGTTTGAGAAAGCTATCGCCAGACGGTAGTGACTTAAAAACGATGTGCTTTCTGGAGTAGAGAGCGTGCGTTTCAGAGGGAATTTTAGATGTTGTGTCACACTTGTTTTAGTCATATCTTTCAGAGAACCTGACGTCAGACTGTCACCTGACATCGATTTGAATTATAAACAAGTAATGTTATTTCTGCAACCAGTTAGTCCTCAGAAGTCGTTTATTTTAATTGTCTTCAGCCCTTTTTCTGTGAATGTCGTATATGTACTTTGATGAACGTGCACAATATAGGATATCACCCAAACATGGCGTAAAAGAAACGACATAAAATAGCAGCAAACTAACGCAATCTAATACGAAACTCAAAACCAAACTAAAAAAGCGAACCCATTGTCAAATAATACCGTTAAATAAACAGCGTTGATAAGATGAGGTAAGTAATTTTTATGAAAATACCGTTGCGTGACTTGTCAACGATGAAGTATCACAAAATTTTTAATGTAAACCTAATACAGATTTACTACTGAAGTACACAGTGACCTGATTTAAAGTAGCATGTAAGAAATGTAACCACAAATGAATATCTAACGAAATGGGAGCTAACTTTTCTTTTATTGTAACGGTCAACTGGATCTGAAATATAACTCTGTAACTATAGTTGTGTAATAGTACATTATGTCGTATCTATAACACAGTACGACAAGTTGTCAACAATTCGCTGTCTTTTAAGAATGAATTATGAACAAAGAAACAGTGCAATTCAGTGCTACACTGTACACACAAGAGAAAAATAATTATTGTCCTCTGAGTATTACATAAACATACAGTTTCCATAAATCTTATTTGTACTTCATAATTGTTTTGTAGAAGTCAAACGCGGTGTCAAGATCAAAAAATTAATAAAAACTCAGTGATGAATTATTGGCGACAAAGAGGAAACGGCTACAAGCTCATAAGCGTTACCTGAAATATTTACGGTTCATTAGGTATAATTAAATAAGTCATTTCGGAAAGGCCATATGTATCCATAAAAGTAAAATTTTTAGGAGAAAGAAAAAATTGATTGGACTGCAAAACTGAAGTGTAAAATGTCTTCGTTTATATGTGGACAATATCGTAGGATGTTTAACACTATGTGACCATAAAACTGTGTGTCAAAGCAATGCATGACCTACGTTACAGTCGAACAAACCATGTGAACGTGTGTCCTTTTCGAGTGGACTTTTTTTAAATTAAAAAGTAACATTCTATGAATCGTTGATACCCTGTATCTGTGTCAAGTACATAAGTTATAAAAATGTAAGTAATAAGGACTGCAGCATGAAGTATATGTTGATATGCTTTTTATTACACACCTTTTAGGTTTAGAACAGTACAAAACAGAAAAGACGTTAATCATCAAAAGTCTTCTTCGTGCTCAATCAGGGCGTTTGTAGGCCATTCACAAAGTTTGTTGTAGAAATCTGATTTATCGTCTTGTATACATTGAATCGTCCACAGCTTGTGGTCTTGCGGTAGCGTTCTCGCTTCCCGCGAACGGGGTTCCGGCTTCGATTCCGTGCGGAGTCAGATATTTTCCCTGCCTCGAGATGACTGGGCGTGGTTGCGTCGTATTCATCATCATCATCATTCATCCCCATTACGGTCGGAGGAAGGCAACGGCAAACCACCTCCGCTGGGACCTCACCTAGTAGACGGTGTGGCTCTCCCGCATCGTCCCCTACGCTCCTCGGAGTATGGAACCTCAACATCATCATATACTGAGTCAATTTCCTATTATCTACAGTTTCTTTCACATTGACTGCAAGGTTTCCTTTGTATACAGAAGTGCTTGTTAGTCACGGACCACATAGGCTCCCCTAACGAAAAATCTAAGAGATGCAAGCCATCGATCCACTGATATCCTTTCAGCAAACCTGGTTCACTTGCACAATATTCAAATATCATATACTGCGACAGTTATCGGGTCACTTTCTATTCAAGTGGAATTTTGGCCAGTGATTTCCTTCTTATAATGTTTAGGTCACCGTGCTTTAAAATCAGTGACGTCACTTGTTTGCACTGGACGATCATGTAGAATGGAACTTGCTCCATGTATTAGTGTGTTGACTTCGTCCGGAGTGTATATTCGATGAGACTTGCAAATAAGTGCCTTTGTTGTGGAAAAAGATCTATCACAATGCAGTAATGAATGTCCTTTGATTCGAAAATTACGAAGAATCTTTTCGAATCGCCCAGGGGAAGTTGCAGCTGACAAAAATTTGACCGAGGTGTTGCTTCTATTTTGATCAGGGCATCAATCTGAGAGGATATCTAGCTCTTCTAACTCTTCAGAATATTTTCCTGAAAATATTTGTTTAATCATGAGCAGCCTTGGGTCCTTTTCGAATCTGCTCTTCATGGAATAAGAAAAACGTTGGGTTATGATCTAGCTAATTGACAATGCTAAATTAAAAATCCCACAATTGTACGTAACAAAAGGCTTCCTGCACTGAAGTTTCCGGTAGTGAGATGTTCTACACGTAGTCGATAGTAATGCCACTTACACTACTGTTTTCGCAAGCTTCTTGATTGTCAGTTTTCTAGTAAAATTTCATAGTTAAGGTCTTATCTACTATCAGCCCTGGTATAGCGATTCTTTTCCCATTGTCATTCAAATGCGGTCATTTAATTGTTTGATTCAACTCCTCACATGTCGAGCAAGTGTCAATCTGTGGTTTTACAACTTTGTAATCAAAACTTTCTTTGAAGAATTTCAAATAAAATTTGTAGTTCACTTTAGCATCAGGATATTGTTGTTCACATAAATCATGCACCTGCTTGGCATCCAATGGTGCTGAGAAATATTTTCTTCGTGAATTGTTCGAATTATGTACTTCATTAACAGGGAATGATTCAAAATGGCCCTTAACCAGGGAACATACTTCTCTGGGGATTAATTTATGTCTTGAACCATCCGACTTGTCGTGCATGTCAACGGGTTATCGATCAAGCACTGGCAGATGATTTAAACGACGGACGTGTTTCTCACCTGTTGGATGGAGACTCAAGAACACATTGTTACAAACCTGGGTTCGTCTTCATTCACTGCTCATGTGGTACCGAAAATTAGCCATTCCCACTTTGAGATTTGCAGTATTTGACTTCCTTTTTCTTTTCACCGGTCGCACATCCATTAGACCTTGTAAATAAGCATCCTAAGTATCTTTATCACCAAAGCTATTCTTATTTGTCAATACTTGCATTTGCGATTCCTCTGTCACAGTCTCAAAACACTTTCTTGGGCACCTGAAAACAACAACTCAGTCAATCAACTTGTGATCAAACAGCCCATTTTTGAAGGGACAGATACAGGCTAACCAAGATAGCATTTCTAAGAGTATTGCACAGTACAACAGTAAGTTATCACCTAAGGTATAGCTACAGTGTCCTACGCTCAACATCAGTAACTACAACTACCTGCATTCAGGTCCAGTTTTGTTTGCTGGTACGACATTGCCACTACAGCTCCCATGCTGTTTCCCTTGGACTTTTTCTCTTTTTATTCCATTACATTTACTCAAACTAACCTTTTTTTCCTTCTCTTTACTCCCTCACAGTCACTGACATTATCACTTTCACTCATTCTAAACAAAAGTGCAATATAAACGTAGGAGGAAGCACAGTCAGTTGTCTAGGCAAACATATGCTCAGCGCGCAGTGCTTTCAGTGATCAAAACGTGACCTAACAGCTGGTGAATCCTAAAGGGCCGTGTCGCAGGAGATGTGGCTCTTTCCCGTGGTATACAAAATGCGACTCTTAATATCGCCCACATAAGAGTAATCGGGTATGGATGGCCTTTCCACGGAGAATGTACGTTTCTTCGAGTACTTCCTGATTTTGAACTAGACTGGGAACGTGGTAGAGATAGACATACGGTCTCTTCGAAATGAGTGACTCAGTTGTTTTAGCTGATGTTCTATGGAGAATTTGAAAAAAACCTGTGTACAACAAAAACATTTATCTACTGACATTGATCATGATCCAATCTCGTAACTGTGTTACAAATGGTTATATTCCATGAAAACTCTGCAAACAGTCACGCAGCTAAGGTATTATTATTACAAGCGCTTTCTTCTCATTTTTACGCCAGAAGATTACATCCACATAACCCACTTCTTCTAAGTAACAAAATATGTTATGCTTAATAACCTGCTGAAGATTTCTTTGAATACATTAAAACTTTTATTCAGCCGAGCGTAAAATCGTACACTGTGCTGACAATCATTCATTACAAATTAGTTGTCCAAGTACTTTGATGTTAACTTCATTTTACTCATCATGACAGTCGTTTCTTGTACTAGTAATTAATCATAACATGATAATATCTTTCATCTTCGAGCTAGAAACATTTTGGGTACATAATAAAAATATCTGCTGTCACTTCAAAGATTCTCTCATTCGATTCTGAGTTCAATATTATACTACATATTTTTCGGCAGCGTGATTAAAACAACAATATGGTGACAATCTTAAAATATAGCGTTGTGTTGACCTCAAAACATGAATATTTCAATAGAGATGCCGTATGTTTCTATCACATATTAATTATTTTCACAATAAAATTTACATTCGCCACTCTAAGAATAAAATCTGATAACATATCTAGGAGATACACAAGAACGAACTTCTAAGGTCATACTGTCAGTTTTCAGATGATATTCAGTTGTTACATATAGTACTATGTTAATATTGTGCAGTACATTTTACTTATAATTTTTAGCATCGAACAATATATTCAAAAGACGCAGAAGTTACAACTCTACGAAGTAATGATTACTTCATCCTTATTATTTATTCCTTTTAGTCTATTAATTGTTCCTTGCCCACTAAAACAAAGGATTGAATTGAAATAATTCTGCTTGCATTTGAATATAAAGCTGTTGTTGTTGTTGTGGTCTTCAGTCCGAAGACTGATTTGATGCAGCTCTCTTACGCCATCCTGGGCAAGCCTCACCATCTCCAAATAACTACTGCATCCTACATCCTTCTGAATCCGCTCACCATATCATCTTTTGTTCTCCCTCTACTTTTTTTACCCCCAAACGTCCCTCCAGTACTGAAATGGGGCTCCCTTTATGCTTCGGAATGTGTTCTGCCAACCGATCCCTTCTTCTAGTCATATTTCACCACTAATTTCTCTACTTACAATTCTGTACAGTACCTCCTCATTAGTTACATTATCTGCCCATGCAATCTTCAACATTCTTGTGTAGCATTGCATTTCAAAAACTTATATTCTCTTCTTGACTAAACGGTTTAACGTACAAGTTTTACTTCCATACGTGACTAACTCTATACAAATACTTGCACAAAAGAATTCCCGACACTTAAATCTATACTCGACGTTAACAAATTTCTCTTTTTCAGGAACATTTTTCTTGCTGTTACTATTCTACGTTTTATATACCTGTCACTTCAGCCTTCATCAGTTGTTTAGCTGCCAAAATAGCAAAAATTATATGCTACTTTGGGTGTCTCGTTTCCTAATCTAATCCCCTCAGCATTATCTGATTTAATTCGAATACATTCATTATCATTGCTTTACTTTTGTTGATGTTCATCTTACATCCTCCTTTAAAGCTACTGTCCATTCCCTTCAACTGCTACTTCAAGTCCTTTGCGATCTCTGACAGAATTACATTGTCGTCAGAAAACATCAGAGTTTTGATTTCTTCTCCATGAACGTTAATTCCTACTCCAAATTTGTCTTTTGTTTCCTTTACTGCCAGTTGAATAACATCGAGGTTAGACTACAGCCCTGTCGCCCTCTCTTCTCAACCACTGCTTCCCTTTCACGCCCCTCGACTCTTAGAAAGCCTGCTGCTTTCTGTGCAAGATGTAAATAGCCTTACGTTCCCATTGTTTTACCTCTGTTACCTTCGTAATCTAAAGAGAATATTCCATTCAACACTGTCAAAAACTTTTTCTAAGTCTACAAATGCTATAAACATGGATTTGCCTTAACTTAATCTAATTTGTAAGAGACGTCGTAGGGTCAGTACTGTCTAGCATGTTCTACATTTCTCAGAAATTCAAACTGATTTTCCCTGAGGTGTGCTTCTACCAGTTTTTCCATTCTTCTGTAATGAATTGGGGTTAATATTTTGCAAATCATGACTTATTAAAAGATGGTTCGGTAATATTCACGCCTGCTTTCTATAAACTTGGACTTAGTACAATATTCTTGAAATCTGGAGGTATTTCGGCTGTCTCACACATTTTGCTGACCAGATGAAAAATTTTGTTATGACTGGCGCTTCAAAGGCAATCATTAACTCTGGCTGCATGTCGTCTACACATGATGCCTTGTTTCCGATCAGTTCTTTCAGTTCTCAGTAAAACTCTTGCTGCAGTGTTATATCTCCGCTCTAGTAATGTTACATATGTCAGAACATCAAAAACTGTTTGTGGCTGTTGTGAGTTGTTACAGAAGAATATCGTAATACCGCAGTGGCTTACGAAAATTCTCTGAAAATTTAATTTAGTTACGGGCATTGTAAATAACAGTTGCCCCATTGCCCACTAAAATTCTACGACTCCAAATAAAAATGGAATGGTAGTATGGATTCCACAAATTTCAATAGAGTAAGAAGCCGTCAGTGTAGCGAGGTTTTTTATTATGTCCATCGACAATACCTGTAACAATTCTAGCATCGTGTTTGTATCTTAATGACACTCTTTGGAAGTAACTACTTCGTTTCACAACGTCAGCTGCAAATTCCACGAAATCGGAAGTTCTCACAGCTGTAAGACGTTACATGGCCTTGGCAGTGATGAACTGCAGAGTGTTTCCACGCCTCTAAGTCCTCTGGGCCACGAACACATCAGCAAATGTTGCGTTCACGATGCCACTATGATTTACTGGCCACGTCGGAAACTGAGCAAGCTGGAACCCCAATTACACTCCAACCGTTAAAGCACCGGGCAAGATAATCACAGACATTTCAACTTGTAAAGGACATCGTAACATAGATTGAAAGCATTATTTAAAAGCTAAGGAAACATGTGGAATCAGATTAAACTCCTACACTACAACAAAGTGAAAATATTAAGTGATCTAAGTACGTTATTTCAATGTAGATTTATTATATTCTGTGTTAACGGTCAGAATAAATATCGTTGTGATACAGATAATGCTACACCATTTCACAGTCGCAGTTTGTGTTTTATTCTTACTGAGTGAGGTAATAGTGCGACTCAGTTAAAGGGGACCACATTTGGAACAAGTGGAGTTGTGTAGCGGCGGTGGTCGACGTGTGGTACAACCTCAGAATTGTTTTTGTGGTCCTCCAGCAATGAAGAACATGCTGCAAGTCCTCATTGCTATTTCTGTTCAATGAGAGAAAATTTTCGTAATTGCTATTTACTCAGAAGGATCACAAACGATGACTATAAATAAAAGTTTTGAATCGTAACTGATTAATATATTCAGTAAAAGTTGATGAGCACAAACATAATAATATTTTTTGATAATAACAATAATAATGTCCCTATCGGAAACAGCACTATTAGGCGTTCAGAGGCGAGCTGTACGGTAAATTCCAAGTGAAATGGTATATCGCCCTAACTTCTAATTACCAAAAGTTAATTTCTCGCCACAAAAGTGGAAAATAATCTCACCAATTGCCACGCGGTTTTGTCAACGTTACAGGTGGCATACGAAGGGCTACTTCCATGAAATCTAAGGGATCCGGGACGGTTACAGTCCTCACGAGTGTACTTCCTACTTATGCCGAAAATGCGTCTGACAGCTATCCGGCTGTGACGATGGGCACAGCATACGCAGGAATTTGAGTGACACGGACAGGTCAATATGTCAGTGTTAAGTGTCTCTCATCACTGCCTCACTGGCTGTATTTGTATATGGGCGCAGCGGACCGCCGGGTGGAACATCTGCTATCAACCACTCTAGGCACAGGTAGCAGCATCTAAATCGCCTCTTTTTTGGACACTCAGCAATTAATATGTCTGTCGTCTAATAACTTACAATCTTCTTAATTTTCATATGAATGGAATGAAGTCGGCTATAGTTACTAAAAAAAGCTGTAGCTCGACTGCATTTAAACTTTGCCAGCTACAATTTTTAGAACAGAACTGACAGCAGAACGGCTTCTCAACTGCCTCTTTAAGAGTCTTCGCAATGAATGTAATTTACACTAAAGTCTTCAAACTTGATACACCTGTAATGTAATTGAGTGCTGAATTAGAACTTTCTGTAACAAATACAAATCATACTCAATCTATTATAAATATTGGTGATTTGATTCATAATTTAATTTTCAGTAAATAACTTGAAAACTAATAGAGGTAGCTTAAGGAGACACATAGCTAACGTTTTGATATAAAACTGAGCCTACATAAGAATGTCCATCTTTCCGAGTCTAGCATTTAGTGCCTTCAATTTTTGGTAAAAAAAACGCCGATTTTGACCATAATATTGCTCCAAAAAACTTGAAACTTGTAACTTTTGATTGTACCATACATCTACACGTTCTGAACAACTTTTAGCTTTCCAGCTTTGTCATTTAGCGTCACTTACTGTTTTTTCTTAAAGCAATGTATTTAGTGAAACATATTCTTTAGATCACTCCGAGACTTCACAATATTAACATTAATATATTGAAGCATACACTGTCAAAGTTCGGAAAAGTTATTTTAATTTTTAATTTCATTCTTAGATTATGGCGCAATACTTTGCATGCTACGCACAGGCGCGTTATGATAACGTAGCACTAGAAGTGGAGAAATGGGTTAAGTCCCAGTTCACTCGCTCACCTCTGCATCTCTCACAATAATACAGTACTTGTTTCGCCACAGCGTTTACACAGCAATCCATATTTAGACTCGTGTGCAAACCTAGAGCACGAAACTGCCCGCATCTCGTGGTCGTGCGGTAGCGTGCTCGCTTCCCGTGCACGGGTTCCCGGGTTAGATTCCCGGCGGGGTCAGGGATTTTCTTTGCCTCGTGATGGCTGGGTGTTGTGTGGTGTCCTTAGGTTAGTTAGGTTTAAGTAGTTCTAAGTTCTAGGGGACTGATGACCATAGATGTTAAGTCCCATAGTGCTCAGAGGTTTTTTTTTTGTTTTTTTGTTTTTTGAAGCACGAAACTAACTTTCGAATGATATGTCGCTCGTCACCAACATATCACGCTGAAACTTGGACCATACACAGAAAGAACTGCTGCAGTATAGTACAGAACTTAACTGCAGGGGATACGCAATGAGATGAAGAGAAATGACACTTTTATTGAAAGACAATCTTTCCAGTGTGGTCACCGCGATTAATGATGATCCCCAGGACGGCAACAAACTAGGGACGTGATTCTTAATAGTTTGTATGATATGCATCGTTCTCACGTGCTGGTCACAAAGTTCGTAAGTAGTTCCGTACCTGCACCAATCCGGTTCAAAACTGGATGGTCGTTGATGTAGGTGATTATGCAGCAATACGTTACCCCCAACGTGCTCCGCACGTGCTCGAAGGCGTTTAAGTCGGGTGAGCGGCAGGGCTAGTCCATCCTCAGAATATCCCCTCGATCCAAGAGCCGTTCCATCTGCGCTATTCGATGTGGTCGCGCATCGCCATCCATAAAAATAAATTCAGGATCTAATGCACCACTGAAAACACGCGCATTGGGATCAAGTGTAATGTCACAATACCGTTTACCGATGAGTGTTCTGTTTTCAAAGGTTGGATGTCAGTGCGCTCATGCAACATTATACTTCCGCACAGCATTACACCTGTAACACAAAAAAAAATTGTTCAGATGGGTCTGAGCACTGTGGGACTTAACATGTGAGGTCGTACCCTTAGAACTTAAAACTAGTTAAACCTAACTAACCTAAGGACATCACAAACATCCATGCCCGAGGCAGGATTCGAACCTGCGACTGTAGCGATCGTGCGGTTCCAGACTGAAGTGCCTAGAACCGCCTAGCCACACCGGCCTGCACACCTGGAACAAATAAAAAATCATCTTCGACAATGGTGGACTTGAGGTGGGAACACCTAAATGAACATGATCGACCGCACCAGGAGATTTCGGTAGTATGTTCTTGAGAAGGTTTGCCATTTACAAGCATGATGTACCTGTATCATATTATGCCACTCCCAAACCGCTCAGCCTCGTCTCACCAGGTCATGGGTGGGCCTTCGCCTTCTTCATTGTGGTGAATGCATTTGTTTCCACTGTGTGCTTTGCTAGTTTACCTTTGGAGCATAGGGATGCATCCAGCAGTCACCAAATGCAAATAACATTGGTCAGACACAGTAGCAACCTTTTCCCTGCAGCCTCAGTTCTGTATGTGATTTCAATGGGTGTGTGCAGCCACAGGCATCGACCTTGTTGGAAAAAAAAATTAAAACAAAGAAGTAAGATCCACCATTACCCGAATGTGTCGGAAATAGGTAGATATGATGTACGTGTTAAGACAGACAAATGATTACAATTTCAAAACCATTGGATGGTTTATTCGAGAGAAGGACCTTAAGAGATTAAGTAAATCAATAACACGTTGATTCACGTGTGGACCTTGTGCAATCAGTTATTCGGTTTGTCACAAAGGGCAATCACAAGAAAACGCAAACACAGGCTTGTAGTTCACAGAGATTTGTTGCAGATATCCCCAAAAATTGTTTTACATAATCTTTGAAAAAAGCCGGTCTTCCAATAGCCACCAATAACAAATAAAATTAAAAACCTTATACAGTTTGAACAAAAGTATATGGAATGAAACAAGTTACGTACAGATCTTTCCTTTTAACTAAATAACAAATAACCCCAGACAAATATAGGTGAAAAGTATAGCTGCCCACAAATTTAACAGAAATTTACCAGGACTAAACCCGATTGGCAAAACAAGCACCAGTATGCAATATTAAATAACAAATTTCAAGTAAAAGAGCAAATTCCCCAACGGGATGTTACACCAATAAACAGGTCATAGAACAACGGAATTCTACCAATCATATAGTGACTTATTTCACTGAACTCACTCGTGAAATCCCATTCTAGGACTTTACAAAGAAAAGACTGTTATCTTAAGTCAGTTTAAGTGTCATGCAACATCGGGCACACCCCAACTGATGACCCACTTTAGTACAAGAGAGACCAAACTACTAGGGCCAGGGGACGCACTATGCACTTGCTAGTGCATTGGACGCCATGACCACCAGCCGGACGTCGAAACATTCCTCAAATCATAACACAGTGCCGGGAGCAACCAACGCTCCTGCGTAACGGTCACTCCAAGACTCGCCAACACAAAACATGTCCAAGCAACTACTAGATTAGGGAATCGCTGGCGCCAGCGACTCCCCCACGGCTCAGATAGGAGTTGCTGGGTACCCTCCTCCGGGATAACGTGGAAAATTCTGCCCAATTTGCGCCTTAGATTGTCAAACTCCTGAGCAGGTTGGAGGTCGCAGCCTGTAATGCTTCGAACGTTATCCGTTGGGAGGGGTATGGGGGAGGGGGGAATCCGGCGACGCTGCTGGGCAAGGTAGGGATTGGGAAACTCGAGGAGAAGCGTTAAAACTCACGCTGTGTGTGCACGGGCATTATCTTGCTGAAATGTAAAGGCAGGACGATGGGAAAGAAACCGGGGCGTAGATTATCGTCGAGGTACCGCTGTACTGCAAGGTGGGTGACGACCAAACGGGTCCTACTATGAAAAGAAACGACATTCCAGGCCGTCACTCCCTGGTATCGAGCCATACGGCGGGCGACAGTAGAGTTGGTATGTGACCTCTGTCGAGGACATCTTCAAGACACGTTTGTGGTCTGTAATCTCACTGACTGGAGTAGAAATGTCTTCTGTGAGCAATCCCGCTACGAACTGAGCTCCGATGAAGCGGTGACCAAAGAAGATGTGTCTGGATACGGTACGAACAACAGTAGGATACCAACCCAACAGTAGCCCTCCATACGGCCCTGTAGCCAGAAGTGATGGTCTGGGGTTCCACTTCTTCTCATAACAAGACGCCTTTCCTTGTCAACCGTTTCACAGTTGTAGCAAAGCTATACATCGATGATATTCTGTGCCCACCTGGGCTTACGTTGCAGCGAGATAGTGGCCGCTCGCACATGCCGGGAGTTTCTGCAGCTTGTCGTTTTGTGTCAGCAAGGTCGTGGACCTGCCCCTAACTCATACCAATTGGGACAAAAAAATGGTTCAAATGGCTCTGAGCACGGCCACCGCGGCCGGCTCAATTGGGACACTGTCGGCATGGCACTGCAGCCAGCTCGGGAGATGACGGTCTAACGCTCTAACTGTACAGAGCTGGGCCCGAAGTACCTCAGGAGGACGTCCAACAAGCCGAATAACCGCTGGCATAAACGCCAGAGATGGACGAAAGCTTTATTGACTTGATGAGTTTGTCAAGCCCTTTCTCTAGAATACATCATCCAGTATTTCTGAAATTTCAGTAGTTTGTCTGTTTATGTACTTCAGATCTATCGATTTCCGCCCCATTCGGGTAATTCCTCCACCTTTCAGATAGGTTCAACTGTGATACGTCGATGCGGCAGCACCAAAGCCTAGACGTCTCTCGTGATTTACTTCATGACAAACATAAGATCTGCCATTTCGTTCTCGGTCATTCAGATTCGCAGAACCACACTAGAAATCCAGAATGAGATTTTCACTGTGCAGCGGAGTGTGCGCTGATATGAAACTTCCTGGCAGATTAAAACTGTGTGCCCGACCGAGACTCGAACTCGGGACCTTTGCCTTTCGCGGGCAAGTGCTCTGCCAACTGAGCTACCGAAGCACGACTCAGGCCCGGTACTCACAGCTTTACTTCTCCCAGTACATCGTCTTCTACCTTCCAAACTTTACAGAAGCTCTCCTGCGAACCATTCTGGAAACATCCCCCAGGCTGTGGCTAAGCCATGTCTCCGCAATATCCTTTCTTTCAGGAGTGCTAGTTCTGCAAGGTTCGCAGGAGAGCTTCTGTAAAGTTTGGAAGGTAGGAGACGAGGTACTGGCAGAAGTAAAGCTGTGAGTACCGGGCCTGAGTCGTGTTTCAGTAGCTCAGTTGGTAGAGCACTTGCCCGCGAAAGGCAAAGACCCCGAGTTCGAGTCTCGGTCGGGCACACAGTTTTAATCTGCCAGGAAGTTTCACACTAGAAATGTCTGCGCTATGTTAGGACAACATTCAGTTTGGTGCTACAAACACTGCACCATCAGCAATGTCAGCAACTGTTAGCTACACATTGCACCTTATCAACTTTTTTAACAGTCCCATTTACTAATAAAAAAACTGTCTACATTAACATCTTACTGAACCTATTACACAATTTGGCTGCTGTTACTGAAGGTAAAAAAGAAGACCTATGTCAACACACAATGGAGATACGGCAGAGTCAGGCACAATTCATGAACATTGACCTAGCCAACCTAAGACTGGTTCTCTTGTTTAATTTTCAACCTCTCTCTTTTCCCACATTTGCGGATAGATAAGTTGTATAGGTTAAATACCCTCTTCTGCAACTGTAATGAAAGTCTTATTAAGTATTATTAACACTTTCATTGCAGCTTCAATAGACGGCATTTAACCTAAACAACTTAGTGCGGTGTGGTTGTTTTCCACGCTTATTTACGCAAATACCGGGCTGTTCCTCAATCTCCAACTCAGAACATGCGACACATAAACAGCCTGAATGCGATAGCACACAGAGACAAGGCACACACTAGTTTTCGTGGTAATGTAATGTAATCATGGGTGACAAATCCGATGAAAACAATGAATCTTCCAGCAATTTACTCTTTGACTCACTCATTCTCCTATATTCGAACATTCTTCATGTGCATCTCCACCCATCCTGGAGAAGGTTATAGTGTAGAAAACCTTTGTAGCATTCACCGTTTGTTCCATCCTTCTTGAGGTAATCAGTTTGATGAATATTTTCAGCATGTTAGAAAAGAGTGGCAATAGCTTCTTTAACAGATGAGAGATAGCATTTTACGTCACAGATGCACACGCTCCCATTCAGCACTTTGACTGTTGTTTGACCTCTATCACAAAAATTGATGGTCTTCTTCTCATCCACAGGAAGATAGCACAGAATCAACTGAATTTCTTTCAAAATGATCTACATGTTGGGTGAAAAATTTATTTTTGCATTTGCCTTTGGGCAGAATTTTTTAACTATTTATAACCACCACGCTCTTTAAATACCATACTGAGACATTGTGACCAAAAGAGCATACCTGCACAGCTTTTTTGAGGAAGAAAGCAGGGTTAAGAGATAGTTGGTGAGATGAAGAGTCTTCCTCTGAAGGTTTTGCGTTGCCAGTCTATGAGATCTATTTTCAGCTCTTACATCAAGGCAATTCTTCATGTTGACCACAACCCACTCTCCGTCTCTCCTCTGTCTCATTCCTGTCCATTAGTGCTAACAACAGTGAAATAAAGAAAACTAAGGAAGACATTTTATCGTTATGTATATAATATTCAGATAATCAGATACGAGACAGAAGCTAAGTATCGTTCTTACTCATATTAGGCGATTATGACTGGTTATTTCCATTCATCTAAGGTGTGGGCTGCATATTGCCCGTACAGAAGGCTATTTCAGTGAGCCATAGGCAGTTGGCAACGTCAGTATTTTGCTGTATTGTGACATCGAAGACCTACAGTGAAGTTTTTGCTGATTTATTCTCTCTGTAGGTCTCTCCCATTAGTCACAATTTAATGAAGTCGATAAAAAAACCGGTCTTTCTGAAGGATAACACGATAGCTATAAAATTTTATTGCATGGCTTTAGTACGGTCTCTTGCCGATGTAAACGATTAAATACTTCAATGCCGGGCTTCTTGATTAGTTTGCTTGACATTTCCTCGATTAAACGTTGCACATCACTTATAAAATCAGTATTGTAAATAATGCTCTGAAAATTACACATTCTCGTCCATTTTTCAGACAATCACAACTCCAAGGTTCCTATTTTCTATTTGGAAGACGATGTACGAGTAGTTTAGGAAGTGAATGAGGGGTAAAAATTGTGCATGAAAGTAACAAAATTCTGGAGCCCTCGGTTGTCTAATTATATTACATAACTTCTGAGAATCATCTGAATTTTCGATCTTCTCAATTTTTATGGTGATAATTTGGTTGCTTACAAATCACTTTCAGAATAACAGCATTTATTTTCTATTTAAACGTGTTACGTAACATTTCCTCCTTATAGAAAGTTGAATAAATTAGGAATGTTTCATTCCTTCCTCTATATCGTCTGGTACGGTCACCGTATGAAGAGCGCTTATACTTACTGACTGCTTATAGATTTCTGTACCACAAGTTTTCTTCCATAGATGAAGTGCTGAATTTCATAGATCCGAGTTTCTCTCTATGTCCTATGAGGTGCAGGCAGCAGGTAGTCTCTGAAACTTACAAATGAACGTTGTAAGCACGTTTCTGAAATTTCCACTTCTTAATAAACCATGGACCTTGCCGTTGGTGGGAAGGCTGTCTCAGCAATACAGATAGCTGTACCGTAGGTGCAACCACAACAGAGTGGTATCTGTTGAGAGGCCAGACAAACGTGTGGTTCCTGAAGAGGGGCAGCAGCCCTTTCAGTAGTTGCAGGGGCAAAAGCCTGGATGATTGACTGATCTGGCCTTGTATCACTAACAAAAACGGCCTTGCTGTGCTGGTACTGCGAACGGCTGAAAGCAAGGGGAAACTACAGCCGTAATTTTTCCCGAGGGCATTCAGCTTTACGGTATGGTTAAATGATGATGGCGTCCTCTTGGGTAAAATATTCCGGAGGTAAAATAGTCCCCTACTCGGATCTCCCGGCGGGGACTACTCTGGAGGACGTCGTTATCAGGAGAAAGAAAACTGGCGTTCTACGAATTGGTGCGTGGAATGTCAGATCCCTTAATTGGGCAGGTAGGTTAGAAAATTTAAAAAGGGAAATGGATAGGTTAAAGTTAGGTATAGTGGGAATTAGTGAAGTTCGGTGGCAGGAGGAACAAGACTTCTGGTCAAAATCAAACAGGGGTACTGCAGGTGAAGGTTTAATAGTGAATAAAAAATAGGAGCGCGGGTAAACTACTATAAACAGCATAGTGATGGCATTATTGTAGCAAGACAGACACGAAGCCCACGCCTACCACAGTAGTACAAATATATATGCCAACTAGCTCCGCAGATGACGAAGAGCTTGATGAAATGTATGATGAGATAATAGAAATTATTCAGATAGTGAAGGGGGACAAAAATTTAATAGTCATGGGTGACTGGAATTCAATAGCAGGAAAAGGAAGAGAAGGAAGGGTAATAGGTGAATATGGAATGGGGGTATGGCATGAAAGAGGTAGCCGCCTGGTAGAATTTTGCACAGAGCATAACTTAATCATAGTTCAAGAATCATGAAAGAAGGCTGTATACATGGAAGAGGCCTGTAGACACTGGAAGGTTCAGATGGATTATATAATGGAAAGACAGAGATTTAGGAACCAGGTTTCAAATTGTAAGACTTTCCAAGGGTAGTTGTGGATTCTGACCAAATTATATTGGTTATGAACTGTGGATTAAACCTCAAGAAACTGCAAAAAGGTGAGAATTTAAGGAGATGGGACCTGGATAAAGTGAAAGAACCCGAGGTTATAGATAGTTTCACAGACAGCATTAAGAAACGATTAACAAGGACGGGGGAAAGAAATACAGTAGAAGAAGAATGGGTAGCTTTGAGAGATAAAATAGTGAAGGGAGCAGAGGATCAAGTCGGTAAAAATACGAGAGCTAGTAGAAATCCTTGAGTAATAGAAGATACACTGAATTAAACTGATGGATGGAGAAAACATAAAAACGCAGTAAATGAAGCACGCAAAAAGGAATATAAACGTCTCAAAAATGGGATCGACAGGAAGTGTAAAATGGCTAAGCAGGGATGACTAGAGGTTAAATGCAAGGATGTAGAGGCGTATTTCACTAGGGGTAAGATAGGAAAATTAAAGAGACCTTTGGAAAAATGAGAACCACCTGTATGAGTATCAAGAGCTCAGATGGAGACCCGGTTCTAAGCAAGGAAGGGAAGGCAGATAGATGGAAGGAGTATGTAGAGGGTCTACGGAAGGGCGATGTACTTGAGGACAGTGTTATGGAAACGGAAGAAGATGTAGATGAGGATGAAAGGGGAGATATGATACTGCATGAAGAGTTTTACAGAGCACAGAAACCTCTGAGTCGAAACAAGGCCCCGGGGGTAGACAACATTCCATTAGAAAAACTGATAGCCTTTGGAGAGCCAGCCTTGAGAAAACTATACCATCTGGTGAGACAGGTGAAGTACCTACAGACATCAAGAAGAATATAATAATTCCAGTCCCAAAGAAAGCAGGTGTTGACTGATGTGAAAATTACCGAACTACCCGTTTAATAAGTCACAGCTGCAAACTACTAACACGAATTCTTTACAGACGAATGGAAGAATTGGTAGAAGCCGATCTCGAGGAAGATCAGTTTGGATTCTTTAGAAATATTGCAACATGTGAGGCAGCACTGACCCTACGACGTATCTTTGAATATAGATTAAGAAAAGACATTTGTAGACTTAGAGAAAGCTTTTGACAATGTTGACTGGAATACTCTCTTTCAAATTCTGAAGGTGGCAGGTGTAAAATTCAGGGAGCGAAAGGCTCTTTACAATTTGTATAGAAACCAAATCGCAGTTACAAGAGTTGATGAGCATGAAAGGGAAGCAGTGTTTGGGAAGGGAGTGAGACAGAGTTGTAGCCTCTCCCCGATGTTATTCAATCTGTATATTGAGCAAGAAGTAAAGCAAACAAAAGAAAAAATGAATTAGGAATTAAACTACATGGAGAATAAATAAAAATTTTGAGTGATTCTTGAGTCTCTCCCGGCGTATTTGATAATCAAAATATCCACGGGTGTACTGCCGGTCTATAGTGTCCAACGGACACTATAGACAGGCAGTACACCCGTGGATATTTTGATTAATAATTTTGAGGTTTGCCGATGACATTGTAATTCTGTCATAGACAGCAAAGGACCTGGAAGAGCAGTTGAACGGAATGGACAGTGTTTTGAAGGGAGGATATAAGATGAACATCAACAAAAGCAAAACGAGGATAATAGAACGCAGTCGAATTAAATCGGCTGATGTTGAGGGAATTAGATTAGGAAATGAGACGCTTAAAGTAGGAGATGAGTTTTGCTATTTGCTATTTGGGGAGAAAAATAACTGACGATGGTCGAAGTACAGAGGATATAAAATGTAGACTGGTAATGGCAAGGAAAGCTATTCTTAGGAAGAGAAATTTGTTAACATGTCAATAAGTCGTTTCTGAAAGTATTTGTATGGAGTGTAGCCATGTATGGAAGTGAAAAATGGACGATAAATAGTTTAGACAAGGAGAGAATAGAAGGTTTCGAAATGTGGCGCTACAGAAGAATGCTGAATATTAGATGAGTAGATCATATAACTAATGAGGAGGTACTGAATAGAATTGGGGAGAAGAGTAATTTGTGACACAATTTGACTAGAAGTAGGGTTCGGTTGGTAGGACATGTTCCGAGGCATCAAGGGATCACCATTTTAGAATTGGAGGGCACTGTGGAGGGTAACAATCGTAGAGGGAGCAGCGGTGTACCGTAGGTCTCTAGAAGAGCGAAGCGTTCCAAAGGATTGGAAAAGGGCACAGGTCATTCCCGTTCTCAAGAAGGGACGTCGAACAGATGTGCAGAACTATAGACCTATATCTCTAACGTCGATCAGTTGTAGAATTTTGGAACACGTATTATGTTCGAGTATAATGTCTTTTCTGGAGACTAGAAATCTACTCTGTAGGAATCAGCATGGGTTTCGAAAAAGACGATCGTGTGAAACCCAGCTCGCGCTATTCGTCCACGAGACTCAGAGGGCCTTAGACACGGGTTCACAAGTGGATGCCGTGTTTCTTGACTTCCGCAAGGCGTTTGACACAGTTCCCCACAGTCGTTTAATGAACAAAGTAAGAGCATACGGACTATCAGATCAATTGTGTGATTGGATTGAGGAGTTCCTAGATAACAGAACGCAGCACGTCATTCTCAATGGAGAGAAGTCTTCCGAAGTAAGAGTGATTTCAGGTGTGCCGCAGGGGAGTGTCATAGGACCGTTGCTGTTCACAATATACATAAATGACCTGGTGGATGACATCGGAAGTTCACTGAGGCTTTTTGCAGATGATGCTGTGGTGTATCGAGAGGTTGCAACAATGGAAAATTGTACTGAAATGCAGGAGGATCTGCAGCGAATTGACGCATGGTGCACGGAATGGCAATTGAATCTCAATGTAGCGAAGTGTAATGTGATGCGAATACATAGAAAGATAGGTCCCTTATCATTTAGCTACAAAATAGCAGGTCAGCAACTGGAAGCAGTTAATTCCATAAATTATCTGGGAGTACGCATTAGGAGTGATTTAAAATGGAATGATCATATAAAGTTGATCGTCGGTAAAGCAGATGCCAGACTGAGATTCATTGGAAGAATCCTAAGGAAATGCAATCCGACAACAAAGGAAGTAGGTTACAGTACACTTGTTCGCCCAATGCTTGAATACTGCTCAGCAGTGTGGGATCCGCACCAGGTAGGGTTGATAGAAGAGATAGAGAAGATCCAACGGAGAGCAGCGCGCTTCGTTACAGGATCATTTAGTAATTGCGAAAGCTTTACGGAGATGATAGATAAACTCCAGTGGAAGACTCTGCAGGAGAGACGCTCAGTAGCTCGGTACGGGCTTTTGTTAAAGTTTCGAGAACATACCTTCACCGAAGAGTCAAGCAGTATATTGCTCCCTCCTACGTATATCTCGCGAAGAGACCATGAGGATAAAATCAGAGAGATTAGAGCCCACACAGAAGCATACCGACAATCCTTCTTTCCACGTACAATACGAGACTGGAATAGAAGGGAGAACCGATAGAGGTACTCAGGGTACCCTCCGCCACACACCGCCAGGTGGCTTGCGGAGTACGGATATAGATGTAGATGTAGAATACACTAAGCAGGTACAGAAGGACGTAAGTTGCAGTAGGTACTGGGAGATGAATAAGCTTGCACAGGATAGAGTAGCATGGAGAGCTGAATTAAACCAGTCTCTGAACTGAATACCACAACAACACAATGTCTCGTGCCATGGTTTTCTAGGGTAACTAACGTCTTACAAAGAAAGTAGTCGCTACATCAAAGTGATCAGTTAGAAATTTATATTTTGTTCACCTGTAACTGTCTTGTAGGTGCTTCTTCAACGAGTATCGGATTATAACATTAATTTGAATATTTGCTAGTGAAATTCTTCAAAAATAGTCCAATAACAATTTTAAGGGGTTAGTAAGTTCTACAGCTATGAGTAGAAGAAAAATTGCTCAACAGGTTAACAAATCACGTGTGCATAGCCTGTCAACTAGTTTTTCCCACATTTTTTGTGGTAATCGTACAAATAATGTGGAAAACACCAAATTAACCCAAGTATCGATTTCAGTGATTATATTACATTAATTTGAGCCTTACAATAGGACTCTGTCCTCAACATGTATTTTCGTTCCGTACACTTCTCATTTCATACCATTTGATATATCTGGACATTCAAGTGTTATCCTCAATAGATAAAAACTCTTCTGATGTCTCTGAACCATACAAACGGAATATTAGGATACCAGCAAAAGTACGTTATGAATAAATGTATTCGCAATAGACAGAATATGATAGAATTCTACCAAACACTTCGTGGAAAATTTATCTGAAAAATATAATTGACATATCTTCATTCTTTTACGCAGTTTGTGAAAAAATTATTTGTCGTTTCGTTCATTCAATTTGATTTATTTCAAACGAGTAGCACACCAAGTTGAGTTGAACGAGGAACTTACAGAATTACTGCGATTCTCTATCGAGCTGCAACACCCTCTCCGCCCCCTTTCCCTACCACTGCAATTTAATTCAGATCAAACCGAGTGATCCCATAGTAACAGAACATCTTATTCTCTTATCTTAACACGGATGCAGTAGCTCTTCAGATAGGGAGTGGAGACGTTCGGATGGCTGCTGTACATCTGATTAACGACATGTGGTTTTCGGGAACTTTACGACACTCACAGTGACAAACGTCGGGCTGGTTCCCCATATACCTGTCAGACACACGTCATACAAATAGCTAAGATGCTAAAATACTAACACACACAGAACAAAGTTCACATGATTCACATACATATGACACACAGCTTTTTTCCTCGTAGGATATTAAGTTTGTAGTGGCTGTGCCACAAACATAAAAATTAAACATTGACGAGAGGCGTAAGGGTGTTTTATCTGTCATTGGTAGACCTTGCGGCGGAGGGAAAGCACCACATAAGACTCAGAAGAAGAAAAAGGAGCAAAATCTGAAGCTTCTAATGTATCGTCAGTATCAAGATGGAGTTTTTCACAGGGATGCACAGAAATAAATTACTTTGTTTTCTGACAGTGAAACAGAACACTGGCCGAAGAGTTAGAATTTTCACTCCCAAATGGCTTTTCAAAGGTATTCGCTGACCATTACTATTAACATTGTGCCCATACCCAACAACTGACAGTCATAAACCAGACTTTACATTGAGGGTCAGGAATGTCTGTCAAAGAAGAAGTTACATTATCGAATTATATCTTTTCTTTTAACTGAAAGTACTGATAAAGTGAGGTATAGGCGCACAGTTCTCAGTAATGCTACATCCTGAAGAAACGAACAGATTTCACAACACACCAAAAGTTTGTAAACTTGTTTGATCTATCATCCTGTACTGTCTTTACCCTCCAAAACTTTCGCTAGTAGCCTGTAAGTTTGTAAGTAGGCTGTTTAGGTTTTTTTATTGGTAACGCCGTCGCTACGTAGCGCTCTGTATAAAAATCACTGGCTGTGCCGTTTGCAGTCTGTGGCTGGTTTGCATTGTTGTCTGCGATTGTAGTGTTGGGCAGCGGCAGCTGGATGCTAACAGCGCATAGCGTTGCGCAGTTGGAGGTGAGCCGCCAGCAGTGGTGGACGTGGGGAGAGAGATGGCGGAGTTTTGAAATTTGTAAGAATTTGTGACATGAACTGCTATATATATTATAACTAGTGAGGTAAATACATTGTTTGTTCTCTATTAAAATCTTTCATTTGCTAACTATGCCTATCAGTAGTTAGTGCCTTCAGTAGTTTGAATCTTTTATTTAGCTGGCAGTAGTGGCGCTCGCTGTATTGCAGTAGCTTGAGTAACGAAGATTTTTGTGAGGTAAGTGATTTGTGAAACGTATAGCTTAATGCTAGTCAGGGCCATTCTTTCGTAGGGACTTTTGGAAGTCAGATTGCGTTGCGCTAAAAACTATTGTGTGTCAGTTTAAGCACAGTCGTGTATAAATTTTTCAAAGGGGACGTTTCATATGTCGACCCTTAGCCAAGGATACCTCACTGGAATCTTCTGATTTTTTCTTGTAGTTTGCGTAGTTAGTGTAGCCTTTGTTTGTTGCTAGCGCCTTATCATAGAGAGAATTTCCTTTGTAGTTGCAGTCTTTCATTGTTGTACAGTAAAACAGTTGTGGCATGCATGTAGAGTTGCACCAAGTATTTCGCAGCTGCGCTTGCAATTAACTAGATATTATTTTCTATGTTAATGTATTCTCTTATTTTTGCTCTTCAAATTGTGTTTTTTTCTGTGTTGTCGTGTGAAATATTGTGACAATAATGGCGTGTGAAAAACGTAATACTAGGCTACAAAGTAAACTGAGAAATGACAGTGAAGACGAAAGCAGTGTGTTAGCGCCACGTAATTTGGTAATTGTGCATAGGGAAATGGAGCGGGTTGAAAATAATGGTGTAGGCAGTGAAACAATTAGTGAACAGGGAAGCATTATCGATCGATCGGTCGGCAACAGCTCGCCTCAGGATTCCGAAATGACAGGACACAATATTGCAAATACTGTAGATTCAGGTTTTGCGTCCTCACTGTTTTCTCAAATAAGTCAAGACACATTTTCTGTTTTTCAAACTGCGAATATTGCCGGTGCAAATGCATTGCCGAATAGCACTAAGGAACATGTTTCAGACACCAGTGCATTGTTATTACAATTAATGCAACAAATAGGACAAAAGCTTCAGAAGTTAAACACAATGGAACAAAATCTTCGGAAGTTAGACACCACACTTGAACAAACACGTGAAGATTTAACTACTGAGTTACATAACATTGAATCGAAATGTCAAAAAATCTGTAATGACGTAAAAACACAAATTTGTGAGCATTTCCAACCTATTTTTTCGCGGCATGAAAATGCATTACAGAATCACGAAGCAGCCATAAAAGAATTGCAAACTATTGTTGGTGAAAATCACGACACCTTGCAAGCTAAAATGGACTCAGTTGCATCCACCGATTCGGTTACGCAACTTGCAAGAACTCAGGAAAACTTAAAGGACACAGTAGATTCGATTTCAACACAAATGGACACTCTGAAACTTGGTTCAGAAAAACACACTGAGGAAATGTGTTCACTATCGGAGAAAGTAGCCCAACTTTCGGATCAGTTCACTAATTTATCTACGAAGGTAGATGATAATCTGAATGACACAAAACCGGTAGTCTTTAATGTCACAGAAGAGTACGAACAAATTAGGAAATTCAAACAAAGTCTGAATCAAATTAGTACGCAACACCAAAGAGAAATCTGGGAAGTACAAGATCAGCTGTCACAGGTAATACAACAATTACGTATTTCAGAGGACACTCGCGCTCCAATACGGGAAGAGGGACATAGAAATACGGAACAGCCACAAAATAATAACACAGGGCACTTCGAAAATTATGAAAGAAATTGGCAAGGTGCACCGAATTTTGAGATGGAACTGCCGACACGACGTATCAATGAACGATATGCTACCCGCCGACACGATGATTTTGACTATAAGCTGTTCATTACTACACGTAAATTCAAAACATTTAAGAATTCTGGCAACGACATTCATCCACAAGCGTGGCTCCATAAATTCTCTCAATGTTTTCCTCCCAACTGGTCACTAGAGCACAGATTAGAATTTATGTGTGGCTACTTAGAGAATAAACCAGCTGTAAGAATGCGATCGGTCATTCACGATTGCCACAGTGAAGGAGAATTTCACCATGCCTTCCTCTCAGCATATTGGTCCCAAGCCACACAAGACCGAGTAAAACATGGCATCATGATGATGAAACATTTCGAACAATCTGAATTTTCCAGTCTTGTCAAATATTTTGAAGACATGTTACATAAGAATCAGTATCTTTCAAACCCATACAGCCTCTCAGAACTCATCCGCATTTGCTTAATCAAATTACCTGAACATTTGCGACAGATTATTTTAGCAGGACGATGCAAAGACGACATTGAAGCTTTTCAGGGACTGTTACAAGAACTGGAAATTGACACTGACAATCGCGGAACGCGAAAACAGGAACACAACAATTACAGGTCACATCCGTCGCAATTCCGCGATGAAAGAAATAATAACTGGACACGACACGGCTATTCTTACAACGCAAATCGTGACCAAAACAGACACCACCCGTATGACAACCGTTGGCAGGTTAGTAAGAATTACAGAGAAAGATCGCATTTCTGTAGTAATGAATATGACAGAGACACTCATAGAAACAGACAATATGGCAACCCGAACTATTATCATCACGGGAGACGGAATAACTTCAGACGCAACGGTCCAGCGCGCAGTTACGATTCAGAGAGAAATTCTCGACCACGTGACTGACAAGAAAGAAACTATGGAATCTACCGACATGACGACAGACGATATGATCGTAACGACAGACCTGAATTGCATCAGAACTGGCGGGATTTGAACAGAGCAGGGCCCTCTCGGCAAGGTGAATTTGTAGAAGTTAGGTCTCCTAATCCCAATAACGACGCGTGCCAACAAAGAAACAGACGACTCGCACCGCAGGCAGCCGCGTGCTCCGGCTGGCGCAGAGAAAAATAACATAGACGCTAACCTTGAGCAAAATTCCAGTGTTCCTTACCGACGTAATCACATGATAATTGCTTTTCAATTGACAGTCTGCGTGCTAGGAAGAGTAAAGGTTTACACCACATTTCACTTGTAAACCCGTTTATTGAAAGATAATCTGCTTTTTAACTTTGTCTTTGCCATAAAACATTTCACTTCACATTTCTAGTATGCTTTGTCACACTGAGAAACTGTTAACATGCAACAATGTTTGAAGTTTACTATCCAGTCTAGAACCTACGGAACATATTTAGACAGTACTTACGAGAGCATTGTTATAGTGAACAGACATCACAGTGTTATTGCGTGTGTACATTCTTGCTTGTTAGTTGCACGATTACGTAACGACTATAAGGCTCACATACTTAGAACATTTACCAGTACTACTAATGAGATTTTAATGCAACATTTTGGTTTACTTGCAAATACATTCGGGATTTAAAGTACTTTCTGTGAGATACCAGATGACACAGTGCTTAGTATATGTGACAGCTACACGATTATATCACGACGCTACTAATGAGTGACAATTTACAATGTTGCTTTTGCGGTGTATCTGTTTTATATCTGCAGTTTTTCTGAATAATTCTGGAAAGTAAAACATGTTTTAGTAGTAACTTTGTGGTATAGCTACAATGAGACAGCCTTTTGTGTAGCACAACAATACGTTACAGTACAGTACTTACTTCATCACGGCAATAAGCGTAGTAACTACGATATCTATACGCAAAGCATTTCACTTTTGTTTACCATGAGGTAAGTACATTGACTTCTGTAGAACTTAGCTTTCGGAGGACGATAACTATGTCACTTCCACAGAGATTATCTTACAACACGACGCACAGTTTAGCGCTACAGTACGCGTATTTGAGTGACTAATTTTGTACTTAAAACATTTATTTTTAAAGATATTTGAAATACAATGATACAAAGGTTTTCCGTGATACATTTCATTCCATTGCTGTAATCTGTAACATCTGAGGATATAATTACATTAATCCTCAGGGGGGTACACGCTTACTTTGTGTACCATGTGTTTGGCAAGCACAAGGAGCCCTAGCTAATATGGTATTTGTTTATACAACTTTACACGTCGGTACCATATTTCTCTAATACAGAATTACACAGCTATCTGATGATTTAACTGAGAGACAAACATTTTTTTACTACATCAATGACAGATGTTTACGTAATTATACGGTTGGATTACTTCACACTTATGAAATTGTATTTTGTCTGTACTTTGTGAACAGTTCATATTTTTTCGGAACCATTGTGACGTTTTCTGGATATTTCAGCCACTTTTCATTCCTTTTGTTCTTTTTAAATTTCTCAATCTTAGGTAGAAGAAGTACATAACTTCAATTACTCCGTCATCATTAGTTATTACGTTAATTTTTTTGCTGTTCCCATTTGTTCTAATTCTTATTACTTACAACTTTGTTCTATTTTACCCAATCAGCATGCTTAACTAATCAGACTGCGCATTCCATTCAACAAATCCTGCAATTTTTCTTCACTTTCACTGAGAATAGCAAATGTTATCAGTGAATCTTATACGTAACAATCTTTTACCTTGAATTTTAATTCTACTCTTGAACATTTCTTTTATTTCCGTCATTGCTTCTTCGACGTATAGATTGAACAGCAGGGGCGAAAGACTACATCCCAGGTTTACACCGTTTCTAGTCCCTGCACCTTGCTCTTGGATTTTCAATTTCTTTCTTCCCTCTTGGTTCTTGTACATATTGCATATTATCCGTCTTTCCCTATAGCTTACCCTCATTTTTCCCGGGATTTCGAACATCTTGCACCATTTGACACTGTCAAACGCTTTTTGCAGGTCTTGATTTTTCTTCAGTCTTGATTCCATTATCAACCTGAAAGTCAGAACAGCCCCTCTGTTGCCTTTGCCTTTCTTAAAGCCAAACTGATCGTCATCTAACAGATGCTCAGTTTTCAATTCAATTGTTCGTATGTTATTCTTGTTAGCAAATTGGAGGTACGAGCTGATAAGCTGATTGCGTCATATTACTCGCAGTCGTAGGTTGTTGCAACCTTGGGAACTGTGTGTATAGTGTCTTTTCAAAAGGTGTAATCGTGTATCGCCAGTCGAAGACATTCTATATACCAACGTTAATAATCGTTTTGTTGTCACTTTCCCCAGTGATTTTAGACATTCATATGGAAGGTTGTCCGCACCTTCTCCCTTATTTAAGTCTTCTGAAGCTCTTCTAAATTATGATTCAAACAATGGCTCCTCTATCTCTTTTATATCGACTTTTATTTCTTCTTCTCTTACCTCATTAAACACGTTCCCCCCTCATGCTCACTCAGTCTTTATGACAATCATGTCTTTTCCGATTTCTTCACATTCTTCATTAGCCATTTAGCCTTAGCTTCCCTGCATTTCCCATTTATTTCCTTCCCAAATGACGTATTTCTGCATTCTCAAAATTTTTATACTTCCTTCTTCTGTCGATCAACTGAAGTATTGCTTCTGTTATCCACGATCCCTACGCAGTTACCTTCGTTGTACCTGCGTTTTTCTCTGCAGCATCTGTGAATGCCTGTCTTAGAGACGTTCATTTATTTCCAACTATACTGCCTGCTTAGCTAAGCCTTAGAAAACTTAACGAGCCTGTCTTCTTTCTTCCTTACTTCCATATTCCACTTCTTTGTGTATTTATTCTTCCTGAACAGTCTCGTCAACTCCAACCTATTCTTCATCGTTATCAGATTGTGATCAGAGTCTATATCTGCTCCTGGGTCGCCTTAAAATCGAGTATGTGATTTCGGGATTTCTGCTTGACCGTAACGTAATGTAACTGAAACTTTCCTGTGTCTCCCTGTCTTTTGGATGTATACCTCTTCCTCTTATGATCCTTCAACCCAATATTCGCTGTTACCATCTAAAATGTATTGCAGAAATCGGATTGTCTTTCTCCTCTTTTATTCCTATTACCAAACCCATTTTATTCTTCCCTAACTCTTTCTTCCACTCCTTCCTCTACAACTGCGTTCCAGTCTCCCAAATCTTTTAGATTTCCATCTCCATTTACGAACTGAACTACCTGTGCAGTATCTTCCTGTACATTTTGCACCTCTTCTTCTTTTTCTACAAATCGTAAGTAGTAATTAAATTTTCCTGATCAACACATTTTTGCTGTCCCTGCCAGACACTGTCAATTCCAATGGTGAACGAGAAACGAGTGAATGACGTCATCCTCACACGAGACGAGGCAGCCAACGTTGGCATGGACGACGGCGGGAAATCCAGCCTCTCGAGATAGAGCACCCGCATCTCATGTGCTAAGTAACGTCATTTGTGACTAGCGGTCTGGTGCAACATATGTCAGCTATATCTGGCACGGAAACCACGCTGTTGTTTTACAAAAGTGGACGCACATAAAATCCCACGTTAGTACAACTAAAACGCACATACCCTCCCTTGCTCATACGCTATTCCTATTGTTCTACCTGAAAAATAAATTAATGGAAATATTTGTATCTATGAACGCATTACGAGACAAAATCGAATTTTCCATAACCCGTCAGTGAGAACACCGGGTGATAAAACTACACAAAATCGAATAAACTCACTTATTTGAAATAGTGCAATTATGTTTACAGAATACTGAATATCAGAGAAAATATTTGTATTAATTTAATAAGAAAGTCCCACAACTCTTAGAAAATATGAAGGTTAAAAAATGGATACGGCAAGACACAAACCCGCTATATGATGTGTTTTTGTTGCGATATTGTGAAGGATCTTATCGACAATGTGTTGTTAAATGATTTTTAGTTATAACAAATCCTACGGCAAACGTCGCTTTTTTATGAATCTGCAATGCGGCACTGTCGTACTTTTATTACATATGAGATATAACACGAAAATAACTAAAGACGAATTCTGTAACCACATTTTCCGTAATTTTACTAGAGTAAATCGTGCCAACAAAATCATGTTTTCGAGATATCCTCAATGTGCTGCTGCTTAGCATATATTAAAAGGGTGGGAGCTGTAATACAAAATCCACCAAATATGGGCCTCAGCTGAAAACAAAAAAATACTATATGACTTGTCCCAAGCTAAGTTTGTAACTTAAAGGTGTCCTTGCGTCTTACTGGATAAACATTTACTTGCATGCTGCCGAAATATTGCAGAACTCATTTTCTGTTTTACATGAAATAAAGTACAGGAAGTGACGTTACAGAACTCCACACGAACGTTAGATAACTCGTCCGGGCGAGGACGGCTTAGTGATATCTCTCACCACTGGCGAAACTGCTGTCATCTGTAATAGGCGTATCTTCCAGTATGTCCCTGCAAATAAGGCCCGCCCGCTTGGCCACACTGTTAACGGGGAGAACACTTCAATTGGCTGAACTCAATTTCCCAGAGATTTCACTCAATGGAAAAGGGGTCTGTGTAAAGGAATACGTGTTTCAGCTTATCCGTATATACTCGACCGTTCCTGAAAAACGACGGTCATATTTTTGGAAGTGTTTTCCAGGTACTTTATGTGTCTTTTACCACAGGTATCCTGAAACGAACTGGTGGTACTGTCATTAATGTCATGGCTTTCTACTTTTTGGGCCCCGTGTTCGAAACCCGAATATTACCTTCATTTTTCTTTCTCATTTATCTACCAATCCCTGTAGAAGATTACTAAACGAATGTTTTCCAGTGTATGTTGACATAACGTTGTCCTTATTTGTGTAGTAATTGTAAGTCAGACAAATGAATTTTAAAAAACGGAGAAATATATCTGAAATTATTTTCACTGAAATTCCTGTATGTTGACTCACAATTAGCTGTAAGTGCCAGTTTTCGGAAAAGTGATCCTTTATGCATGGTTTGCCGATAAATCATTGCCGACACACGAAATCTTCAGCAGTGTTAACGACTATTCTTTCGCGAGTGATATTCGTAAGGAGAATATCACTGTGGCAAACCTGCTGCTGCGCGATGTTCGTGGTGTTCGGAATATCTGTGTTTACAATGTTTGTACGATCTATATCATTCAATGGAATGAACCATATATTCCTGAAGCATAAACATATGAATAAAATATAGGAATTAATATAATAGTTGATATTACAATGAAATATCATAAAATAGAGAGTTTAAGAAGATTGTAAACCCGTAACATGTAATAAACATATATACATTATAATAAATTAAAATATCAGTTGGATCATGTAATTATCACCCGTGTAAATACAGTAGAAATCATGAAACTTAAAGTCCTTAATGGACTAGACCTAGATTCCGACCATTACCCAACAAAATTCTCCCTAGATGTCATTCCAGAAAAAAGAAAATTTACTAAGAAATCTCCACACTGCACATATCATGTACAAAAGATAGATGGCAATGGACAATTTACAAAAGAAATGTAAAATTTAAAACCACAAAATTGGCAACAACTGCAAGCAGGACTTTTAAATGCAGCTGAAACTGTAGTGTAGCACCGCAAACAAGGACACGTAAACACCCGTTGTGGACAGGTGAGTGTGGCCAACTGATAAATCTCAGACAACAGGCGTGGCAAAATTGGTTGTGCAACAAAAATCAAAAGACCCTGGAAGACCTCAAAGATACCAGGAAAACAGTCACAAAAGCAATACGAACAGACCGTAAACAACACGAAGACAAAAAATTGCAAGACATAGAAAATGATTCCTCCCCCCATGAACCATGGACCTTGCCGTTGGTGGGGAGGATTGCGTGCCTCAGCGATACAGATGGCCGTACCGTAGGTGCAACCACAACGGAGGGGTATCTGTTGAGAGGCCAGACAAACGTGTGGTTCCTGAAGAGGGCAGCAGCCTTTTCAGTCGTTGCAGGGGGAACAGTCTGGATGATTGACTGATCTGGCCTTGCAACATTAACCAAAACGGCCTTGCTGTGCTGGTACTGCGAACGGCTGAAAGCAAGGGGAAACTACAGCCGTAATTTTTCCCGAGGACATGCAGCTTTACTGTATGATTAAATGATGATGGCATCCTCTTGGGTAAAATATTCCGAAGGTAAAATAGTCCCCCATTCGGATCTCCGGGCGGGGACTACTCAGGAGGATGTCGTTATCAGGAGAAAGAAAACTGGCGTTCTATGGATCGGAGCGTGGAATGTCAGATCCCTTAATCGGGCAGGTAGGTTAGAAAATTTAAAAAGGGAAATGGATAGGTTAAAGTTAGATATAGTGGGAATTAGTGAAGTTCAGTGGCAGGAGGAACAAGACTTCTGGTCAGGTGACTACAGGGTTATAAACACAAAATCAAATAGGGGTAATGCAGGAGTAGGTTTAACAATGAATAAAAAATGTAGGAGTACAGGTAAGCTACTACAAACAGCATAGTGAAAGCAATGTTGTGGTCAAGGTAGATACGAAGCCCACACCCACTACAGTAGTACAAGTTTATATGCCAACTAGCTCTGCAGATGACGAAGAAATTGAAGAAATGTACGATGAAATAAAAGAAATTATTCAGATAGTGAAGGGAGACGAAAATTTAATAGTAATTTGTGACTGGACTTCGAGTGTAGGAAAAGGGAGAGAAGGAAACATAGTAGGTGAACATGGATTGGGGCTAAGAAATGAAAGAGGAAGCCGCCTAGTAGAATTTTGCACAGAGCACAACTTAATCATAGCTAACACTTGGTTTAAGAATCATGAAAGAAGGTTGTATACGTGGAAGAACCCTGGAGATACTAAAAGGTATCAGATAGATTATATAATGGTAAGACAGAGATTTAGGAACCAGGTTTTAAGTTGTAAGACATTTCCAGGTGCAGATCTTGACTCTGACCACAATCTATTGGTTATGACCTGTAGATTAAAACTGAAGAAACTGCAAAAATGTGGGAAATTAAGGAGATGGGACCTGGATAAACTGAAAGAACCTGAGGTTGTACAGAGTTTCAGGGAGAGCATAAGGGAACAATTGACAGGAAGAGGGGAAAGAAATACAGTAGAAGAAGAATGAGTAGCTCTGAGGGATGTAGTAGTGAAGGCAGCAGAGGATAAAGTAGGTAAAAAGACGAGGGCTGCTAGAAATCCTTGGGTAACAGAAGAAATATTGAATTTAATTGATGAAAGGAGAAAATATAAAAATGCAGTAAATGAAGCAGGCAAAAAGGAATACAAACGTCCCAAAAAAGAGATCGACAGGAAGTGCAACATGGCTAAACAGGGATGGCTACAGGACAAATGTAAGGATGTAGAAGCTTATCTCACTAGGGGTAAGATAGATACTGCCTACAGGAAAATTAAAGAGAACTTTGGAGAGAAGAGAACCACGTGTATGAATATCAAGAGCTCAGATGGCAGCCCAGTTCTAACCAAAGAAGGGAAGGCAGAAAGGTGGAAGGAGTATATAGAAGGTTTATACAAGGGCGATGTACTTGAGGACAATATTATGGAAATGGAAGAGGATGTAGATGAAGACGAAATGAGAGATACGATACTGCGTGAAGAGTTTGACAGAGCACTGAAAGACCTGAGTCGAAACAAGGCCCCCGGAGTAGACAACATTCCATTAGAACTACTGACGGCCTTGGGACAACCAGTCCTGACAAAACTCTACCAGCTGGTGAGCAAGATGTATGAGACAGGCGAAATACCCTCAGACTTCAAGAAGAATATAATAATTCCAATCCCAAAGAAAGCAGGTGCTGACAGATGTGGAAATTACCGAGCTATCAGTTTAATAAGCCACGGCTGCAAAATACTAACGCGAATTCATTACAGACGAATGGAAAAACTGTTAGATGCAGACCTCGGGGAGGATCAGTTTGGATTCCGTCGAAATGTTGGAACACGCGAGGCAATACTGACCTTACGACTTATCTTAGAAGAAAGATTAAGAAAATGCAAACCTACGTTTCTAGCATTTGTAGACTTAGAGAAAGCTTTTGACAATGTTGACAGGAATACTCTTTTTCAAATTCTAAAGGTGGCAGGGGTAAAATACAGGGAGCGAAAGGCTATTTATAATTTGTACAGAAACCAGATGGCAGTCATAAGAGTCGAGGGGCATGAAAGGGAAGCAGTGGTTGGGAAAGGAGTGAGACAGGGTTGTAGCCTCTCCCCGATGTTATTCAATCTGTATATTGAGCAAGCAGTAAAGGAAACAAAATAAAAATTTCGAGTAGGTATTAAAATTCATGGAGACGAAGTAAAAACTTTGAGGTTCGCCGATGACATTGTAATTCTGTCAGAGACGGCAAAGGACTTGGAAGAGCAGTTGAACGGAATGGACAGTGTCTTGAAAGGAGGATATAAGATGAACATTAACAAAAGCAAAAGGAGGATAATGGAATGTAGTCAAATTAAATCGGGTGATGGTGAGGGAATTAGATTAGGAAATGAGACACTTAAAGTAGTAAAGGAGTTTTGCTATTTAGGAAGTAAAATAACTGATGATGGTCGAAGTAGAGAGGATATAAAAGTCAAGGGATCACAAATTTAGCACTGGAGGGCAGCGTGGAGGGTAAAAATCGTAGAGGGAGACCGAGAGATGAGTATAGTAAGCAGATTCAGAAGGATGTAGGTTGCAGTAAGTACTGGGAGATGAAGCAGCTTGCACAGGATAGAGTAACATGGAGAGCTGCATCAAACCAGTCTCAGGACTGAAGACGACAACAACAACAACAGAAAATGATTTCAAGAAAAACAATTCCGGAAATTACTACAGAGTATTCAAACGAGAATTAACAAAGTACTCTCCTCCATCACTCCAGTTCAAAAATGACCTTGGGGAAATTGCTCATACCAACACCGAAAACTGTGAAATTCTTGCAAAATACTTTTCTAAATTACTGAATTGTGAAAAGCCTGCAGAACAATTTGAGTTCCATCGTACACAACGAAACTCAGACTCAAAACCACCAAGTTTACAAGAGATAATTCAGTCACTGAAAAACAACAAAGCATCAGGAGAAGACCAAATCATCGCAGAATTATGGAAAAATGCAGGAGAAAATCTTATTGCAAAACTCAAAGAAATTATGCATGAAATCTGGAAAACTGAAAAAATCCCCACCGATTGGAAGACTGCAATCATACATCCTCTGAACACAAAAAGAAGTAAAACAGACCCCAACAACTCTCGTGGAATCTCTTAAGTGTCAATACCATACAAAATTCTGTCTAAAGCCCTACTAAGCCGCGCAGAACCTCAGCTCGATTCAAAACTAGGCGAATACCGAGGTGGGTTCAGAAAAGGTCGATCATGCTTAGAACAAATCGTTAACTTGAAAACCTCAATGAAATATTTACATAGTATTCAAACAAAAGTTATGTCATCACGTGTGTCGACTTTAAAAAAGCATATGACAATATAGACCGAGTATCCCTTTTTGAAGTATTAGCAGAATTTGGACTAGATCAAAAGACAACAAACATCATAAAAGAAACATTCACCGAGACCAAATCCAAAGTAAAATTTATGGGAGAATTGAGCACAGAATTTGAAATAGACACAGGAGTACGATAAGAGGATGTACTGTCCCCAGTGCTCTTCAGTTGTGCTCTTGAAAAAGTTGTTAGAAAATGGAGAAAAGCAGATGCAGCAGCACACAGCCTGGGACCAAGACGTAAAGGCGTAGAATTAGACTGTTTAGCATCTGCCGATGACATGGCACTAATCGCACAAGACATTACCGATGTACAGAAACAGCTAGAATTATTACAAGAACAGGCAGCTAAAATAGAATTACAAATTTCATTTCGAAAACAAAATTTATGACTGACATCAAAGATGCACCTTCTGAACTCAAAATTGGTAATAACTACATCTCTCGAGTAAAAGAATTTAAATATTTAGGTGAATGGATTGCAGAAAATTGTAATAAAAAGAAATCTGTCAGATCAAGAGTCCAGAAAATGGAGACGGCGTTTCAGTTAGCAAAAAACATTTACAAGAAAAAGAGTCTCTCGTGGAACTGCAAAATACGACACTACACAACAGTAATTAGACCCGAAGCTCTCTACGCATCTGAGACACTAAACCTTCAACACAGAACACTAAAAGAGGAATTAGACGTGACAGAACGTAAGATAATGAGGAAAATCCTAGAACCAAGAACTAAAGATGGGGTGCATTATCCAAAAACCAATGCAGAAATATATAAAAATATCTCCAAAACAACAGACACAATGCGCATGAAAAGAATCCAATTCATGGGCCACTTAGAAAGAATGGACTCAAACTGGTTAACGCACAAAATCCATCCATTTTTAAAGAACAAAACTACAAGACTGAACTGGTACAAACAGACAGAAAAAGACCTGGGAGAATTAGGGTCTCCAAGTCTACATGATAGAAATGAAATCAGAAAAATCACAAACACGCGGGGTTTTGAGGAACAAGAGAGAAAAACTAACCGACATACGTGGTCTACGCAACGAAAGCTAACCCATTCGTTGTTTATGAAGGAATACTGGGCGAAAAGGAAGGCCGACAAATGTTGATTACGCGTGGTCCTACGTGATCCATCCGCGAAGAAGAAGAAGAAGAAGAAATTGAGATAATTACTTTAAAATACATTTGCAATTTTACAGGTAATGTAACGCCCTTGTATCCACTAATTTGATAAGAAAGATTCGTTTAGTAACCTTCTGCAGACATGTTAGATAAATGAAAACAATAAAAATAAAACGAAATAAACAAAAAAATAACCCGATTTCGAACGTGGGGTGCAAAATTAATAAGCCGCGACACATACACTAAGCCACGATTTCGCCTTGGGACATTGCGCGGTAAAATTTACATAAAATATCTCGAAAACTTTCACTGTAGATTTTTCAGAAACAGTCGAGTATCGACGGGTAAGATGAGACACGTGTTAGCTTATTTTGGCAAGTCTCCCATTGAGGAAAGTTCCTGGGAAACCGGGTGATCCATGTTCTCGTAGGCTACGCTCAACTTTGCCTGCATTATGTTCAGGAGGTTTGAAAAATTTCCGGATTCGCCCACACATTGTAGCTGCGTGATGAATCTCTTTTTATGACCTCAGTTATTATGCAGTCTTCATGTATTGTTCAAATGAGTGCACGGAACTGAGTAATCTACTCGAACCTTAGCGTTTTCAAGGTGACGTTTTTCAACAGCTCATACAGAGCAGTACGCTACCAGACTCATTTGAATCATCCTGCGGGAAGTTGTGATTTTAACCCTTTCAGTTCCATACTTTTCTCAGTGTAAGACTTTAATCCATAGTTGTACTAATGTTTTTTATAGTCAGAAGCAAAAATTTGTAACATTATTCCACGCCATTGTATTTTTTAACGTAGGAAGATGTGGGCCAAACAGGCTATTCATAACTGCCTGCGGGGTTTCAGAAGACAACTTTGCAAACAGTGCATGGCACACAGGAAATACACACTCCTCATTGGATATAGCATGTCTTCAAATTTTAAATCACATACAGTTGCTCATTATGGGCAATATTTATGACGTTACTATGCGTGTACAATTTATTAACATGAATTAATTGTCCAGTAAGGCGCGAGGCCAGCCCGCTTTGTAAATATGTGTATTGGGTTGCCTGTCTGCAGGTGCAAACTAATTCTGGATGTTTAGCAATGAAACTTGATGACAGCACAGAATCAATAACTGTGCCGGGTAAGTTACTAGACTTGGTACATATGCGTTATTGTGGAACCGATTTACGATGGATAAGAATTAGTTCCAGTTTTAGTTACTAGGTGCAAAACTGCGCCGTGCACTGTTTATCTCAGGGTATAACATCCACGCTGTCATTTGAGAAGCTCCGACGGGGTGAGCCGCGCGAACCGTGGCAAGGCGCCCAAGACCTCGCAGCTACCCCACGCGCTAAGGTTGGTGCATATGTCTGCTCATCAGAATATATGGTCACAAGAAGAACTGGCTATGGAAGACAACGTGGCACTACCGAGAGGAAGGATCATCGCGCTCGGAGCAGGGCTCTGTCACATCATTCTGCACCTGCAGCAGCAATATGAGCAGTAGTTGGCACATCGAGGTGTTACAAATCGGTTATTTCAAGGACAGCTCCGAACAAGACGTCTTCTAGCTTCCACACCACTGACCCCAAGCCACCACCATTTGCGGCTTCGGTGCTGTCAAGCGAGAGCTCACTGCAGGGCACAGTGGAAGTCTTTTGTGTTTCCTGATCAATGCTGGGTAGGAGAAGGCCAGGTGAAGCCCTGCAGACAACCTGTTCATGCTGTAGACACACTGGACCTACACCTGGAATTAAAGTCAGGGACGCGATTTCGTATGACAGCAGAAGAAGTGTCGTGGTTATCCCATCCACTCTGCCTGGTAAACTCAGTCTGGCGGTTCACTCTGTTGTGGTGCCATTCATGAACAGCATTCCAGAAGGAGCGTTATCCAACAGGATAACGCTCGTCCACGTACCACTCTTGTAAACTACGATGATCTGCAGTGTATCAGTATGTTCCCTTGGCCTACTTGAATACCAGATCCGTCTCCAATAGAGCACATGTGGCACACCATCGGATGACAACGCCATTGACATCAATAAACAGTACTAACTGTCCCTCTATTGACCAGCCAAGTGCAACAGGTATTGGGACTTTACCCCAAAAACTGAGATCTGCCACTTGTGTGACACAATACAGTCACGTCTCCATGCTTGCTTTCAACATTCTCTTAGTTACACCGAATAATAATGTACCATAATTTCATATTTGCAATGGCTCTTCTCTCATTTAGACTAACCTGTTAATCGCTTAAATATGTTACCAAGAAAAATGTATTCCCCAAATTTCATTACTCAACCTTAATTAGTTTATGGTGGTGTCACTTTTTCTTCATCTATATATTTATGGATGGAAATTGCATTGGGGTAGTACACATTCATGTTCTAGACAAATTTGACGATTATTTGCGTGTATGTGGGAAATAATGTTACGATACTTAACACAAACATTTCGCTTTTTTGCGTTGCTGACTTATTTTTGCAAACATTTTAGAGTTGGAAAGAGCATAGTGTCACACAGTGCATCATAGAACAGTATAAATAAGAAAGTACTTATTTTGAAGCTCCATTAGAAATTTGCATGGTGCAAAACTTCACAGAATACAGATATTTTTGGGCATGGTGAAAAATATTGCACATTGCACCCTTTGTGAAATATTTTGGGTAAATACTTCTGACTATGACGCAAAAAATTCAGAGCATTTGCTTGGGTTTGAACATGGGGGATGCATTGTTGCTGGTTGTTTAAAGATCGTAAAGTAATATGTTTTGGTGAGTCTTTTGCATGGCGATCGGCAAATTAGTCAAAAGTGGGTGGTTGCGTGACTTTGAAAAGTAGTTGAGTATAGCTAGTTGAAACCACAACAGCCCATGTTTCTTACGTATATGGAAACAGAGAGAGTCGAAATTTGTTACCAACACCGACAGTATTTGACATAAACACTAAGTATCAAAACGAGTAAAACATAAAAGCACTGTAATATTTACTGCTGATGCTACAGTATTTGACATAAACATGTATGTGTGTGTGTGTGTGTGTGTGTGTGTGTGTGTGTGTGTGTGTGTGTGTGTGTGTGTGTGTGTTTTTAACAGTGTCAATTTACACAACTCAGGCGAAGAAGCTTACACAATTTTTTGAGTCCAATGCAACAGATCCAGAGCATTCAGATAGTTTTGAGCTCGGTCAATGTTGCAGCATAAAATCAAGCGCCGGTATGTCAGTCGGGGACGATGGAGAAGAGATGTCTGTGAGAAAACGTCAGCCAATCGCACACTGAAAGGATGATCTTCACTATGCAGGGTTAAATCTGACTTTGGCACAGAAAGGGGTAAATTATGCTGCTACAAAAGTCTTTGGGCACCTACCAAACAGCATCAAAAGCCTGACAGATAGCCAACTAACATTTAAAAATAAATTAAAAGAATTTCTAGATGACAACTCCTTCTACTCATTGGCTGAATTTTTAGATATAAAGTAAGCAAAAAAAAAAAAAAAAAAAAAAACTTAATCATTAGTGTCATGCAATATTTTGTGTAATGTAATTTCTTGTACAGACATCTTTTATTAACCTGACACGTTCCACATCATTACGAAGTGTCGTATTCATGATCTATGGAACAAGTATTAATCTAATCTAATCTAATCTAATCTCCAGGACGACAATGCTACAGCAGCGGCCCCTGTGTCAAGGGGACATAAGCGCCGCACCCGACTGGTCGCGGCCCAGTTCATGTGTAGCTTCAAGATTAGGCTATGGCATAGCAGCGACTTAGGGCTGTTTATACTGAAGAAATTGCTTATTGCATTTGGCGCCCCTTGCTCTATAATAACACAATTTGTTTTACTGTTGCCTAGCGATCCGAGTAAGCGGATTTCCTAGACACCCCATATTTGACGACAAGCAGGGAGACATAATAGTCAAGGTAGCTACATTAACTTTTTATTTTAGAGGGACTAAAATATTGAGCTACAATTGGCTTCTCATCCTAATAGTACACTACGATTGGCCGGAGATATGATAGGAGCGGGGGAGGGAGGGTGTAATAGTACTTGAATTACGTAACAATTAAGGCACCTCAACTCATCCTCTCGATATCAGCAATATTCTACTGTGTTTCTGTAAAGTAGTTGACATATTTCTGAGACAACATTCAGATTTGATTTCATTAATGTAGAGGTTCCTTGATACAGCGATATGTTTATATTGCAATGATATTATTCTTATGTGTATTCTTTATTTTGTCACAATGATCTTTGACGTACTTGTAACTCTTGGTTATGGGCGCGTAAGCAATTAGTTAGTTAGAGTCATGTTGGAAAGACGCGTATTGTAGTCAGCTTATAAAATATGAACTTTAACGGTGAGGAAGATGTTTTCAAGTATGTTTTGTATTGTAAAGTGGTGTTTTGTGTGTTACGTGATATTGCATTGAACAGGAAGTGCAACTTAAATTCGGAATGCTGAGTATTTTTTTACATCACCATTGTGCTAACTTTGAAAGGTTTAATCTTCAAGAATGGTTTGTGAAGCGCATCTAGAAAACTTTTGAATATAGCAGAATAGAAGCTAGGCCTCTTCGCATCCGAGCTTGGAATCATCACTACCTAGATTTTCGGCGACTGAGCCATGATTTTACGAGACCAGCGTGGAAAACAAGAAAAGATGATTGCCTAGTTTTTTTCATTATTACATAAAATGACTTTATTAACTGTGCTCCAATGACACCTACCGCATAATAACTTTGTTGTTGCCCGAAAATGTAGTATTTAGCAGCGTGAGCAACGCCCTTCATTATTAAATTTTGACCTTTGTTGTGGTAGGGTTGTTAGAAGGGGGATGTGCGGAACCTTGATGTTCTGGTAATGAGTTCAAACTCAAAGCCCTTGCCCCCTCATTGCTTCGATGTGTAATTAATATTTTGAGAAGATGCGTAATTAGTTGGTCGGTACACTATTCATGACACAGATGACAGTACCATATGGCCTGTAGAACTCAATCAGCTTTGGCGAGAGTCAGGAGTGATTTTGATATTTGAAATGACGATATTTTCTCTACTTGTGTAGTGTGACACCCATTGAAATTTATCAATGATTGTATCACGAATGTAAAGAATGTGTGTTATAGGACGTGAAAGTTCAAAAAAGAATCTTGGCCTCTCTTCAGCTGATCTGACAACTTGGTGATAAGTTGTTTTCGAGGACTGCCGGCTCAGCGTGAAGCTATCGCTTCTCTATTTGACGTTTCCATGTGACCTGTCTTCACCGTCCTACGTGATGACCTTAAAGTGTGGAAAGTGCCCTACAGGCGAGTGCCAAGAATAATGATGGATGGCGTGCAGGCTGCACGCACGACAGATTGCCAGGCGATGTGCACCGATGATGAAGGGATGAAAGGGAATTTCTTGTCAACAACTGTGATGATGGATGAAACATGGATACTGGTTTTCAGTCTTGAAACGAAACGGCCAATTAACTGAGTAGAAGCAGACAGACTCACTATCTGCAAACAGATTTCGGGTTACGGCCAGTGCTAAAAAATGATCCTGATGGCTTTGGGACAGTGATGGAGTAATATTGTCTCTAAATGTGGCTGCAGTAGCAAATGTGACCTACAAAATATGTTTCAAATTCCAGCGTTGAGAGAAAAAGTATCAGTAAATGCTGTACGTGTGCTATTTCACCAAAGCAGGACACTACAGGACCAGGCTCAACGATGCAGGATTTTATGCGTAAGAACCACTTTCTACATCTACATGATTACTCTGCAATTCACATTTAAGTGCTTGGCAGAGGGTTCATCGAACCACAATCACAGTATCTCTGTACCATTCCACTCTCGAACAGCGCGCGGTAAAAACAGACACCTAAACCTTTCTGTTCGAGCTCTGATTTCTCTTATTTTATTTTGATGATCAGTCCTACCTATGTAGGTTGGGCTCAACAAAATATTTCCGCATTCGGAAGAGAAACATGGTGACTGAAATTTCGTAAATATATCTCGCCGCGACGAAATACGTCTTTGCTTAAACGACTTCCATCCCAACTCGCTTATCATATCTGCCACACTCTCTCCCATATTACGTGATAATGCAAAACAAGCTGCCCTTTTTTGCACCCTTTCGATGTCCTCCGTCAATACCACCTGGTAAAGATCCCACACCGCGCAGCAATATTCTAACAGAGGACGAACGAGTGTAGTGTAAGCTGTCTCTTTAGTGCAATTGTTGCATCTTATAAGTGTCCTGCCAATGAAACGCAACCTTTGGCTTGCCTTCCCCACAATATTATCTATGTAGTTTTTCCAACTGAAGTTGTTCGTAATTTAACACCCAGGTACTTAGTTGATTTGACAGCCTTGAGAATTGCACTATTTATCGAGTAATCGAATTCCAGCGGATTTGATGTGATTTATAATGCTATTAATTCACCTATTTTGGCACCTAAATATTTTTGGTTTATTTCAACGACAAAAGATACTCTTGGTGTTCGTACACCTCCAATACTAATGCTATTGATTTTCCAGTGAACAAAACAGGTGCCTAAAAATGAGTTCGCTGAGGTTAGAGAATTCTGGCATCGACGTTGTAAAAAACGTGTGCCGCTGGAAGAAGATTATGTTGACATGTTACAAATTTTTGTGTTATTACTTTGTGAGAAAGAGAAACGGAAACCTTGGAAGTAGAAAGCTCCTCATATAAAACACTTCTCAATAAGAGTGAGTACTAAGCCACTCTGCAAAGGAAGCCTAAGGCTGTTATTAGTCGTCTCTCCAACACTACTGAGTTAAGGACAGGATATGCACGACGAACATCACTCTGAACGACCTCTTAACTCACGTTTAACACTGGCTAACAGGTAGCGAATCCAATCTGGAAGGAAAGAGCTGTATGGAAAAACTAAAAAAAAAAAAGCGATAGGTAGATGGTGCACAACCCGAGGCATCAAAGATTGGTTACTTTAGTAACGGAGGGAGGTACGTGGGATAAAAATTGTTGAGGTAGACGAAGGCTTGTTACTACAGTGAACAGATTCAAATGGATTTAGCTTGAAATAATAACTAAGACATGAAGCGACTTGCAGAGAATAGATTGTCCTGACGATCTATGTCGGACCGATAATCAGACTGAAACCTGCAACGCCCATAATATGGTACACTGACATTTCAGATAGTCACTAATCTCTGGGATCTTGTATCTGTACGGTTATGTGAGGCATTTCGATGTTACATGGTAATGTTCTGTTTAACGATTGCGATTGCTTCACCAAGACAATCGCCAGTTAACTAGTTAATAGCCACAGCCATGTATAGCCCCAAATACCCCTCCTAAACACGAGCGTGTTACTAATGTCGGTGCAAGTGGGCACAATTTCTTGGAAGTTTGTGCATATACACAGATTGTCTACACCGATGAGCCAAATTATTATGAGGAACCTCTTAATAGCGTGTTGGTATATTTTTGGGACGGAATACAGCAGTAGTTCCGCGTGGCCAGATTTCGAGCAGTCCTTGGTAGGTTTCCAGAGGCACGTAGAACCAGACATCTACGCACAGGTATGGCAGTTATCGTAAGCTGCTAACCGGTGTTTTGATGACGCTAAATCGACAGCCGATAACATCGGATATGAGTTCCATTGCGTTCAGGTCAGACGACTTTGGTGCCCAACATATCAACGTGAGTTCAATATTACGCTCCTCAAACCAGTGTAGCATGATTGTTATGAGAACAGCTATGCTGGTGGAAGGTTTAATAGCAGTCAGAGAAGACACCGACCATGAGGAGATGCAGGTGGTCCAATAAAATGTTCACGTTCTGCAAATTTTCAGTCACTAGAGCTCCCATGCAAACGCAGGTGAATGTCTTTCGTAGCATAATACACTATACAGTAATATTAACTTGATCACCTGTGAAGAAACTGAATAACCACCATTTCGGTGCGGTTGTAACGCCGGAAATGCATATCCTCCTATTTCCATCTATTCCACTATAATTTTTTTCCTTATTTTGTTACCTGAAGATATAACGTTTCTGCGTCTTTGTATATTGTAATTGTTTCACTGTTTGTATATACATGCATTTATGTCGAAATATAATTGGTTTGTTTTGTAAATACTATTTGCATTTTTACGCCTAGGGAAAACTATAGTATCGAACGAATACATCGATAGGTCGTGTGGAGAACCAAAATGTTTACGATCTTTGGTAGGGTGAATACTGCCACATGGAGCGCGGGCAGAGGGAGTCTGGCTGGACTAGGGCGGTGGAGCAGGTGTGTTGTGTGACGCTCCCGCGAGTTGCCGCGCTTTTGGGGTTTGGCAGCATGTAATTGCGCTCGACTTGCTATGATAGTTTCTGACACTGGGTCGCGCACGGGAAGCATTAGCTGGCGCACATCAAGAGCCCGTTTCGCCTGGTGACAGTGTCGAGAAGAAAGCGCCAACATCCAGCTTTTGCAACAGAGACGGCCGACAATGAGTAACTGTCGCCATCTCCTCGGTCGACGACTTCAAACCTTCAATCAACCAACAAGGAAGACTGGAAGCACGTAAAGTTTTAGAACTGTATGGCAGACCTCAGCTTTTCAAACTGTTCAATTTTTCTCACTAAATTACAGTAACATAGCATGAAGCTTTGTTGGTCATTGTCCCAATGCATTACCAAGCAGGGTCCCTTCCTTTTCCGGAATGAACCCGAGTGTCGTTGAAATTCAAACGCCAGCATTAAAGTAATATCATTACATTTCACTGCTTTAATTTCAAAGTTCAGTTAAGGTATTCATAGCTGGCTACAATATTTAGATTACACAAGCAGAAATTAAGAGTGCGAGTTTTGTTACCGTATTTTAGCTTACCTCTGACTGCAGCTCAGCTTGATACGTACTAAATTTTACTATTGTTAATTGTTCAGAACCATTTAATTCAAGTTCAAAGTTAAATCTCTTATTTCTAAATTGCGTAGATTCAAGTAGCTTTTGAAATGATTGTTGAGGTAGCCCAAGACTAACCGTATTTTACTGAATTTCGATGTGCTTCAGAAACAAAACTCACTATTAATTTCAGTCACTAAATTAACTTTCAATTTTCCTGTTTTATTAATTCTTTTGCTAAATTAAGTCAGAGTGTAGCGAAATTTATTACTTCTGACAAACTTTTAGTTTTCGCAGTACATGTACAGGGTGTTTCAAAAATGATCGGTGTATTTGAAACGGCAATAAAAACTAAACGAGCAGCGATAGAAATACACTGTTTGTTGCAATTTGCTTGGGACACCAGTACATTTTCAGGGAGACAAACATTCGAAATTACAGTAGTTACAATTGTCAACAACAGATGGCGCTGCGGTCTGGGAAACTCTATAGTACATTATTTTCCATATATCCACCATGTTTAGCAATAATATGGCGTAGTCTCTGAATGAAATTACCCGAAACCTTTGACAACGTGTCTGGCGGAATGCCTTCACATGCAGATGAGATGTACTGCTTCAGCTGTTCAATTGTTTCTGGATTCTGGCGGTAAACCTGGTCTTTCAAGTGTCCCCACAGAAAGAAGTCACAGGGGTTCATGTCTGGCGAATAGGGAGGCCAATCCACGCCGCCTCCTGTATGTTTCGGATAGCCCAAAGCAATCACACGATCATCGAAATATTCATTCAGGAAATTAAAGACGTCGGCCGTGCGATGTGGCCGGGCACCATCTTGCATAAACCACGAGGTGTTCGCAGTGTCGTCTAAGGCAGTTTGTACCGCCACAAATTCACGAAGAATGTCCAGATAGCGTGATGGAGTAATCATTTCGGATCTGAAAAATGGGCCAATGATTCCTTTGGAAGAAATGGCGGCCCAGACCATTACTTTTTGAGGATGCAGGGACGATGGGACTGCAACATGGGGCTTTTCGGTTCCCCATATGCGCCAGTTCTGTTTATTGACGAAGCCGTCATGGTAAAAATAACTTCGTCAGTAAACCAAATGCTGCCCACATGCATATCGCCGTCATCAATCATGTGTACTATATTGTTAGCGAATGTCTCTCATGCAGCAATGGTAGCGGCGCTGAGGAGTTGCCGCGTTTGAATTTTGTATGGATAGAGGTGTAAACTCTGGCGCATGAGACGTTGGCGTCATTTGGACCGCAGGTGCAACATGGCGAACGGAAACCCGAGACCGCTGTTGGGTCACCTGCTGCACTAGCTGCGCGTTTCCCTCTGTGGTTGCCGTACGCGGTCGCCCTACCTTTCCAGCACGTTCATCCGTCACATTCCCAGTCCGTTGAAATTTTTCAAACAGATCCTTTATTGTATCGCTTTTCGGTCCTTTGGTTACATTAAACCTCCGATGAAAACTTCGTCTTGTTGGAACAACACTGTGTTCTAGGCGGTGGAATTCCAGCACCAGAAAAATCCTCTGTTCTAAGGAATAAACCATGTTGTCCACAGCACACTTGCACGTTGTGAACAGCACACGCTTATAGCAGAAAGACGACGTACAGAATGGTGCACCCACAGACTGCTTTGTCTTCTATATCTTTCACATCACTTGCAGCGCCATCTGTTGTTGAAAATTGTAACTACTGTAATATCGAAAGTTTGTCCGCCTGAAAATGTACTGTTGTCCCAAGCATATTGCAACAAACGGTGTATTTCTATCGCTGCCGTTTCAAATATTATTGCCGTTTCAAATATACCGGTCATTTTTGAAACACCCTGTATCAACCTTCAGTTGCCACGCTTCTAGTGCTAATTATATGTGTAATAACTTTTATTTTTCAGTTACTATAGTAATTGTCCATAGGACTCGCGACCGTAATTTCCCCCAAATCTCAAATATCTAATTACCGCTAGTTAATTGTTAACGTAACGGCCGCACATTTACTTTCTTTATTAACATTACCCCTTTTCAGAATTGATTTCCACCAGTTTCATTTGCATTTTTCCTTTCATTTAGATGTAACGCTTTCCTCCCTCTTTACCAACAGATTAACTTCGGTGACGATTGGTTTTGCCAAATTTCCATTAGGTACACGCGGTAAAATTTTTCACTGTTATTAAGGTCGATAAGTGAGGAGGAGGTTACACGGTCCGCTGCAAGAAGACTCACTGACGCTCTCGAAGGTTCCCATAGTGATGAGGAGACATGCCGATTTCAGTCCCGAGACGCTAAGTTTCTCGGTTTGCGATCCATGGTGCGTACTGTAAGATGGAAATGGATTCACAGATTCTCGATTGGGTGTAAGCACGGGGACTTCCGTGGCCATCGGATTATGGTAAACTCATACTGGCGGACTTCCAACCACGCACGTTCACTGTGAGGTACGTCAGTTTACTTATTTATTTACTTATTTATTTACACATCATGTTCCGTAGGACCAAATTGAGGAGGAAATCTCTAAGGTCATGGAACACGTCAGTACATGAAATTACAACATAAAAGAACAGATAAAAATGAAATGTTTATGAACTCGAAAAAGGTCAGTTCACAAGTTTAAGTAAACACAATCAACAATACAACAGGAATGAACTTTATTTTTCAGGGAATTCCTCGACGGAATAGATGGAGTGATGCATGAGGAAATTCTAAAATTTCGATTTGATAGCACGTGGATTACTGCTAAGATATTTTAATTGGAGCGGTAGCTTACTGATAATGGCTGCAGCAGTATACTGCACAACTTCCTGCACAAAAGTTAAGGATGTCCGATTCAAATGTCAAAATATCTCAGACTCGTCAACAGGGGTCGAGAAGAGGTTCGTGAACTTACACTAATTATTGCCTGAACCGCTCGTTTCTGAGCCAAAAACATCCTTTTAGAATGGGACGAGTTACCCCCAAAATACAATACCATATGGCATAAGCGAATGAAGATAAGCAAATTAGATTAATTTTCGTATCGAACGATCAGCCACTTCAGATACCGTTCGAATAGTAAAAATGGGAGCATTAAGTCTTTGAACAAGGTCCTGAACGTGGGCTTTCCACAACATTTTACTATGTATCTGAACTACTAGAAATTTGAACTGTTCCGTTTCACTAATCATATGGCCATTCTGAGAAATGTCAGGTTTTGTTTAATTGTGCTGTTGGAAACTGTAAAAACTGAGTCTTACTCTGATTTAACGTTAGTTTATTTTCTACAAGCTGTCAACTTAGGTCATGAGCTGCTCTATTTGAAACTGGGCCAAGGTTGTACACAACATCCTTTACTACCAAGCTAGTGTCATCAGCAAACATAAATATTTTAGAGTTTCCTGTAATACAAGAGGGCATACCATTGATATAAATAAGGAATAGGAGTGGCCCCAACATTAATCCCTGGGGCACCCTCCACTTGACTGTACCCCACTCAGACCCCACAAACAGCCAACTAATCTGTATCCTGGTAAAGGAAGCATCTGAATTGTCAAATTATTTAAGTGGTGCTTCAGAGCCAGCATCTAGAAGCATTTCACTAACTTTATCTCTACTACATCTTATATTCCGATGAAATACGCCAATTCCTTCTCTACTTGAAAGTATGACGTCCTCTGAAGGTGAGCTCTTAGTTAGAAGGACATCCTTCAAGCTGGTACTCTTATCAGATGACTTCAGTCTAAAAAAGGTGCAGCTCTAACACCAACTACTACAAGAATTTTTCCATGAGTGATCCCACCACCACCCACTACACTGTCACCTATAAGCTTTGCCAACCTCCCTCACCCATACCTATTGAGGGGCACGCCATGCCTGGTGAAACCTGATCTACCGATAGACCCAACTGGCAAAACTTAAATTTGACCCAAGCCCTCTGCCTTCAGCGGCCCCTCCAGCTTCATGTTAACACCCCTAACAGCCGCAGTAACATGAGGCCGATCATGACGCTGAAACAGTTGCACGAAATGCACATTAGTGCCACCAGTTTCAGTAGCTATCTTCACCAGGTTACCACCTGCATCATATTCCCTGTCCCTGTCAAGACTGTTCCCTGCTCCACCCACTACCACAACCTGATCCTCCTTCATAAGATTTCTACATAACTTCCCTATGCTATCAGCCACCTGAGCCAACCTTGCACTAGGCTTCACAATGCTGGTGACCTGGTACTCAGTCCCCAACACTTCCTGCAACTGCTGGCCGACACCTCTACCATGCGAACTACCTAGCTGCAGAACCTTCTTCCTGTTAGACTTTGCAACTAACCTAGGCCTCCTAACTGCTGGAACTGCTGCATATTGCCCACATGTACAGCTACAAGGGCTTCCTCTCCACTCAACTGTGACAGTTGGTCAAATCTCTTGCATATACGCAAAGTATAACTGTCTGAATACCTCCTCCTGTCAGTTCCCATTCGACACCACTCTTCACCCTCCTCAACCTACTTAGTACCTCCTTTTAACGTTGAAACTACTCCGAAAGGGCACAGATCTTAACGCTCCTGCTCCTCTATCAACATACTTCTAGTATAGATTCTGCATTCCCAAGCTAGCGAGGATCTCGCTAGAATGCCCACTGGTTTCCTCACTACTCCCCCCCCCCCTCCCATGAAAATGCTTTCAACAAATCGCACACCGTAACACACTACTCACAAACCTACGACAGAGCCCACACTTGTCACTCATGGTTAAATTTTACAGTTACTGTAGATGTCTACGTTACCTAAGTTCAGTTACACCAGTGCAACTACACTCCTGGAAATGGAAAAAAGAACGCATTGACACCGGTGTGTCAGACCCACCATACTTGCTCCGGAAACTGCGAGAGGGCTGTACAAGCAATGATCACACGCACGGCACAGCGGACACACCAGGAACCGCGGTGTTGGCCGCCGAATAGCGCTAGCTGCGCAGCATTTGTGCACCGCCGCCGTCAGTGTCAGCCAGTTTGCCGTGGCATACGGAGCTCCGTCGCAGTCTTTAACACTGGTAGCATGCCGCGACAGCGTGGACGTGAACCGTATATGCAGTTGACGGACTTTGAGCGAGGGCGTATAGTGGGCATGCGGGAGGCCGGGTGGACGTACCGCCGAATTGCTCAACACGTGGGGCGTGAGGTCTCCACAGTACATCGATGTTGTCGCCAGTGGTCGGCGGAAGGTGCACGTGCCCGTCGACCTGGGACCGGACCGCAGTGACGCACAGATGCACGCCAAGACCGTAGGATCCTACGCAGTGCCGTAGGGGACCGCACCGCCACTTCCCAGCAAATTAGAGACACTGTTGCTCCTGGGGTATCGGCGAGGACCATTCGCAACCGTCTCCATGAAGCTGGGCTACGGTCCCGCACACCGTTAGGCCGTCTTCCGCTCACGCCCCAACATCGTGCAGCCCGCCTCCAGTGGTGTCGCGACAGGCGTGAATGCAGGGACGAATGGAGACGTGTCGTCTTCAGCGATGAGAGTCGCTTCTGCCTTGGTGCCAATGATGGTCGTATGCGTGTTTGGCACCGTGCAGGTGAGCGCCACAATCAGGACTGCATCCGACCGAGGCACACAGGGCCAACACCCGGCATCATGGTGTGGGGAGCGATCTCCTACACTGGCCGTACACCTCTGGTGATCGTCGAGGGGACACTGAATAGTGCACGGTACATCTAAACCGTAATCGAACCCATCGTTCTACCAATCCTAGACCGGCAAGGGAACTTGCTGTTCCAACAGGACATTGCACGTCCGCATGTATCCCGTGCCACCCAACGTGCTCTAGAAGGTGTAAGTCAACTACCCTGGCCAGCAAGATCTCCGGATCTGTCCCCCATTGAGCATGTTTGGGACTGGATGAAGCGTCGTCTCACGCGGTCTGCACGTCCAGCACGAACGCTGGTCCAACTGAGGCGCCAGGTGGAAATGGCATGGCAAGCCGTTCCACAGGACTACATCCAGCATCTCTACGATCGTCTCCATGGGAGAATAGCAGCCTGCATTGCTGCGAAAGGTGGATATACACTGTACTAGTGCCGACATTGTGCATGCTCTGTTGCCTGTGTCTATGTGCCTTTGGTTCTGTCAGTGTGATCATGTGATGTATCTTACCCCAGGAATGTGTCAATAAAGTTTCCCCTTCCTGGGACAATGAATTCACGGTGTTCTTATTTCAATTTCCAGGAGTGTATTTATAGAACTAACAAAAGCGGTGTCGAAATTCTCTGTCTACTAAGAAAGCTAGTACTTGTAGTAAAAGTACTACACCACAGATAATACCAATACCAACAAAACTTCACAAAATTATTAGCTAAAACTAAAACTTTAAAGTGCCACTGGAACGTTCAACGAAGTTAAAACACTGAATGAAAATTGTACTGAAATATTTCACTAGAAACAATAAGAAATGTCAGCTGAAAACTAAAGCACGAATTTTATTAAACGACTTCAACGCACAGAAAACTATGAAAAACACAGCGAGCGAACGTTTCCAAAAGTTTATTAAACTGTTATTTCGCCACAAACAACAGGAAACGCCGCTGAAAACTATTAAATCTAATGACTGTATAACTTCGTCAGTACTTAGCTTTACAACCGCTACAGCTGTAACTACACTTTTGGTAGATGTCATTGAGGTGGAGGGAAAAGAATTTTCATTTACAAGTGAACATGATCCCAGAGATAGATGTACACTTGTGTTGATTAATTGTGTCTTCCAGAATAACGAAATCACCCAGGGAATGCCACGAAAACTTTCCACAGGCCATGACGCTCCCTCATCCGGCGTCGATAATTGTGATGATTGTTGCAGAGGCCTCTGCTGATCCATTGAGGACAATGAGCAGCGGCTGGCCAAATATAACAAAGAAATTCGCCAAACAGCCGTGCAATTGAGAAGATATTTTGTTTTAGTCACCAGTTTCGGCTATTATTTGTGCCATCTTCAGGCCTCATATGCACCTCTCAAAAATAATGAATATTTGCATAGTGGGTCCATAGGTTTCTGGATGTCGTGAATTCTCAAGTGCTTCATTCGAAATTTGACGCCAGCCGTCACCCGTCCAATGGAGCGTGATTCATCCGATACGGCAAGCTGTCGCCACTCAGTGGAGTTTAGTTGCAGTATTGGCGTGCAGATGCCTGCCATCGTCAGCAGACAGCAGGGGTACATGACGAGGGGCTTGCTGCGAAGGCCCATTTTCTGTAGTCTCCGCTGAACAGTCGTTGAGCAGACAGTGTTGATAGCCCTTTGGTTCATCTGGGTGCTCAGTTTCTCACAGTTCCACGTCTGTTCGTCTGTAAACTTCTCCACAGCCGTCGTTCACCCTTGCCAATTACGGCCCGATGTGCACCATAGCGACCTCAGTGCCGTTTTTGGACAGCGCCGTTTTGCCTTGCGCAAAGTACTTAAACAACGGCGGTGCGCGAACAGTTTACGAACTTGCTGCTTTGGAAATGGTTCCACTCTTGGCCCAAAAGCCAATAATCATGCCTTTCGGACGCCAGATTAATTGCTCCGTTGTGGACAGTATATTAGCACCACATATTAGCCACACCGCCTGTGTCCGTGACGCTTTGCACGTTTCTCGTAGCTGTGTGCCTGGATGACGGCGAATCCTGCCAGGACCCTTGGCCTGGAGTGGCAAGAAACCTAATTCATCTGATAAGACATTGCTTTTTCTTTGGTCCACGGTCTACTTTCGAAGATTTCGTGCCTAGTGCAATCGCAGTTGACTATGACATGGTGCCAGCATGGGAACACACCAGTGACGGTTTCCTGCGGGGCGCCATGTTCACCAATGTGCGCTGAATCGCGCGCAGTGATGAAAAATGTTGTCCGTACCAGGAGAGCACATCGTCGTTAGGTTTTCGGCAGATCCCCGCCCTTCCTACTGCACAGAGCAGAGCGGAAAACACTCCGTCCCCTCAACGTCCAGTGATACGGCCTGGACGTCCAACACCTTGCCGACTACTCGTGGTTTTATCCTGCATCTACCGCTTTCCGTAGGTGCTCACGCATGGCACATTCTAAACTGCACAAACTCCACCTACTGTACTGCTGTGCCTAATAGATATGGACCTCAGATGGCAGCATAGAGGCACTCTCGACTCAATGTAATTTGTCAATAAACTAACATGTTCTATCAGCTTACACAAAACCGTCGCACGCAACAGACAAATACAACACACTGAGCAGACTTATTGAACGAATTACAGGTCCTGCTTGTTAATTCCACAATATCCACAGCAAAACGTAACAAAACCAATGATAGCTACCTAAATAAAGAGGCGATCAAACGCGCCCGACCGTGTCACTGAACAAGAAGAATGTGTCCGAACCTCCCTTCTTATTTGCGGAACCTTTATAGCACCCATCGTCCGTACAGGTAGAAAATGATGTACGTGGTGGTCACAAACAGTCTTAAAAGCTTCTAAGGGTGTTTCTGGGTAGGTTTAGCAGAGGAATAACTGTTACGAGAAAAAATCGATACGTTGCGCCGTATCCGAGCTGATTAGCATTGCACTTCAGGCAATCAGGTCGTTACTCACGCAAATTGAAAAAAAAAAAACACACGTAGTCACCAAATCTGAAGGAACAAATGAAAATTATTTTTGAATTAAAACTAAAAAGGCATTGACTGAACCTGGCATGAAACTTTACATATAAACTTGAGTAAAAAGGAAGGTGATTCATGCAAGCACAGTTCCAATCCTTCTTGCAGTCAGAATTATTCATTATATTCGTGATGGAATGAAAGAAAATTCAAATCTTTAACTGTTTCAAGCTACTGTTCCAAGACATTAAAAGCCAGAGAACCAACATAATAGCAACACAGCGACCATTCTTTTCAATTAAATCAATCTAGTAACTACATTTCATGTCAGGGGTGTGGGACGTCAACTAGTTGATTTCTAATAATAAAATATCAACAGCCGTTATTATGGTTTTATTTGTTAGGCATTCAGTTTCGGTGTTAATCTTCAGCCCTGCGTAAATCGAGTAACCCTCGTGTTAGAAACCAACGCAGCACCAACTGGTATCGTGAAGATTTTTTCTGAAGAGAGAAGTCATCTCTGATATATTCTTCGTTACTTTATTACCCACGATGACTTCTCTCTTCAGAAAATATCTTCACGACACCAGCTGACACTCCTACATTGGTTTCCAATACGAGGGTTACTCGATATACTCAGGCCTGAAGATCACATAATGTAATGCTGAAACTGGGTGCCTAACAAATAAAACCATAATAACGGCTGTTGGTATTTTATTATTGGAAATCGACGAGCCGAAGTCCCACACCCCAGATATAAGATAAAGATACATTTATTAATCTACTGAGAGCTCTGTCAGTTGTGGCATTAGCAGCTACTTTACTGTATTACTGGAATATTGATATGCAACTTAAAGTCAACAAGTCTCATTTGTATGAGAAAAAGTGCCACAACAACTGTATCTTGAAAATGTCTTTCTTCTGCCCCAGGACTAGTTTCGGCGGCTCATTACCGCCATCCTCAGGCCCTACCAAAGCCAAAAGAGTATTCGATTTCTTTGTATCCAGTTTCGGCGTTGGAGGGAACTCGGTGTCAAGTATAGACTCTTGATCAAAGCTAGCCCACCTATGGTAGTACAAATGATTCTTCTGTATACGCGCGAAAGGAATCAAATGCTATTTTGGCAGTGGTGGGGCCTGAGTATGGCGGTAATGTGCCTCCGAAACTAGTCGTGGGACGGAATAAAGACATTTACAATATATAGCTGTGGTGGTACTTTCGTTCATCTATATCATCAGCTGAAGTCTCTCGTACATGCAGTAAGATGGACATCCATACAGAGCCACATTTACTTAACGCAGAGTGCACTTAGATAGTTCTTATGTTGTACAACAGTTATTTTGCTATTCAACTATTAATCAACGCAGAGCAACACATGACTACAAAAGAGGAAGAAAGAAATCCAGGGAATTGTCAATCAACAATATATTATGACACTAGGAAAATTTTAACAGAACCGCTACACTGTGAAAACATAGCGAGAAACAAGAACCATAAGTGATCTTCCAGTCACAGTTCCTCAGTGTTTGTCCTGTGTGGTCCGTTTACTCTTGTCGAGTGGGCCATTGTGGCACTTTGATCATCACTGCAGGTGCAGTTTTTCTACACAGGCTGTCGCCTGTATTGTCGCAGGATACTGACGGTTTGGAAATGGACATAGGTGTTCGAAGCTAGTCACCATCAATAAATAAAAAGGACGCTTCTCAGTGCAACTTATGACGGAGCTACAACCATTTATTTCGCGGAATAAATAAGTTCTTACTTTTCTAATGGTGCTCTGACGAATGAACAATAATTCCACAACACTTACCACTACTTTCTCCTCTCTTGCCTCATAAGCAGCTCCAGATTGCCATATTGCTTTCCCATAACCATGATGCTTACTGAACTCGTGAAAAGAGCAATATTAACACTGCGTAGCCTCAAAAATCTTTAATCCGATTCAACAATAGAAAAGTGCCATTTACTAGTTGAATAACGCACGTTTGAACTCTTCGTTCAACAATATGCTTCGCAGTTCATTGCACATAAGTATTGCTCGTTATGGGCGTACACCTGCGACGTTATTCAGCAATGTCTGGCCGCAAGTGACTCACGAGAGTTCTCCTGACAATGTGTGCGAAGACACGAAAAGACACCAGTGTAATGGACGCTGCACTTCCACTACTTGAGTGATACAAGACAACTTTCTGTAACAGTATAAATGATCCTTTATCTAAAGTCAGTTATTCTCAACTTTTCCTTAAAATAATAAAAACGCCACCTTGGCGAAACAGTCTTCTGCTCATTGCATACTTACTACGTAGACCACACACAATGCAGTCGGTCTTACGCATCGCCAACCAGGTTCCCCCATCTTCCTTACAAGGGAACCTCCCCATCTCACCTCCCTCAGATTTAGTTATAAGTTGGCACACTGGATAGGCCTTGAAAAACTGAAACCGGATCAATCGAGAAAACAGGAAGAAGTTGTGTGGAACTATGAAAAAAATTACAAAAATATAAAAACTGAGCGTCCATGCGCATGATAGGCAACATCAAGGAGAGTCGGACATCCGTCACGCCGTGATCCCGAGGTTAGCGTGAGCAGCTGCAGAATAAGAGGTCCTTGGTGCAAGACTTCCCTCGACTGAAAAGATTAGTTTCTTTATTTTCGCAAAGTTATGATCTGTCCGTACGTTCATTGACGTCTCTGTCCACTGTAATAAATTTAGTGTCTGTGTTTTGCGATCGCACCGCTAAACCGTGTGATTAGTAGACGAAAGGACGTGACTCTCCAATGGGAACCGAAAATATTTGATCGCAAGTTTCTTAGGTCAACCGATTCCTCCACAGGAAAACACGTCTGATACATTCTATACGACAGTGATACATTCTATACGACGCACGGCATGTGCGTCACATGACAGGAATACGTTGTTTACCCACCTAACTCGTGCACTTCTACCTTGCCCGATTTATGTTTTCTCGTGGATGAGATAATCACTCCCAAAAAAGTGATGAAAACATAATAGTTTGTCACATAAACTTCAACAAATGAATGCAACAGTTTCACAGTCGCACATTTTGCCCTGTGCTCTGTCAAAACATATGTTTTTAACGTTTTCATAGAACGTCCGCACACTACGGCGCAGCTGCATCGGACGGACGGACGGTCAGATAATAATTGTCTGAAAATAAAAAAAATTAAACTTTTCACTCGAAGGGAGACTTGAACCGATGACTTCTCATTCCGCAGGTGCTCATGCTAACCACGGGACCATGGCGCTTCTGAGCTCACACTATCCTTGATGTTGCCTGTCTTGCACATAGACTAACCAGTTTGTATATTTTGATTATTTTTTCCATGGTTCCACACAACTTCTTCCTATTTTCTCGATTGATCTGTGTTCACTTTTTCAAGGCCTATCCACTGTGCCAACTTACAACTAAATCCGAGGGGGGTGCGATGGGGAGGTTCCCTTGTTAGTCCATGTTTCCTTCCCCAGCTAGATCCACGCTACCCTTGTCCTCTTCGAACTCATCAGTCCATCTCAGCCTCTGTCTTCCCGTCTGTCTGTTGCCTGTGACGTCTTCTACCACCTGCCAAGTGACCTGGTCTTCACGGTCCATTACGTGCTTACGTGGACATACCACTTCAGTCTCCTTTCTCTAATCACAGTCACGATATCGAGCGATTTGTACAGCTGAAGCTGTTCGGCCGTTTTCCCTTTTCCTCCAGTCGTCTCGAACCTTCACTCACCCAGAAGTCTGTCTCAGAACAGCATTCCCAAATGTCACGAGATTTCTTCCTAACTTTTATGTCGCAGTCCTGGTCTGTGCTTCGTATAGGACAAGTTGATTTACTCCCCTGTACATCCTAATCTTCGCGGATCTTCATAAAAATCAGGACTTCAGCAGCTTTCCAAGTGCAAACCTTGACCTGTTTCCTGGGTTCTTGCCTTTATTTCCCGGTCTATTTCACTCCCTTCTCTGTCGGAACTTCCATGCGGCTTTTCGCGGATGATGTTGTAGTATACAGAGAAGTTGCAGCATTAGAAAATTGCAGCGAAATGCAGGAAGATCTGCAGCGGATAGGCACTTGGTGCAGGGAGTGGCAACTGAGCCTTAACACTGACAAATGTAATGTATTGCGAATACATAGAAAGAAGGATCCTTTATTGTATGATTATATGATAGCGGAACAAACACTGGTAGCAGTTACATCTGTAAAATATGTGAGAGTATGCGTACGGAACGATTTAAAATGGAATGATCATATTAAATTAACTGTTGGTAAGGCGGGTGCCAGGTTGCGATTCATTGGGACAGTCCTTAGAAAATGTAGTCCATCAACAAAGGAGATGGCTCACAAAACAATCGTTCGACCTATACTTGAGTATAGCTCATCAGTGTGGGATCCGTACCAAGTCGGGTTGACAGAGGAGATAGACAAGATCCAAAGAAGAGCGGCGCGTTTCGTCACAGGGTTATTCGGTAAGGGTGATAGCGTTAGGGGATGTTTAGGAAACTCAAGCGGCAGACTCTGCAAGAGAGGCACTCTGAATCTCGGTTTAACTTCCTGTCTAGCTTTCGAGAGTGTGCGTTTCTGGATGAGGTATCGAATATATTGCTTCCCCCTACTTATACCTCCCGAGGAGATTGTTGTTGTTGTCTTCAGTCCTGAGACTGGTTTGATGCAGCTCTCCATGCTACTCTATCCTGTGCAAGCTGCTTCATCTCCCAGTACCTACTGCAACCTACATCCTTCTGAATCTGGTTAGTGGATTCATCTCTTGGTCTCCCTCTACGATTTTTACCCTCCACGCTGCCCTCCAATGCTAAATTTGTGATCCCTTGATGCCTCAAAACATGTCCTACCAACCGATCCCTTCTTCTAGTCAAGTTGTGCCACAAACTTCTCTTCTCCCCAATCCTATTCAATACCTCCTCATTAGTTACGTGATCTACCCATCTAATCTTCAGCATTCTTCTGTAGCACCACAATTCGAAAGATTCTATTCTCTTCTTGTCCAAACTAGTTATCGTCCATGTTTCACTTCCATACATGGCTACACTCCAAACAAATATTTTCAGGAACGACTTCCTGATACATAAATCTATATTCGATGTTAACAAATTTCTCTTCTTCAGAAACGCTTTCCTTGCCATTGCCAGTCTACATTTTATATCCTCTCTACTTCGACCATCATCAGTTATTTTGCTCCCCAAATAGCAAAACTCCTTTACTACTTTAAGTGTCCCATTTCCTAATCTAATTCCCTCAGCATCACCCGATTTAATTTGCCTACAGTCCATTATCCTCCTTTTGCTTTTGTTGATGTTCATCTTATATCCTCTTTTCAAGACGCTGTCCGTTCCGTTCAACTGCTCTTCCGAGTCCTTTGCCGTCTCTGACAGAATTACAATGTCATCGGCGAACCTCAACGTTTTTACTTCTTCTCCATGAATTTTAATACCTACTCCAAATTTTTCTTTTGTTTCCTTTACTGCTTGCTCAATATACAGATTGAATAACATCGGGGAGAGGCTACAACCCTGTCTCACTCCCTTCCCAACCACTGCTTCCATTTCATGCCCCTCGACTCTAATAACTGACATCTGGTTTCTGTACAAATTGTAAATAGCCTTTCGCTCCCTATATTTTACCCCTGCCACCTTCAGAATTTGAAAGAGAGTATTCCAGTCAACATTGTCAAAAGCTTTCTCTAAGTCTACAAATGCTAGAAACGTAGGTTTGCCTTTTCTTAATCTTTCTTCTAAGATAAGTCGTAAGGTCAGTATTGCCTCACGTGTTCCAACATTTCTACGGAATCCAAACTGATCCTCCCCGAGGTCCGCATCTACCAGTTTTTCCATTCGTCTGTAATGAATTCGCGTTAGTATTTTGCAGCTGTGACTTATTAAACTGATAGTTCGGTAATTTTCACATCTGTCAGCACCTGCTTTCTTTGGGATTGGAATTATTATATTCTTCTTGAAGTCTGAGGGTATTTCACCTGTCTCATACATGTTGCTCATTAGCTGGTAGAGTTTTGTCATTACTGACTCTCCCAAGGCCGTCAGTAGTTCTAATGGAATGTTGTCTACTCCGGGGGCCTTTTTTCGACTCAGGTCTTTCAGTGCTCGGTCAAACTCTTCGCGAGGAGATTACAAATGGAAAATTAGAGAGATTCGAGCGCGCATGGAGGCTTTCCAGCAGTCGTTCTCCCCGCGACTGGAAAAGGAAAGGGAGGTAATGACAGTGGCACGTGAAGTGCCCTCCGCCACACACCGTTGGATGGCTTGCGGAGTATAAATGTAGATGTAGATGTAGAGTACTGTCCCAAGATATTTGCACATTAACATTCCAAAGATTTTACCATCCCCATTTAAAGTGTTGTCACAGTTTTGCTTACAGGTACTTGATATTTTCCATATTCACCTGCACGCCTACTCTCATTGTATCCTCCAACAACGCACTTGCTACACAAACTAGGTCTTCCACATGCTGTGCTATTAAATCTACATCACTGGCATAGTCCAGGGTCTTGATCCTCCTATTCAGCCGTATTTCTGCCGCTAGGCTCTTTACCTTTAATAATGCTCTTTCGAGAACGAGGAGGGGCAGTCTCCATGACACACTTCAGTCCTTAACTCGAATTTCCGTGACATCTTACCATTCACTTTCACCATAAACTTTATCTCTTGTATACATGATACAGTAAGTTTAATTAGTTTTCTGGAAACTTGTGCCCTTTGCATTTCTTGCAAAGTTGCTTGTCTGTTCAGAGTATCACGCACTTCTTGCAAGTCCACCAAAATATAGTGAATATCTCTGTGAAATCACTATCTCTTTCATAGTATCTGCCTCGTTATATGTAGTTGGTCTACTGTTGATTTTTCTTTTCTAAACCCTGCTTGTGGAACCCCAAGTGCCTTCTCGATATATGGTGTTAGCCGCTTCAGCAGCAACATGCTCAGGATCTTATAAACTGTGCATAGTAAGGTAATTCCTCTATAGCTGCTGCACCCCATTGGCTCTCCTTCCTTAGTAAGTGGGCAGATGACAGACTGCTTTTATTAATTCAGGATCCTTTCTCTCCTCCAAATTAAACAGATTAGGTGACACACTTTGTCTTTTGTAATATCTCTTCCCTTTTCCAGCATCTCTGCATGTATGCCGTCACTCTTGGTGCGTTTCCTTTCTATAGCATTTTTATGACTTCTCCTACCCCTTTCATTCTCTGCAGTTAATTGTTCGTTGTAAGTATTGTCACTATACCTTCTCTGTCCAGTTCGTCTTCATTGTCTGAAGCTACTGTCACAACACTGTTGATGGGGGGGAGGGGGTGGGTCTACATTCAAGAGATTCTCCAAAAGTTTCTCCATTCTTCCATAGTTTTCGTTTCATTTGTCATCATTTGTTTTTCTTGACCTTGGATCACTTGAATCCTCATGCTATTTCCTTTCCTGAATAACCTGACTGCCCTGTAAATGTCTCTTGTTTCGCGTGCTGTTCGATCCTTTTCTGCCAGTGTCATCTTGCTGTTTATAGACTCTCGGTTTTCTGTTCGCAGGACATTTTTTGCTTCTGTAGCAGTTACCATGTATCCCAGTTCTGCTCTTTCATCTTGTTCGTTTGTCAGCCGCTTTTCTGTTGTTGGCTGCGACTTTACACTTATCGTTAAACCATCCTCTGCTCCTCATCCTTCCCAATGGTTTCACCACTTCATCTGCTGCGTGGCTGACTTTATCTTGATCCTGGACCACAACTTGTCTATATCATTTCCCTCTTCATCCATATGCATATCTGTTTTTTTATGTGCTCCTGTTTCAGTAGACCCGCGTTTATTTTCTGGTCTGTTTATCTTCTCTGCAGTTTCTACATTCCATCCTTTCACTCAACTTTTCAGCACAAGATAACGGTCTGGTCCTATTTCTGCACCTCTTTCATATTTTACATTCTCACTAACAGTTCTGTGTCTAACATCTATTTATATGTTTTCTATTAGGATCTGAGTGATTTGGTCTTGTGATTTCCAGGTTGTCTTATAAATGTTGTCGCTAGCAAAGTAGGTATTTATAATATTTATTTTTTTAAGTTGCCAGATCGACAAGTTTCATTCCGTTGTTGTTAGAGGAATCATGTAGACTCTGGAGCCCAGTGTAGGGTCTAAGAGAGACCCCTTTTCGTGCTATGGCACTGGCATCACCTTGGAACACTTCGGCTTCATTATACGTACACGGTCATATGTTGATTCTAGGTCTTCGTAGAAACTATGTCTTCCAGTATCGCCCTTATGATATGAGACCATTTTCATGTTCTAAAACTTTCCTTTCATTCTTATCCAGCATGTTCTTTCACTCACAGCTTTTAAGTCCACGATATTTCCTCTTATTCTGCTGACTATTGCAAAACCAACTTCAAGTTGATGTTTACCTTCTCTGTTTCCTCTATAGACATATCTGCTTACCTTCGCTCGGGCCATTTCATCACTCGCAGTGCCGCTACGTTTAGTCCATACCTGTTCAGTTATTCATACAGCACCTCCACCGCTCCAGTTGTGTAGAGTGGTCTTAAGTTACAAGTGCCACACTTCATTCTAAGATTATTCCATGATATGCTAGCATCTTCACCTTTGACCCATGCGACTTAGGAGACAATACCAGTAGCACAATTGCCACTGTCGTAGCTCTCAGGATCAGTCGATTATGCAAGATCACATCGGATACGAAATATTCGTGTTTTAAAGCATGTAACTGTAATTAACAGATTGTTTTCTTTACAAATGAATAAAAATTATACCTATGACTTGTGAACTTAAAACAGCATGTGTCCTTACAGACTGTCGAGCTTTTATGTGTCACGGAATTTGAAATCATGTAGAGTTAGAGTTTTGTAGACATCCTGTTTTAAAGCCATACTCTCTTTCCTTTTGTATGTAACAGCACTAAGAAGCATTTGAGATTTCACTGGACAAACTCGAATTTACGATATTTTAACGTTTACAAATTTATAACATGAAATTTCATGGGAGGCGGACTATACATACACTGATTTTTGAGTTTCTCCCGGCCGTATATGATAATCAAAATATCTACGGGCGTATTGCCGGTCTACAGTGTCCTACGGGCACAATATTTCGGCGATCATACATGTCGCCCTCATCGAGTGAACTGACGGACTGAGCTCCTGTGAACGTGCAGGCACGGAGATCCGAACGCTATGGCTGCTCAGAGGGAACTGGGTTCGGTGGCGGCGGCGGCGGCCGATTTAAATACCATCCACCCGCGGTGCGCTCCCTCCGCTGTCCGCGCCCCGCGCCACGGTCGCGCGGTGGAACAGATTGCGACGGCGTCTCAGATGACGTCGGAGTGATGGCTCTGTCCTCCGTGGTCGTCACAACTATGCGTTTGCTCGACTTACCTACATATTTGTTGGCCAAATACCTGACGGGAATATTAAGTCCTTATGTGGGTAAATGCCCTCATCACATCCGTAATTCCGTGGATATTGTTAAACGCCTTGAAAGCTTCAGGTTGGATGAGTCAGATAACATAGTGAGTTTTGACGTCGTTTCCTTGTTTACGAGGGTACCCCTGCGAGAGTCGCTAGAATTGATCAGTCAGAAGTTTGACGAGGAGACCACTGAACTTTTTAGGCATGTCTTGACCTCCACGTATTTTCTTTTTAATGGAGAATGCTACGAACAAACGGAGGGAGTCGCCATGGGTAGCCCACTCTCACCGGCGGTAGCGAATTTGTACATGGAGAACTTCGAGGAGGAAGCCCTGTCGTCATCCGAATGGAAACCTACTTGCTTTTTCCGTTACGTGGACGACACGTTCGTCATCTGGTCACATGGTATAGATAAACACCTTGACTTCCTTACACATCTAAACTCCCCACCATCAAATCACTATGGAGACTGAAACGGTAGGTCATGGGGTGTATCGGAAGACAACGCACACTGATCTGTATTTGCACGCAGACAGCTGCCACCACCCTTCACAGAGGAATGGGGTACTTAAAACTCTAGTACATAGGGCGCGCACTATCTCAGGAATTGGAACATCTGAGATCTGTATTTCGAAAAAATGGGTACTCAGAGTGGCAGATTCAACGTGCTCTCCGCCCAATCACTACAGCACAACCTGTGGAGATGGATGAAATCACGAGGGAGGAGGTAGGCACTGCGTTTATTCCATATACAGGCACACTCTCGGGGAAAATCGCCCGCACTCTGAAGAAATACCGGGTCGGAACTGTGTTTTGTCCTCCGAATAAAATTCGAGCACTGGTTGGGAGCGCCAAAATGACCTCGGTTTGAGGAAGGCCGGCGTGTACCAGATTCCGTGTCACTGTGGCAAGTTGTATATTGGTCAGACGATGCGTACCGTCGAGGATCGATGCCGTGAACACCAGAGGCACTCTCGACTTATGTATCCGAGCAAGTCGGCGGTCGCTGAACATTGTTTGTTGGAATATCACGCTGTGGAGTATGACCGCACGAGGATTCTGGTACAGACGTCGAGACACTGGGACAGCGTTGTTAGAGAGGCCATCGAAATTCGCACCAATTACGACCTCATAAACTGTGGCTATAATCTCTTAGCAAGTCTTGGGAACCGGAGATTGTGTTAATCGAGAGTAAATCGAGCAAACGTATAGTTGTGACGACCACGGCGGACAGAGCCATCACTCCGACGTCATCTGAGACGCCGTCACAATCTGTTCCACCGCGCGACCGTGGCGCGGGGCGCGGACAGCGGAGGGAGCACACCGCGGGCGGAGGGTATTTAAATCAGCCGCCGCCGCGACCGAACCCAGTTCCCTCTGAGCAGCCATAGCGTACGAATCTCCGTGCCGGCACGTTCACAGGAGCTCAGTCCGCCAGTTCACCTGATGATGGCGACATGTATGATCGCCGAAATATTGTGCCCGTTGGACACTGTAGACCGGCAGTACACCTGTGGATATTTTGGTTATACATACTCTGATAAGACAGAACAGTACGGCCACTAACCAACTTGACGATGCATGCCGCCTGGTGACGTTGCAGCCACGTGATGCGGTCACAAAAATACATAAGCGGAGCAGATATGGACATGGGCTGCAAATGGGGAAATCCGTTAAGGTGGGCAACTCTGACAAAGGGGAGATTATCATTACCCAGAGCCTGTGAACCAGTGTCTCGATAACGGCGAAGATGCTGAAATGTTCACGTGCTACTGCCGTGAGCAGAGGTAGAAGGACTGTGACACTGCTACGGGGCGCTAAATGATTGGACGTCCACGCCACGACTCATCACAGAACATGGAGTTTGGAGGTTTTTCTGGTCTATAATGTAGGGTAGATGGTGATCTGTGGCAACTCTGTCGAAAGAGCCCAATGCTGTTGCACGCATAAGTGTTTCGGAGCACACCATTCACCGTAAATTGTTGAACACGGAGCTCTGCAGCAGACCACCCCTACGATTCCACACGTTAACCCAACGGCGTCGTCAATTGCGATTTCAGTGGGCGCAGGTCTACCAGGATTCGACCGTCGATCAGTGGAAACATGTCGGCTCTTCGGGTAAACCACATTTTCGTCACAACAGGTCGATGGTCGTCTCCACAACGACGTCATCGAGGTGAACGGGGGCTCGAAACCTACACCACCGCACCGACACAGACTGGTTGGAGCAGTATTATGCTGTATGAGACGTTCTCCTGCGCTTGCATGTGACCTGTGGTAGTAATCGAAGACATGCTGACAGCTGACAGCCACCTGCATTCCTCCGTGGTTGACATCTTCTCCGACGGAAATGTCATCTTTTAGCAGTATAATTGTCTGCGTCTCGGAGCCAGAATCTTCCTACTGTGGTTTGAAGAGCATTACAGCGAACTCACGTTGGTGTCTCGGCGGCCAAATTCTCTTCATGTAAATCCTATGAAACCCATCTGGGTCCCTACCTGGCGGCATCACCGTCTCTGCAAATCAGTGGCCTTTTATATACGCTAATTCATGACCTGTGCGTAGCCATCTACTGGCACATACCTCCACAAACCTATCAACAAACTGTGGATGTGATATGCACAATCAGTAATGTATTTCTTTCCAAACACGTACAAGCAAGCTATTGAGCAGGTGTGATAATGTTCTGGCTCATCTGTGTAGATACAGTATTGGTTATACACTGCCTATTTGCTACTATAATAAAAGTCTTATTTAGAATATGTGCGTTTCGCTTTATTTCAAACCAGCTTCACTGGTCAACGTAACCATTTATTTGTCAAGATGATAAACGATTCTCCTGTTTTGTATCAGTACTATTATTTTAACAGAACAGAGTTACAACAGTAACTCGTGATTTTTTGGTTCTTACATCATTCCCAATATTCTTCAACACACAGGTACTCGACTTTTAGGACACTGAACTTTACTAACGCTAATTGTACTTTTGTATACATTATTTGCAGATGAAGTTACATCTCGTGTCCTTTGTTTTTGTGTTCCAAGGTGAAATGGTTCGCTTTCTGCTCTACAGTCGTGATTGCGCCTGCTATTCAATAGCATGTGTGTTTATCTTTCCCGGCTACTGTGTGTATGTGTGTGCGTTTAGTGGAGATGCAGGTCCTAAATTGTGTGCACAGAAATTATTGCTTCGTTGAAGCTACTTCACTACTGGGTGATCATGAATTGGTATGCTGGCCGTTTTATGTGTTTTTGGCGGCCAGGAGGTTGCTATATCTCTGTGTTTTATAAGCTCAAATAACGTGTATTTGTTGGCCTTTTTTCTGATTGTTCATTATGTGTTTCTTTTCTGGTATTGACTTTTGAATTTGGAAGTTTTCTTGTAGTGTTAGATGTTTTTCGTTACTTAATCTCTTTTTTATATTCTCTTACTGTTGGTGTTGATTTTCTTGTCGGAGGTGTTCTACAAATGTTGAGTGGCATACTTCAATGTTGTTTTATGTCCTTTATTTCGTAATTCAAGTGTTTTTCTGTTCTTTTCGAAGTGTAGAGCATAACTTGTGTTTCACTGAGGTTCATAAATGAAAATTTTTCTACGGGTCAGTGCCATCCTCTTTGTTTAAAACTTTTTGTATCTTTGGTAAGCTATTTTTACTACTTCTGCGTGTTACGTTTGTAAGGGGTTAACCGCCTCCTATGTATTGAGAACAATATATCTTCGTCTCGCGCAGGTCACAGTGGGTACTATCGATAGTCGAGCACCCACTGCGCCAGAGCGTAGTCAGGACGATAGACTCCGTTTACAATTGTTTATCGGCTGCGTGTGTCACCCAAAGCCGTGGGAGTGAACTCTAGCAAATGCGTAACGCCGTTAAGTGAGTGGTTCGTTTGATGTGTTTAAGTGTTCATTTGTGCACCGTGATTACACGACAACCGCGCCGGACACCCGAGGTTTGGACTGCACTGAAGGTTGTGTGTTCAGTGTCTAACAACCCTACCACAACAAAGGTCAGCATTTAATAACGATTGTCGTGTTGCTCACGCTGCTAAATACTGCATTTTCGGGCAACAACAGTCTTATTATGTGGCAGGTGTCATCAGAGCACAGTTAATAAAGTCATTTCATGCAATAATAAAAAAATTAGGCACTCATATTTTCGTGTTTCCCACGCTAGTCTCGTCGTAAAATAACGGCTCAATCTTTGAAAATCTAGGTGGTTATGATTCCAAGCTCGGATGCAAAGACGCCTAGGTTTTATTCAGCTATATTTTCAGAAGTTTTTGTAGATGCGCTTCTCAAACCATTCTTGGAGATTAAACCTTTCAAAGTTAGCACAATGGTGATGTAAAAAAATAATCAGCACTCCGAATTTAAGTTACACTTCCTTTTTACTGCTTTTATTGCAATATCACGTATCACACAAAAATCACTTCACAATACAAAACATACTTCAAAACATCTTCCTCACATTTTATAAGCCAACTATAATATGCGTCTTTCCAACATGACGTCCAAGACTTGACCTTTTCAAGGTCCGACTCTCTATCAACTTAACAACTAACTAGTAATCGCTTACGTGCCCAAAAATCAGAGTTACAAGTACGTCAAAGATCATATTGACAAAAGAAAGAATACACATAAGAATAATATCATTGCAATATAAACATATCGATGTGTCAAAAAAGAAATTAAATCTGAATGTTGTCTCAGAAATATGTCAACTACTTTGCAGAAACACAGCAGAATATTACTGGTATCGAGAGGTTCAGGTGAGCTGCCGTATTGGTCATGTAATTCAAGTACCATTACAAGTGCCACACGAAGAATATTGGCGTGTGACTACATTAATAGGCCACCCGTGATGAGTTAACCGTTATTACTTAGTCAGACGAAGGGAGTAACTGCCTCATTGGTACATTAACAACATTAACAACAAAGTATGTATGGATTATCGATACCTGAAATCATAATTAGCTTTGTTGGATTTGATACGAAACAACTCCCGTGCAAATGTTAACCAATCGGCCTTTATCATTTGCACATGGTTTTATGATCTTCTGGACTTTCTTATTTAATCTTTTAACTAGAGATTCCCTTGTATCTAGCGTTTTTGCTATTGGAGCTGTTGTGACTAGCTCATTATTGTAGTTTGTCTAGTGACAGCACGTACCTGGGCAAGGCAGAATGCACAGTTGTCGTCGTTGCGGCCTGCACTCCGAAAAGCCAACGGCTTTTACTTGCGCCATCCTGGAGGCGGAATTTCGCGGAGCCGCCTAATAACAGACATTTCCCAAAGGGCTAGTGTGCCGTTTCGGTCACGCCATGGCTGGCTGGTCACTTTCTACCGATCTCAACCCGCATGCCGATTTCAGCCTTTTCGTGGCACCTATCATTAAAACGAACGTTTTCTTATTTACTTTCTTCGTTATATTATAACTGTCAGCCTGCCTCCAAAGCTTCTACCTTCTTGTGTGAACTGGTTATCGTCCACAAGACCGCAACCCAGTGAAAATTCTTCACAAAACAGCTCTTAACATCTACACTGATATTACACGTCAACGAAGCACTCTTTTTCTGAAAATCTTTTTTTGCTGTTGCCAGTCTGCAGTTAATATCCTCTCTACATCGATAATGATCAATTATTTTGCTGACCAAATAGTAGAACTCGTGTAATATTTTCATTGTCACATTTCCCCTTAGTATCACCTAATTTCGACTACATTGTATTACCATGGTTCCATCTGATAATCTCTGTTCAAGACATTACCCATTCCTTTCAACAACTTTCCCAAGTTGTTATCCGTCTCTGAAGAACTGCACTGTCACTGGCAAATCTGAAAACTTATTTTTTTTATTCTCCCTGGATTTTAATTTCGTTCCCAAGTTTCTCATTGGATGACATCACATTTTGATCATCGTAGCGATTAAATAACACTGGCCAGCAGCTGCAACCACATCTCAATGTCTTCTCAACTACTGCTTCCCTTTCACTAGACATGGCCTGCACCTCAACAGGTATGAAAAGGGAAGGTTGGCAAAGCTTATAGGTGACAGCAAAGGTGAGGGTGGTGGGATCACTCATGGGAAAATTCCTGTACTAGCGGCTGTTAGAGCTGCACCTTTTTTAGATTTAAGTCAGCTGATAGGTATCCCTGCTTAAGGGAAGTCTCTTTAACAAAGAAACCACTTTCGACAAAGCTTAGGTATCCCAGTAATGAGGGAATTAGTATATTTGATCAAAATAAACAAGGTATTAGAGATAAACTTGGTGAACTGCTTATTGATATATCTGAACACTTCTTAAATAAGGAGATAATTCAGAGGCTTCCTTTACCAGGATACAGGTTGGCTGGCAGCTTTTCTAGGAGCTCTTTGCGGTGTGGGGGCTCTAGCCATGTATGTGAAAAACGGTATCCCATGTGCGTCAATTGATGATTCAACGTACTGCACTGAAAAGGTATTTGAATGTTGGGAAGGTGTGATGAATTTTAGTGGAGTTAAACTTCTAACTGTTGTTATTTATAGATCCCCAGACTCCGATTTCACAACATGTTTGCTAAAGCTAGAGGAGGTTTTCGGTTCACTTTATAGGAAATACAAATAGTTATATGTGGTGACTTCAATATTAATTGTATAAGTGATTGTGCAAGGAAAAGGATGCTGGCAGACCTCCTTAATTCATATAATCTTATGCAAACCGTATTCTTTCCAACGAGAGTGGAAGGGAGCAGTAGAACAACCATAGGCAACATTTTTGTTCATTCCTTATTACTAGAAGGGCATTCTGTTAGCAAAAAAGTGAATGGCCTTTTCAGAAGATTTTTCTGCTGCAACAAATGTTAAATATATTTATCAACTTTTTAGGAAAGGTGATCGAGTTGCTGTAGAGACCTTTGTAAACCTTATCAAGGAACAAGAGTGGCAAGGTGTTTATAGTGCTGATACAGTAGACGATAAATATAATGTTTTCCTCAAGACTTTTCTCACGCTCTTTCAAAGTCGCTTTCCGTTAAAACGTTCAAAACATGGTGCTAGCACAAACAGGCAGCCTTGGTGGCTGACTAGAGGGATAAGAATACCCTGTAAAACAAAGTTGCAATGATATCAAAACGTTAGAAACAGTCAGATTCTAAATGCACCAGCACATTACAAACACTGTTGTAAGGTGCTTAAAAAAGTTATTAGGAAGGCAGAAAGTATGTGGTATGCAGATAGAATAGCTAAGTCTCAGGATAAAATTAAAACCATATGGTGAGTCGTAAAGGAAGTGGCTGGTCTGCAGAGACAGGTAGAGGATACAGAATCAGTGCGTAGTGGGAATGTCCAAGTTACTGATAAGTCGCATATATGTACAGTATTTAATAACCACTTTCTGAATATAGCAGGTGAACTAAATAGAATCCTAGTCCCAACAAATCATATAGCGCTCGTAGGCAAAAGTGTTCCGAGACTGTTACCTGAAATGCTCCTCTATGACAGTGACAAGAGAGATATTGAGTTAATAATTAAATCACTAAAGACGAAGAACCCTCATGGATGTGACGGGGTATCTATCAGAATACTAGAGTATTGTTCTATGTGTGTTAGCCCAGTACTTAGCCATATCTGTAACTTTTCCTTTAGGAGTGGTCAGTTTCCTGACCGACTAAAGTACTCGGTAGAGAAGCCACTTTATAAAAATGGAGAGATGGATAATGTTGACAATTTTAGACCTATTTCTATGCCATCGGTGTTTGCTAAAGTTATCAAGAAGGTTGTATATACAAGGTTACTATATAGTTTGGTTTTAGAAATGGTTTAACAACTGAAAATACTATATTCTCTTTTCGCTGTGAGGTTTTGGACGGATTGAATAAATGGTTGCGAACGCTAGGTGTTTTCTTTCATTTAACGAAGGCTTTTGACTGTGTTGACCACGGAATATTACTGCAGAAGTTGGACCATTATGGAGTAAGGGGGTAGCTTACAGTTGGTTCTCCTCTTACTTTAAGAACAGAAAGCACTTACTTTAAGAACAGAAAGCAGAAGGTAATTCTCCGCAATACTGAGAGTGGTAGTGATGTTCAGTTCTAATGTGGCACTGTTAAGTGGTGTGTTCCCCAAGGGTCGGTGCTTGCGTCACTGCTGTTTCTTATTTATATAAGTGGTATGCCTTCTAGTATTACAAGTGATTACAAAATATTTCTGTTTGCTGATGACACCAGTTTGTGTGTAATACTGAAACATTATCAAATAATGTAGTTCATGACATACGTTCGTGGCTTGTGGTAAATAATTTGTTACTAAATCACAGTAAGACACAATATTTACAGTTTCTAACTCACAATTCAACAATAACTTATATTTTGATCAGACAGAATGGGCATATTACAAGCGAGACGGAACAGTTCAAGTTCCTAGGTGTTTGGATAGATAGTAAGCTGTTGTGGAAAGCCCATGTTCAGGATCTTGTTCAGAAACTAAATGCTGCTTTATTTACCATTAGAACAGTATCTGAAGTAAGTGACATTTCAAGACGAAAAGTAGTCTACTTCGCATATTTTCATACGCTTATGTCATATGATATTATTTTTTGGGGTAATTCTTCTGATTCAAAAAGAGTATTTTGGCTCAGAAACGGGCTGTTCGAGAACCTCTTGTCGACCCCTACTCAATAGTCTGGGAATTCTGACATTGCCCTCACAGTATATATTTTCTTTAATGTCGTTTGTTGTTAGCAATATTAGCTTATTCCCAAGAGTTAGCAGTTTTCACTCAGATAATACTAGGCAGAAATCAAATCTGCATGTGGAATGCACTTCCTAGACCCTTGTGCAGAAAGGAGTGCACTATTCCCTTGCATCCATTTTCAATAAGCTACCACAAGAACTCAAAAATCTTAGCAGTAGCCTAAATGCTCTTAAGTCTAAACTGAGGAGTTTCCTCATGGCTCAATCCTTCTATTCAGTCGAGGAGATCCTGAAAGAGCTGAAAAATTAAGCAAATTCCAGTGTTACATTGTTGATTTTCTTTATTTAAACTTACGAATTGTCGCCTGAATAGGTTTCTTGTATTTCATTTTATCTGTTTCTACTATCGTGTTATAACTTCATGTATTGACTCGTTCCACGACCATGGAGATTTCTCCTTAATTTGGTCCCACGGAACAATAAATGAATAAATAAATTTTCCTAGACTCATATAACTGGAGTCTGGCTCTTGTTTATAAGCTGTAAATAAACTTCAGCTGCCTGTATTTTCTCCCTGTTACCGCCAGATTTAGAAACAGTGTATACTAGTTAACACGGCCAAAAGTTTTCTCTGAATCTACGAATGGCTGTAAAGGGATGTTTGGCTTCCTTCAGTCTATCTTCTGAAGTAGTTGTGTCAGAATGGCCTCACGTATCTCTACAATTATCCAGAAACCGAACGGATCCCCCCGAGGTCGGCTTATAGCAGTATTTCCATTCTTCTGCAAATAACTGGTGCCAGTATATTGCTGCACACTGGACTCGCATTCGGGCGGACGACGGTTCGATCCCGCGTCCGCCCACACTGATTTAGGTTTTCCATGATTTCCCTAAATCGCTCAAGGCAAATGCCAGGATAGTTCCTCTGAAAGGGCACGGCCGACTTCCTTGCTTGTCCTTCCCTAATCCGATGAGACCGATGACCTCGCCGTCTGGTCTCCTCCCCCAACCAACCCACTACATTGCAGACATGACCAACTAAACTGATCGTTAGGTGGTACTCACATTGGTCATCACATGCATTCCTTGCAAACTGCAATTATTACATTCTTCCTTAAATCTGCACTACAGGTGCAATAATTTTGACGTTGCTACATCTCCCATATCTATCAATAAATCTGAGCAAGTTTCAACCACTCCAGGCGCCTTGTTTCCACATAGGCCCCTCATTGCACTGTTAAATTTTTCTCTCAGTATCATATCTCGCATCTCATCAACACCTACTTCTCTTCTCTTTGTATAATTTTGTTCACAAGTTTATTTCCCTGACATAGATCCTTTATATATTCCTCCCACCTTTCAGGTTTCCCTTCTTTGCTCTGTACTGGCACGTCATTCGAGCTTTTGATATTCATACAGCTGCTCTGTTTCCTCTAAGGCCATTTAATTTTCCTGTAGGCAGTATCTACCTTTCCTGCAGTTATGCATGCTTCTACAGCCTTTTACTTGTACTCTATCCATTATTATTTAGACGTTTTGCACTTCCTAGAGTTCTAATTTTTGATATGTCTTTTCCTTTTTGCCTTCTTCACTTGCCGCATTTTTCAGTTAGTTTAAAAATATCTTGTGTTATCCAATGATACCTACTACGCTTTCTCATTCTACCAATGCGATTCTCTGTTGTCTTCCCAACTTCACCTCTGAGAGCTACCATTAAATTACTTTACTCTCTCTCGGTCCATTATTTCCTAACACTTCTTCTCAAACTGTCAGTAACCTCTGCTTCTTTTAATTTACCAGTGTCTCATTTCCTTAATTTCACATCCAAACATTCAAACCAACCAATATTATATAACTACAGAAAAGGAAAACCATAGTAGAAATAGTACTATAAAATCATTTTAATTAAAATGGTTTACGTGTGCAGCTAGTAGGATAGTTCTGATTATTGCTTTGCAACGATTATTAACTTCGGCCCTGAGCGTGAAACATATTTTAACGATACTGCATCCGTGCGCAGTTTCCAGTACCTTCCACACCAGTCTTTTGAAAATACTACCATCTTTTGTATCATATTCTCTGAAATGAGTAAGAATACATTAGTGTACGTCAATATAGAAATAACTGTAGAAATTCAATAGTGGTCACGACCTGAAGCATGTGCTGACTCTCAGTTTCAGTTTATTTATTTATTTTTTTGCACAGATTTATCGCAAAGACCATACATGTAACCAATCTTTCTTTTGGTATATGTATGCTTGGTGATGAAGCTGTCTAGCTATGAAATCGATATCGTGTAAAACTAATATGTGCTAGGACAAATGAAGTGGTAGGAAACATACCTGTCTTCCATAAACATTGAGTGATATACCAGGTGGTTATAAATAAAAGTCCAGCCATTCAAGGAGATCCAGTGTGGGCTATAACTATCGCATGGCAGCGTAACGTGATAGATATGTTAATCCTTTAACGAGTAACCGATTTACACTGGAAAACAAATTAATTCAAACTGTGGCCACCAGGTGCAAATCTGGCACTGCACACTGTTTTCATGAAGGCATGACATACACGCTGTCATTTGATAAACCATGACGTCAGTGATTCAGTATGTTAAGGGAGTTGAAAATCTAATAGTCATGGGGGATTGGAACAATGTTGTAGGGGAAGCAGTAGAAGATAGGGTTACGGGAAAGACTAATTGAGTTCTACAATTAGTTTCAGCTAGTAATAACGAATACTCCGCTCAAGAATCACAAGAGGAGGAGGTATGCTTGGGAAAGGCCGGCAGATACAAGAATATTTCAGTTATCTTACGTCATTGTCAAGTACAGATTCCGAAATCAGTTACTGAATCGCAAGGCGTACTCAGGAGCAGATACAGACACAGATTACAATGTAGTAGTGATGAAGAGTAGTCTGAAGTGTAAGAGATTAGTCAGGAAGAAACAATACAGAAAATGGTGGTGTACAGAAGAACTAAGGAATGACGAGATGTGCTTGAAATTCTCTGATGCTATAGTTGTTAACATAAGGAATAGCTCAGTACGTAACGCAGTTGAAGAGGAATGGACATCTCTAAAAAGAGCAGTCATAGAAGCTGGAACGAAAACCATAGATGCAAAGAAGTTAACTGCGAAGAAACCATGGGAAACAGAATATATATATATATATATATATATATATATATATATATATATATATATATATATATATATATATACTTCAGTTGATTGATGAAAAAAGGAATTACAAAAATGTTCAGAGACATTAAGGAGTACAGAAACACAAGTTCCTGAGAATTGATATAAGCAGGATGTGCAGGGAAGCTGAGACAAAATGCCTGCATGAAAAATGTGAAGAAATCGAAAACGAAATGATAGTCGAAAGGACTGACCAAACATATGGAGAGATCCAAACAGTCTTTGGTGAAATTAAAAGCAAAGGGGGGGGGGGATTGAGGGTAACGTTAAGAGTACAATGGGAATTCAACTGTTAAATGCAGAAGGGACAGCAGACAGGTGGAAAGAGTACACTGAAGCGGGAAAATTGCTCTGATGTGATAGAACAAGAAATGTGAGGCGATAAACAGGGTGTTACAAAAAGGTTCGGCCAAACTTTCAGGAAACATTCCTCACACACAAAGAAAGAAAATATGTTATATGGACATGTGTACGGAAACGCTTACTTTCCATGTTAGAGCTCATTTTATTACCTCTCTTCAAATCACATTAATCACGGAATGGAAACACACAGCAACAGAACGTACCAGCGTGACTTCAAACACTTTGTTACAGGAAATATTCAAAATGCCCTCCGTTAGCGAGGATACATGCATCCACCCTCGGTGGCATGGAATCCCTGAGGCGCTGACGCAGCCCTGGAGAATGGCGGATTGTATCACAACCGTCCACAAGACGAGCACGAAGAGTCTCCACATTTGGTACCTTGGTTGCGTAGACAAGAGCTTTCAAATGCGTTCATAAATGCAAGTCGAGAGGGTTGCGGTCAGGAGAGCGTGGAGGCCACGGAATTGGTCCGCCTCAACCAATCCATCGGTCACCGAATCTGTTGTTGAGAAGCGTACGAACACTTCGACTGAAATGTGCAGGAGCTCCATCGTGCATTAACCACATGTTGTGTCGTACTTGTAAAGGCACATGTTCTAGCAGCACCGGTATAGTATCCAGTATGAAATCATGATAAGGTGCTCCATTGAGCGTAGGTGGAAGAACATGGGGCCCAATCAAGACATCACCAACAATGCCTGCCCAAATGTTCACAGAAAATCTGTGTTGATGACGTGATTGCACAACAGCGTGCGGATTCTCGTCAGCCCACACAAATTGACTGTGAAAATTTAAAATTTGATCATGTTGGAATGAAGCCTCATCAGTAAAGAGAACATTTGTACTGAAATGATGATTGACACATTGTTTGATGAACCATTCGCAGAAGCGTAACCATGGAGGTCAATCAGCTGCTGATAGTGCCTGCACACGCTGTACATGGTACGGAAACCACTGGTTCTCCCGTAGCACTCTCCATACAGTGCCGTGGTCAACGTTACCTTGTACTGCAGCAACTTCTATGACGCTGACATTAGGGTTATCGTCAACTGCACGAAGAATTTCCTCGTCCATTGCAGGTGTCCTCGTCGTTCTAGGTCTTCCCCAGTAGCGAGTCATAGCCTGGAATGTTCCGTGCTCCCTAAGACGCCGATCAATTGCTTCGAACGTCTTCTGTCGGGACACCATCGTTCCAGAAATCTGTCTCGATACCAACGTAAAGCGCCACGGCTATTGCTCCGTGCTAATCCATACACCAAATGGGCATCTGCCAACTCCACATTTGTAAACATTGCACTGACTGCAAAACCACGTTCGTGATTAACACTAACCTGTTGGTGCTACGTACTGATGTGCTTGATGCTAGTATTGTAGAGCAATGAGTCGCATGTCAACACAAGCACCGAAGTCAACATTACCTTCCTTCAACTGGGCCAACTGGCGGTGAATGGAGAAAGTACAGTACATACCAACGAAAGTAAAATGAGCTCTAACATGGAAATTCAGCGTTTCCGGACACATGTCCACACAACATCTTTTATTTATTTGTGTGCGAGGAATGTTTCCTGAAATTTTGGCCACACCTTTTTTTAACACCCAGTAGAAGAGATAGGGGTCCCATATCAGAATCAGAATTTAAAATAACTTTCGGAGCCTTAAGATCGAAGAAGGCCGAAGGGATACATAGAATTTCATCAGAATTTCTAAAATTATTTGAGGAATTGGCAACAAATCGACTATTCACTTTGGTGTGTAGAATATACGAGTCTCGCAATTTCCCATCTCACCTTCGGAAAATATCATCCACGCAGTTCCAAAGATTGCCAGAGCTGAAAAGTGCGAGAATTATCGCACAATCAGCTTAACAGCTCATGCATCCGAGTTGCTGACAAGAATAATAAACAGAAAATGGGAAAATTTTGAATTTGTTAGATAACGATCAGCTTGGCTTTCACCAGAGAGGCGGTTCACATGTTGATAATGAAAACAAGACTAAAGAATAATCGATACACGTTCATAGAAACCATCGAACATGAAGAAAGCGTTTGACAGTGTCAAACGGTGCAAGATTTTCTCTAAAAATTCCGAGAGAAAAAGGTGTAAACTGCGGGGAAAGACGGATAATACACTATATGTACCAAAGCCAAGAGGGAACACAATAAGAGTGGAAGACCAAGAGCGAGATGCTCGGATTCTAAAAAGGTTGAAATGGCTCTGAGCACTATGGGACTTACCAGATGAGGTCATCAGTTCCCTAGAACTTAGAACTACTTAAACCTAACTAACCTAAGGACATCACACACATCCATGCCCGAGGCAGGATTCGTAGAGGTCGAGAGGTTCCAGACTGAAGCGCCTATAACCACTCGACCACACTGGCCAGCAGTGCTCGGATTAAAAAGGTTGTAAGATGCTGATGTAGCCTTTCGCCTCTAGTGTTCAATCTATTTATTGAAGAAACAATGACAGAAATAAAAGCAAGGTTAAAGAGTGGAATCAAAATTCAGGGTGAAAAGATATCAGTGATGTGATTTGCTGATGACATTCCTATCCTTAATGAAAGTAAGGTAGAATTACAGGAACTGCTGATTGGAACGAAGAGTCTAGTGAGTATAGAATATGGATTGAGAGTGAATCGAAGAAACACGAAAGTAATGACAAGTAGCAGAAATGGGAACAGCAGGAAATGTAACGTCAGGATTGGTGACCACGAAGTAGAAGAAGTTAAGGAATCTTGCTAGCTAAGCAGTAAAACAACCCATGACCGACAGAGCAAAGAAGATGTAAAAAGCAGACTAGCATTGGAGAAAAGGAGGTTCTCCTCGAATCGGCGAGGAAAGGAATATGTGGAAAACACTGACAAGAAAGGATAGGATGGTAGGGCATGTGTTAGGAGCCCACGGAATAACTTCCATGCTACTAGAGGGAGCTGTAGAGGATAAAAACTGTGGAGAAATACAGAGACTGAAATACACCCAGCAAATAATTGCGGACGTAGGCTGCAGATGACGAAAAAGAAAAATAGTAAGCTAAACTTGAGTGAACCTGAGTGAAAAGTATGGCCATCGAGATGGGAGACTGTGCACTCTCAGTGACGTATGTGAACGACAGCAATTACAGTGCTGCAATGAGAGAGTATCGACGACTGGAAAGTCTGAACGTCGTTTTAAGGATGCAGCACCTCCTCCATGTGCCTGGTGCTCGTGTTGAAAAAATTGTGTAAGCGGCGGTTAGTAATAAAATCAGCATTATTCTTTTCTCACTGGTTTGACTTTTTCTGCCCATGTCCTATTCCTAATTCAATACATATGGAAACATTTCCACACGTATTTCCTGCTCTCACATTGCGAGATGAGCACCCAGTGGTCAAAATTAGAACTAGTTGTTATTCTAGCGCAATTCGGTTACGCATTAACGCATTAGAATATCTATCAATCTTCTCTGCCACACGATAATAAAAGCCCGCAATGGACGTCTGTGAGTAGCTACATTTTAAGTATTGTTACCCGATACCTATACTTACTGTCGGCAGGGGAGAAAGGCTATGCTTAAAAGCAGTAGCCTGTATTTTCAAGACGCATTTTCATATGGATTTGCACAATGAATATTTCCTGTCACATCTGTTCAGTGTTAATATCAAGGAAAAGACTTTCTGTACAATAATGTGGCGATAGTAATACAATGCATCATGAAGAAAGATACGCTCAAAAAAATTATGCAGCAACCAACGTTACATATTCATTACTCATAAAATATTAACTCAGTTATCAACCAGGGCAATATAAACGTATTCCAGTCCTTTTTGAAATTATTTATAACAATAATATTACTGTAGGCATTAATGTTCAAGTCCATTTGGGAATTTTAATTCCACTTGAGATGAGGGAATATAACACAGAGATAAGTAAACAGGCAGAATGCGGAGCTGCGGTGTCGGCGACGCCTATCTAGGACACCAAGTGTCTCGTGCAGTTGGTATATCGGGTACTGCTGCTACAACGACGGGTTATGAAAGTTTCAATGAGTCTGAAAGTGGTGTTATAGTCGGTGCGCGAGACATGGTGCACAGTATGTCTGAGGCAGCGACGAAGTGGGGATTTTCCCGTACGACCATTTCACTAATGCACCGTGAATATCACGAATCCGGTAAAATATCACATCTCCGACACTGATGCGGCCAGAAAAAGATCCTGCAAGAACGGGACCAACGACGATTGAACAGAATATTTCAACGTCGTAGAAGTGCAATCACTATGCAAACTGAACGATTTCAACGCTGGGCCCTCAACAAGTGTCAGCGTGCCAACCATTCAACGAAACATCATCGAATAGGGCTCTCGGAGTCATAGGCCCAATCGTGTGTCCTTGCACTGCCCAACAACACAAAGCTTTACGCCTCGCCAGGGCCCGTCAACACCGACATTTGACAGTTGATGACTGGATACATGTTTCGTGTTCGGACGAGTCTCGTTTCAAATTGTATCGAAGATGAACATGTACGGGTATGGAGACAACATCATGAATTCATGGACCCTGCATGTCAGCAGGAGACTGTTCAAGGTGTTAGCGACTATGTAAAGGTGTGAGGCGTGTGCATGTGGACTGATATGGAACCCCTGAAACGTCTAGATACGACTCTAACAGGTGACACGTACATAAGCATCATGTCTGATCACATGCATCCATTCATGTTCATTCTGCATTCTGACGGACTTGGGCAATTCCAACAGGACAATGCGACCTTTCAAATTGGTTCAAATAGCTCTGAGCACTATGGGACTTAACATCTGAGGTCATCAGTCCCCTATAACTTAGAACCAGTTAAACCTAACTAACCTAAGGACATCACACACATCCATGCCCGAGGCCGGATTCGAAACTGCGACCGTAGCGGTCGCAGGGTTCCAGACTGAAGCACCTAGAACCCCTCGGCCACACCGGCCGGCGCGATCTCTCACACGTCCAGAATTGCTACAGAGTGGCTCCTGGAACACTGTTTGAATTGAAACACTTCCGATTGCCATCAAACTCCCCAGACATGAACGTTATTGAGCATATCTAGGATGCCTTGCAACGTGTTCTTTAGAAGAACTGTCCACCCGCTCGTATTCGTACGGATTTATGGACAGCAGTGCAGGATTCATTGCGTCAATTTCCTTCAGAACTATTACAGATATTCGTTGAGTACATGACATGTCGTGTTGCGACACTTCTGTTCGTGGGGGCCCTACACGTTTTTAGGGGGGTGAGCCAGTTTCTTTGGTTCTTCAGTGTATATGAAATGTGTTGCTTAATAATATGTTAACATTGTCTGGGTATTTTATCTTTTTCAGTGAAAGGTGTATGATTCTGCAAAACAATTTCATAAATTTTAAGTCACTCGCTGGAATTGTTTGACGGTTACGTGACGTGCTAATATCGGTACATAAGTATGGTAACTGTAAGGTCCCTCGAGGTCCTATTTCAGAGAAGGAGCTTCAATATGGAGTTGCAAATGGCAGTGATTGTTTTTGGTGTAATCTGTGACCGTAAGCGATACTGCCATACCTCACTCCACCGGAAAAAGACAAAGCAATCCAGTTTGGGCGACACACTTACGGATTTAACCCGAAGAAGGGTTTTTGTCACATTGTCTAATGAGTACAATTTGCGAAAGGAATTTACATGGCGGCTACACATGGATGGACTCTCGGGCCTTGTGCACGAACGTGAAAGACTAGTTCGTGCAGATCCTGGAGCAGCTGAAGCTGAGAGACCGGTCCTGGAGAGCAGAAGCTGGTCTGCGAGTAGCCCAGCTGTGTCTGCATCCTTCGCACAAGATAACTGCAAGGTCAGAGTCGGCAGAGAGCTACAACTGAATTTCCATACTAGAGAAAGCTCACATCGGTAGCAAAGCAGTAAAGACAGACACGCTTAAGAAAGACTCGATTGTGATCCAGGTACGGCTTTTCACGTTCATGTTATGAAGCAGCCTGTCCCTAGTACGTGGGATGTTCCCTTTTTATTTTGCAGACGATGAACGTTACTGGAAAGTTTATCCGCGAATGGAGGTCACTTATTTGCATATCTGTGGATTTTTGTGTGTGTTGGGAGAAAGGGTGAAGGACACATCTGTGTGGAAGACTGAAATGCATTCATAGTATACCGAGCGACGTGGGGCAGTGGTTAGCACACTGGACTCGCATTCGAGACGACAACGGTTCAGCCCCGTGTCCGGCCATCTTGATTTAGGTTTTTCGTGGGTTCCCTAAATCGTTTCAGGCAAGTGACCGGATGGTTCCTTTGAAAGGTCACGGCCGATTTCCTTCCCCATCCTTCCCTAATCTGTTCGAACCGATGACCTCGCTGTTTGGTGCCCTCCCTCAAACCACCCAGCCATTAACAGTATGGTAGTCAAATTTTTCCAGTAAGGGGAGTCCATGGAATGGAATTACGTACTACGTAACGTGGAATATTAAATTACTCAGACACGGAAGTCTTGTCAGACGTCTTGATATTAGCAAAATAAAGGGAACGTACAATATCCATAATTTGTAAGGGTATATGTACCATAGTTTTTCGTCAATGTCGACGTCACCGTTGTCGATATATGTACAGCACAGTTAAAACAACCTCATCTGCTAGTGAAATTATACTTGGATCTCGGATTTTTAACAGATGAGATAAGCACATATTAGTGAATTACGTGGCTAGAAATTCGTGCTGTGACGGAAACCATGTTGTTATTTTAATTTGGTTACTGTTAACAGTGAATCTCATTGTTGTACACAGCTTTATCATGCTTTAATTAGCCACTGGCATCGCGAACGAGGTTATATGGCGGTTCATTTATATAACAGATGAAATTACAGTTGGATAATGTCAATATTACTACTAGATTCCTATATCTTATTCAAACATTCGATAAGCTACCAGACGCTCATGTTACGCATGGGGTAGTTTGTCATTCCTGCTTATTAGATTTGAGTAGAAACTCTTGAACTACTATTATTTCATGTTTGCTACATAGCACGACATCATACCTGACTATATATAATTCAGTAACATGTTTTCTCAGAGAAAAAAAATCACTTTTTGCACTATAGACCATTTAATTTATTAGGTCAAAGTGAACGTATGTTTCATATTACCAGCAGGTCTCGACCCGTGGCCATTAACATTTGCAGATAACAATCAATGAGATTTGTGTCATAATGTTTAAACTCAATTCGTATTACGTGATAACAGATTTCATTTCCACACGAAAGTCAAACTTCTCGTACATACATATGATAACAACCAGACGACTATCATCACACATTACACTACACGTTACATGGTTTTGTTATGAATGATATCTACTTCTCCTAGATAGTGACATGATTGCTTGCATATTTTAATTGGAATATGTACAGTTCGCGACTTAACAAAGACATGACTTTTATCATTGACGATAGTCTATTTATCATTTTTGTAATCAGTTTTATCAGTTGATGAGTGCTGAAACCTTTACCTAGCCACGACAATTTTTGCACTGTGGCATTCTGCAACCTATGACATAGCATTTACAATTTCACCAGAACATGCAATTCAAAAGATGTGGGGTCCATAAGCGACCTGAACAAATACAGCTATAGCGGATCATTGACAATTCAATCAGATTGATTTAAAAATTTTTCACGTCTGTATTCTGAAATATTGTTCACTTATTAAAATGTCAGGCAAATAAGAATAAACATTCTTGCTGTGGTCACCCCAGTTTTAAAATTATATACAAAATGACGATCAATAATACCTGCAGGAAATACAGTACAATATTACTAGGAACGACGTTAGTTATTATGATGTCGTTCATAGACTATTTCATCAAAGCGGACTGTGAAACGGAAAGGTAAAACGAAACACGTGCTTACAGTTACAAATTTTAGTTTGCTTCGTGTTCAGAGATGAGTCTCCCGTCTTCAGGTAATTACAATAAAATATTGCTTCAGGTCTCTGTAGATTCTTTATTGCGCTATGCGTTTGACGTCATACGTAATATATTTAAGTGCTTGTAATGAAAAAAATACTCCCGAATAAAATTTACTATGTGGATGAATTATGCGCTTTCTGAAAGCGTAGTTAGAAATCTGCCACCTCCTCGTCTGAGGTTGCACACGCACGCTTGTGCAGTGTTGCCTGAGGCTGGGGTTTGCCGGCTCGCATCCTGGCGGTGGAAGGAATTTCGCTGGCAGTGTTTGGCCAGAAGGGCAGGAGAGATGGTGGTGTTCAGTTCTTGGTCACCAGAGTTTGTGCCAGTGTCTTGGTTTAAATGCCAAACCTCTCCGCAGTGTCTCGTGAAACGAGGGAATCTGGTGGTGTTGATAGTGACCTATCCGTTGGGTGGGGACATCAAGCTTGGCGGTCACCTTTTTGGTGTTACTCGAGACGTCTAATCTGTTTGCCGACGCTGGGTTTCACCCTCTCTCTTCTCTCATGACGATCATCATCATCATTATGCATCACAAATATTACAGTACACTACATACACACACACACACACACACACACACACACACACACACACACACACACACACACACTATACCTACATGTATTACTACAAATGCTATAATGGAGGATGTTGCAAATAAATAAAAAATGGAAATATCATCCACTACGCAAGGTGGTGCATTAAGGACTCTATTCTCACCGGCTAAAAAATGGTGCAAATGGCTCTGAGCACTATGGGACTTAACATCTATGGTCATCAGCCACATAGAACTACTTAAACCTAACTAACCTAAGGACATCACACAACACCCAGCCATCATGAGGCGGGGAAAATCCCTGACCACGCCAGGAATCGAACCCGGGAACACGGGCGTGGGAAGCGAGAACGCTATTGCACGACCACGAGATGCGGGCTCTCACCGGCTACTTTTATTGATGGTTCCCACGGTGACTTTCGACAGCGTAAAAATCACTACAATCTTTACTTTCCGATTGCGTTGTGGCTTTATAATACCATTCATTAGCAGTGCTCCCGTTATGTGTAAAGACGAGTACAATACTTCTGACACTACAAGAACAGGATGCCGATTATGTTACTCCTATGAAAGGAATCCAATTTTGACCGTAACTATGCGTTAACGGTCAAGATACCGAATAACGTTTCGTTATCCAAAAGATTACATTCAGCAGGGAGCCTCCAGTATAAGAAGTCATCCTTCTTTTGGCAAGGGCCTTCTGAGAAAGGGCGAAGGAGCGGACACAGTTCAGGGCACTCCGTTGCCCTTCTGCTGCCCTTGAAAGGCGGCAGCATCAGCAACGACCAACAGCATGAGGATGTGGACGACAATGGAAGTCACTGCATTAAAGACACATAACGTGTATGCACAGGACATGTTGCTCTAAAATGAAAATATTGTCATGATATCAGCATCGGCAAAAGACTCTTTCGGACTAGCCCCCATTCTGATCTCCAACAAGGCAGAGCCAAGACGGAGGTGACCATAAAAAATATGTGGAATAACCAACGAAAGAATAACGTTCTACATGTCGGGGCTTGGAATGTCAGAAGTTTGAACGTTGTAGGGCAGCTAGAAAAACTGAAAAGGGAAATATTAGGACTCAGTCAATTTGTAGTGAGGGTCGATGAAGTGAAATGGAAGTTAACAGAAGGATTCCTCTTCACATGAGTATAGGGTAATAACAACAGCAGCAGAAAATAGTGTAACAGATCTTGGATTTATTATGAGCACGAAGGTAGCGCATACAGTGAGTTACTGTGAACAGCTCAGTCATAGGGTTGTTCTCACCACAACTGACAGCAAACCAACACCGACAACAATAGTTCAGGTATAAATGCAGATGTCGCAGTCAGAAGCCGACGAGACAGAGAGAGTTTGAGGATACTGAACGGGTCATTCAGTACGTAAAGCAGGACCAAAAGCTGATAGTGATGTGGACTGGGATGCGGTCGTAGGTGAAGGAGTGGAAGAAGACGTTGCGCCTGATTGTGTGCTTGGTACATGTTGTGGTTGCTGTGGTCTTCAATCCTAAGACTGGTTTGATGCAGCTCTCCATGCTACCCTATCCTGTGCAAGCTTCTTCATCTCCCAGTACCTACTGCAACCTACATCCTTCTGAATCTGCTTAGTGTCGTCATCTCTTGGTCTCCTTCTATGATTTTATCCTACACGCTGCCCTCTAATACTAAATTGGTGATCCCTTGGTGCCTCAGAACATATCCTACCAACCGATCCCGTCTTCTTGTCAAGTTGTGCCACAAACTTCTCTTCTCTCCAATCCTATTCAGTACTTCCTCATTAGTTATGTGATCTACCCATCTAATCTTCAGCATTCTTCTGTAGCACCACATTACGAAAGCTTCTATTCTCTTCTTGTCCAAACTAGTTATTGTCCATTTTTCACTTCCATACATGACTACACTCCATACAAATACTTTCAGAAATGGCTTCCTGACACTTAAATCTATACTCGATGTTAACAAATTTCTCTTCTTCAGAAACGCTTTCCTTGCCATTGCCAGTCTACATTTTATATCCTCTCTAATTCGACCATCATCAGTTATTTTGCTCCCCAAATAGCAAAACTCCTTTACTACTTTAATTGTCTCATTTCCTAATCTAATTCCCTCAGCCTCACCCAACTTAATTCGACTACATTCCATTATCCTCGTTTCGCTTTTGTTGATGTTCATCTTATATCCTCCTTTCAAGACACTATCCATTCCATTCAACTGCTCTTCCAAGTCCTTTGCTGTCTCTGACAGAATTACGATGTCATCGTCGAACCTCAAAGTTTTTGTTTCTTCTCCATGGATTTTAATACCTACCCCGAATTTTTCTTTTGTTTCTTTTACTGCTTGCTCAATACACAGATTGAATAACATCGGGGAGAGGCTACAACCCTGTCTTACTCCCTTCCCAACAACCGTTTCCCTTTCATGTCCCTCGACTCTTATAACTGACTGCCATCTGGTTTCTGTACAAATTGTAAATAGCCTTTCGCTCCCTGTATTTTACCCCTGCCACCTTTAGAATTTTAAAGAGAGTATTCCAGTCAACATTGTCAAAAGCTTTCTCTAAGTCTACGAATGGTAGAAATGTAGGTTTGCCTTTCCTTAATCTTTCTTCTTAGATAAGTCGTAAGGTCAGTATTGCCTCACGTGTTCCAGTGTTTCTACGGAATACAAACTGATCTTCCCCGAGGTCGGCTTCTACTAGTTTTTCCATTCGTCTGTAAAGAATTCCTGTTAGTATTTTGCAGCTATGGCTTATTAAACTGATTGTTCGGTAATTTTCATATCTGTCAACACCTGCTTTCTTTGGGATTGGAATTATTATATTCTTCTTGAAGTCTGCGGGTATTTCGCCTGATTCATACATCTTGTTCACCAGATGGTAGAGTTTTGTCAGGACTGGCTCTCCCAAGGCTGTCAGTAGTTCCAATGGAATGTTGTCTACTCCGGGGGCCTTGTTTCGACTCAGGTCTTTCAGTGCTCTGTCAAACTCTTCACGCAGTGTTATATCTCCCATTTCATCTTCATCTACATCCTCTTCCATTTCCATAATATTGTCCTCAAGTACATCGCCCTTGTATAGACCCTCTATATACTCCTTCCACCTTTCTGCTTTCCCTTCTTTGCTTAGAACTGGGTTTCCATCTGAGCTCTTGATGTTCATATAATTGGTTCTCTTATTTCCAAAGGTCTCTTTAACTTTCCTGTAGGCAGTATCTATCTTACCCCTAGTGAGATAAGCCTCTACATCCTTACATTTGTCCTCTAGCCATCCCCGCTTAGTCATTTTGCACTTCCTGTCGATCTCATTTTTGAGACGTTTGTATTCCTTTTTGCCTGCTTCATTTACTGCATTTTTATATTTTCTCCTTTCATCAATTAAATTCAATATTTCTTCTGTTACCCAAGGATTTCTACTAGTATTCGTCTTTTTACCTACTTTATCCTCTGCTGCCTTCCTCAAAGCTATTCATTCTTCTTCTACTGTATTTCTTTCCCCTATTCCTGTCAATTCTTCCCTTATGCTCTCCCTGAAACTCTGTACAACCTCTGGTTCTTTCAGTTTATCCAGATGCCATCTCCTTAAATTTCCACCTTTTTGCAGTTTCTTCAGTTTTAATCTACAGGTCATAACCAATAGATTGTGATCAGAGTCCACATCTGCCCCTGGGAATGTCTTACAATTTAAAATCTGGTTCCTAAATCTCTGCCTTAGCATTATATAATCTATCTGATACCTTTTAGTATTTTGGTAGTAGGAACGAGAAAAGAGGAAGATTAACTGAGTTCTGCAGAAAATATAGTAATAGCAAGTACTCTGTTCAAGAATTACGAGAGGTGGAGATGTACTAGGAAAAGGCCGAGAGACGCGGAAAAAATTCATTTACAATACATCGTCATTAGGCAGATATTCCAAAAGCAGGTATTGGTTTGTAAGATGACCCAGGAGAAGACAGAGACTCAGATCACAAAATAGTTATCATGAAGAGTAGCCTAAAGTTTAAGAGACTAGTCAGAACGCATCAATGCACAAACAAGTGGGCTAGGGAAATACAGAAGAATGAAGGGAGACGCTGGAATTTCTCCGAGACTATAGATACCGCTATAATGAATAGTTAAGTAGACAGTTCAATTGAAGAGATGTGGACATGTCTGAAAAGAGTCATGACAGATTTGGAAAGAAAAACATGGGTATAAAGAAGGTAAGTGGAAGGAAATAATGCATAACATAATAAATACTTCAGCTGATCCGTAAAAGAAGGAAGCAATAAAATGTTCAGGGAAATTTAGGAATACAGAGGTCACTTAGGAACAAAATAAGTAGGAAGTGAAGGGAAGCTCAGACAAAATGGCTGCATGAAAAATGTGACGAAATCGAAAAAGATCATCCGGAGGACGTACTCAGCATACAGAAAACTCAAACGACCTTCTGTGAATTTAAAAGTAAAGGCGGTAATATTAAGAGTGCAATGGAAATTTCATTGTTATTCGCATACGAGAGCGCAAATAGATGGAAGGCCTATAAGAGGAGGAGGACGTATATAATGAAGTAATAGAAGAGGAAACAGGAGTCGGCAGTGAAGAGATATGGTATCCATTATTAGAACCAGATTTTGAAAAACATTTGGAAGGCGTACTGTCAAATAAGCCAGAAGTTATAGATATTATTCCATCATAATTTTCAAAATCATTGGGTGAAGTGGCAAGAAAGCGACTATTAACGTTGGTGCGTAAAATCTATGAGACTGGCAACGTACCATCAGACTTTCGGAAAACCATCATCCACACAACACCGAAGACAAGCGCCGTCTGATGCGAGAATTATCGCACAGTCAGCTCACAGCTCATGAACCAAGTTGTTGTTAATAATAATATACGGAAGCATGGAAAAGAAAATTGCGGATCTGTTAGCAGCGGTCGGTTTGCCTTTAGGAAAGGTAAAGGCAACACAGATGCCGTTCTGTTGTTGCGGATGAAAATGGAAGCAAGACTGAGGAAAAATTAAGACCCGTTAACCGTATTTGTCGACCTGGAAAAAGCGTTCGACAATGTAAAATGGATAAAGACGTCAAAAATTCGAAGAAAAAATGGTAGTAAGCTATAGGGAAGGAGGATAATATACAAAATTTACTAGAACCAACAGGGAACAATAACAATGGGAGATCAAGATCGAAGTGTTTAGTATAAAACGAGTGTAAGACGGGGACGTAGTTTGTGCTCCTACTGTTCAATCTATGCATCGAACAAGCAATGATGAAAATAAAAGAAAGGTTCAAGAGTGGAATTGTAATTCAAGGTGAAAGGATGTTAATTTTAAGATCCGATGATGTTATTGCTATCCTTAGTGAACGTGAAGAAGTAAATCAAAGAAAACCGAAAATAATGAGAAGTAGTGAAATGAAAACAGCAGAAAACTTAACATTAGAATTGGGGATCACGAAGTTGAGTAATTTTTCTATCTCGGAAACAAGATAAGCCATGACGTAAGAAGCAAGGAAGATGTTAATAGCACTGTAAAAAGGGTGTTTCTGGAGAAGAGAAGTACGCTAGTATCAAATATAGAATTTATGTTGCGGAAGAAATGTACGTTTGGAGCACTGCTCTGTATGATAGTGAAACATGGATTGTGGGAAAAGAGGAGCGAAAGAGAATCGAAGTATTTGACATGTGGTGCTACAGGCGAATGTTGAAAATTATGTGGACTGATAAGGTAAGGGATGAGGAAGTTCAGCGCTGAATTGGTGAGGACAGGAATATACGGAAAATACTGATAAGGTGAAGGGACGGAATGATTGGACATTTGTTAAGACTCCAGGGAATAATGTCATTGGCACTCGAGGGAGATAAATCTTGGAGTACATTCATAAAATAATTGAGGACGTAGATTCCAAGTGCTACTCTGAGATGGGAATATTGGCACAGGAAACGAATTCAGAAGACTGATGACTCAATATATATATATATATATATATATATATATATATATATATATATATATATATATATATATAAAGGTGTAGTAGTTGAACTATCTCACATCTAACCAATGTTCTGATAGCATTAAATTGTAACTGTGTAAAGAAAAACTGCTACCTGCCTAACTGGGCAAGGTGGTATGAAGTGTTTATACTATTCATCAAGAAAATTAACTTCTGCGTAAAGCTGTAATCGGTACTAAAACCTGTTTTACAAATAGGGAACGGAACGGTAGCATGATGTATGAAGTACTGATTTAGACAAAAATATCCTGGCAACAAGCTGTCTCATTATCAGCACCTGGAGGGGAATATCCATTACAGACTGTATCTACTCAAAGAAGTAGCACCACTAATTTGGACATGAGGTGCTTTTACGATTGAAGAAGACGAACATAAAATTGATCTTTGGATGGTTATGTTAACCGATATGATTACTGTGTGCTTTGTTACGGAGCATATTCTTCTAAGTGTTAAACTGATCAGGTATGAAACAGGGAGTCCAAGGATCTGTTATAATCCGAACAGCAGCAGCTAGTTAATCTTTAAAGAGCAAAAAAGCTATAGGAAGCGTTGCTACACTTCATATGTACTTTTAATGTAATAATGGCTGTACTGTAATAACTTGATCAACATTTAGCAAAGGGATCTAAAAACTTTCTGAGCCTGGAACTAAACACTTCAGACAAGGCACTATATGAAAACACTTCTAAACACGAATACATGCATATAAATTCTTTTACTAACCTGTAAAGCAGATATTCATTAATTTTTCCCCTTAATCTGCAATAACCAATAACTGCTTATTGCGTTACCTGTTTTATTAAGTTATTTTAATAATGAACAGATATTTTAGTAACAATGGCTTCGAGCTAAGGAAATTAGTTCTTTCCTTTACATCTAGACTTACTCGAAACATTAGCTATTCACCTACGAAAATTTTTGAGGACTATTCCAGAAACAAAACTAACTGAAAACGTGAGGAATTTACTACTCCCCAAAGATTTATGGGCACTATCGAAGCAATAATTACTTTGCAGCTCAATAAAATAGGACATTTCGATGTACTGATTCTTTAGGAAACGATCCTCTCTAAGTAAAGGCCTAGGGCATGATTCAGGTTCTCAGCATGACGTGGAACTAAAAATTATTATCTGAAACTAAAGTAAATACCTGGTCGGTGTGAGTTAATATGGTTCTAAAATGTTGCATGTGATGCACGTGGTAGCGATGGTGATCTTCTGTGGGTAAAGTAAAGGCAGCAAACCAACTCACGCCTCTTGATGTATAAAGGCTCTGAAAATTGTCCTATTGACTTCGGATTTTTTTGATTCAGAGTCAACCAATATATGCCATGATTAAAATTCTCTTCTTGGTGTCGGGTTTTTGTGGTTCAGAGCCAACCAACGTATGCCATGAGAACTAGTCAATGATCTTTCACATACGACTCATTATTATTCAGTCTTGTTGGTTTACTTGCCTCCTTCAACAAACATGATGTAAACAGTTTGCATGCTAACAACGACAGTGCGGTGGATCCCGGCGGAGGTTCGAGTCCTCCTTCGGGCATGGGTGTGTGTTTGTCCTTAGAATAACTTAGGTTAAGTTAACCTTAGGGACTGGTGACCTCAGCAGTTAAGTCCCATAAGAGTTCAGAAAAATACTGCCGACTGATTGTGCCACAAACATTTCTTGCTGTTCTACCGCCAAATCCACCTTTCTGTTTCCGCCATACTGGTTCCTTAGGGCAGGGACGTCCCTCCAGGCTTTACATAATTACAAACTTACGGGCCCTATGCATCAACCACTTCTAAAAATATTACTTTAATGTAACAGCATTTAAACAGAACGTAGAATTGAAAATTACGTTTAGAGATTAATGAATGTGAGATAAATCGACAGTAATTACAATAAACTTTTACCTAGTTGCTTAACCAAAGAACATTGTAACCTCCCCACAAAATACCTAGGGTAACTTCCCAACAAAATAAAATAATATGAATAATATTCTCATTTAGTGTAAGCTCAAACCAGAAAAATTCCTAAACCTCTCAACAGTAAAAAAATATAATTATGTCGTTCACATTCAGTATAACTTATCAACATGAAAATTGCGTAAAGTATCAGTAATAAATTGTGACTAATCTCTCAATAAAAAAAATGCGGGTCACTTATAACCTTTTAATAATTGACAGTCAATTTAACCTGGTAAATTTTGGACGTCAGCAATGCTGCGTCATGGCCCTGATACATCATTCTGAATAACCTGAAAAATCTTACCTTAATTGGATCGCCTGATAACGCGTATACATCTGCTCCTATAAGAAATTTTCCTGGCGCAGCTAACTGCAATGCTGGCCGATAGATTTCTCTTATATAAAAGAAAAAAAAACTGATTTTCCTTTCAATAATCGGGATGGCAAAGGATTAGAGAAATTTGTGAATTCTTTAAATTGAGATAAGTGTCAAAAGTTACTTTTTATGAGAAAGATTATTATTAAAAGATTTTTTTAAAACATTTACATGGGACTTGATGTAACAATACTACATATGCGCGAGGCTGCTTTTACCTTATCCTACAACGCTCAGGCTTCGCCTTCGCTGCATACCACCGGCCCAGCCAACAACACGATACACCAGACGCGACTGCTCGCTAGCAACAACTTACTGCTACTAACACACAGTTCTTACTGCAGTCAATACTGCTCTTCAGTCTCAGATTCTCTTCTAGCTTACATATCGCAGGCAGCGCGTGAGCAATCCATCGAAATTACATCTGCTCGAGTGCGCTAGCAACAAATTCTTTAATTATGGACCTCTTACAACATGGTGACATGGAAGTCACATTAAGAATTAGAAAACAAAGCATTTTCATCACATGAATATTCTCAATACTGTACAAAAGTGTTACAATGTCTTCTTATTTTATCGAATAATTTTGTTTCGTAAAGACGCTGCAGTAATTATTCTTGCCTCTAAGGCGAAGTGAAAAACTATTTACAAAAATCTAATGGGAAACGGGCAGAATACGCTGCCGATTATGAAAATCATCCTGCTAACTCGACACACTGGCGGTCTCAACAGACGTCAATAGACCTCTTCAGCAAATAAAAAGTGGGAAAGCTGCAGGCGTGAGAAATGTACCTGCTGAACTGAAAAAAGTAACCCCTCTTCAGTTCTAAAATTTCTGGCGGAAATATTCAACAGTTGTTTAAATGGTGACATATCGTCAAATGAATGGAAAGAAAACTATTGTTTCATATATATTTAAAAAAGGAAGCCGACGCGATTGTGCAAATTACAAAGAAATTAGCATTATTTGTACAACAGCCTGATTGTACGGCGAAGCATTAACAAACAAAACAGAAGCACAAATAACGGAGTAGGAAGAGCAAAATGGGGGTAGAGAGGGACACTCATGTACAGATGGCATATTCAATCTTAAGCACTTCATTGAAAAAAGGCTATAATGAGGAATGTCGGTTCACGTACAAAAGCCACACGATACAGTCCCATTACGTAAGTTGTGGGCAGAAAAGAAAATGATTTGGTACTAGTAATAAGTAGGTTCAGGCAGTCAGAAACTTATATGAGAGTTGCAACAGTATAGTTAATGTAGGTAACAAAATTTCCCAAAAATTCTCCGTAAATAATGGTCTAAGACAAGGGTGGTCATTAGCGCTGATAACACTTAAAACACTTTTAGATGTAGTTTTGCAAAATTGGAAGACAAAAAGTCATAAAAAAGGAACCCTTTGGGACAAAAGGCACTATGTACTTTGCTCTTCGCATAAATACTCAAAATGGGGCCTGACAATAAAAACAAGAAATGCGGAATACACGGTACTGGTCGAAGGTGACCAAGAGTATTTTGATGTAGGACTTTGCAAAATTAAAAGTGTCTATACATTTAAATATTTGGGCGTCACTTTTACAACTGGGAGAAGCACATAAGATATCAGGAATGAAATTGAACAAGGAAAAACAGTAACTGGCTGACTTCACTCGTTACAATGAACTGACAAAATTACAAAGAGAACGAAGGTCTTTCTGTAAAAGGGAATTATAGAGAGTATCACCACGTATGTTACTGAAACATGGGTCCTAACCAAGAAGGTGGAAAGTGAATTAACGTCCCTACAGATGGATTTTCGGTGAAGAAGTTGTAGCATCTCCAGACTTGAACACGTCAGAAACGACATAATGACACTATTGTCTACATTAATTTTATATAGCCAGTCCCAAAAAACAAATGATAATTGATGACGAAATATCTATGAATGGGCACCAGCTGAGTGAAGAAAACGTGGAAGACTGCATGAAACATGCCATGAACTCTAGCAGCTCTAAGTAAGAATATTGCACAAATAGCGAAGTACGAAAATTTGGAAATTATAAATACTGTTACCTTTGTTGATGACCACGCATTATAGCGAAATATACCGATAGATTTATTTGTTCTTTCGCACGAAAGTTATAGTCTCTTCTTTTTTTTTACGCTTCAATATATATACTTCTCGCAGTTTCTTCTTGCAGCTTCATCGTTTGCGCCTTGAGTAATGTTGCTACCGTAATTTTCACTCATTTGATTCTCTAAATCTGCTCGTTTAAATACGACTGCCAAAGCTTCCCTACATATGTATGGTAAGTGGGCAGCTTTTTATTCACTTGCTAAGTATACCACAAATCGTCTTTAAAAGGAACAACAATCTTACCCAGGTGCACCTGTCAGATACAAGATATGGGCTTATCACACGGTCATAACTATGAAAGTGACATATTCGTGTTATAAACTTCATCCAGTACTTGATTAAGACTTCACAACACAAGGCCAATATCTTCTTACTGGAATGAAGTACGAAATCGAAGCATCGTATGTGGACACCTGCGGTTGACTTTTGGTTTGCTTTTTCGGCACTTATGATTTATTTTTTCATACGACATTAAAAATAACATCCTAGATAAAGAATTTCCCTGTTTCTGTCGGCCTGGACAGTTTCTAGAAAAGGAATACCTTCATGTATTAATTCATAGTTCGTTGTATATCATTCATCGTGTGTGACACGCTTTCGTTTAATTTCCATTTTGAAATAGACAGTGACACGTAAGTCTGAAACTTATAACGAATCTAGTTCTATCGGAACTATTGCTAACTATCGCTCCATTACTGAATCATTGACGGCATATACATTATAGCCTAACTTGAAGTCATTTTCTGTCATAAATTACGTTGTTTTTGTCAAGTGTTCACTGCCATTATTGACTGTTAAATATAATTTTTCCGTTAATATGCTTTTTTATTATTTATACATCGATGTATTAGCAGGCACCGATACTAAACCATGACATTTACTAGTCACAATTTTAAAAGTGTATGATCTGAAAAGACGTCTACGTTAGAGAAACTAATTTCTATTCTTCAGTGTCTTATGTGCAAACAAAGTATCTCTCTCCATTTCCAACTTTACTGTCGATAATGAAATCGATTTTATGAAATAAGAGGATGCTTCTGTTTTTCATGTTTTCAAAATTTTTGTCATTAGCCATTAGTCCTCTCGTTGACTACTGAAGAAGGCAACTGTTTCAAGTATTACTTAACGATGTTAAAAAATCAGGCTACTCTCACCAGTTATATTGATCAGGCCAAAATTTTGTGTTTTAGTTGTCAGAAATCAAAAGAGTCCTTAGATAACTTATTAATTTGATAGGGCAAACTAGTACGACGTATTACTAGTCAGGAAATAATGTTCTGAATTAACTGCCGACTCTTAATAAGCTATGTAAATTCTCTCAGTTCAGTTCAGGAAGCTGATTAAGGTTCTGGAAAAGCTCGCAGTCGATTAAACACATTAAAAAATGGAGCATTAAATACATTCAAGCTAACCCGAGAGTAACTAATAGAAACTGTTGACAAAAGAAATTAAGTAGCAAATTAAAAATTTTTAAGTCTTCATCCATATGAGAAATTACTTTGCTATTCTTTAAGGTGATCAGTCGAAACTGTTACTACTAAGTTACTGAAAACGTTTTACTATGCACATTTGCACTCCATTATTTATGTCGTACTAAACAGTGCTAAGGGAAAACGAAAAAAAACTGCCAAACATTTTGACAGTAATTCAGGGAAAGTAGCGGCAGGATGTAACCATGGGGCAAAAAGAAACTAGGGCAGTGAACAACAAATTTCTTTGCTCAAGAGCCAATCCTGACACTATGGACCGGAAACTTGTATCGCATATGAAGCGATCTTATTATTAATTGCCAACTAGCGTATATTAGTGTCTTATAAGTACTCAAGAGGCTAGCTACAGTAAGGACGTGATAGGTTGGTAATCTACCCCTTAGCACTAACCGTTAAGAGTTGGCACCATTCCGAACACTTCGTGTCGACTGTTTTCTGTTTCGTATTGATGCCACACTCAGCTACCCCAGAACTGAGACACTGATGATGTTTTCTTGTGCTGTCTGTGTGAGGGAACCATTAATTGATTAAAAACTCTAACTGTATTGTATCTGAATGCATTATGCAACATAAGACGCGATCGCAAGTAGTAACTAAATGTTTCTTCTACTAATTGCATTGTCTTACAACAGCTTTAATTTGATTTCGTGTTGCTTGCTACAAATTTGCTATCCATTTGACGTTGACCGTCAATAAAGCGCACATTCACGATTCCACATTACTTCCATGACAATATTTATATCGTACCAACTGCCTGGTACATTCGCGCGCGGCCTCGAGTTGTCAGTACTGGAAGAGAAACAACAACCTCTGTCCCAGCACGAGCTGTGCTACTCACCCCTCTACACGGAGATAAGTGGCTAGCTTCACTCAGCTGTCGGCCGTTGAACCAACATCAATTAAAATTAAGCTCGAAATATTACAGTCTCCGTAAGTATTTTTGTTTTTTACTGAATATGAAAATTAAACCTTTAAGAAGTTCTTAATGTTAGTTGGCCTTTTTGGACTCAGCTGATAGTTGCTAGACGCTTATTATTAAAAATACGGATAAGAATCGCTGACCGCAAGAATACTTTATTCGGGTTACAGGCGGCCTGCAGGCAGTAATTTGACAACAACTGAACTAGGGGTTTATTTTGTCCCCAAAGTGGCGTGCTCTAGAATCACTTTCAGGAACTATTATTCAAATTACAAGAATTTTAAATAGCTATTGTAGAAGGGTTTATCTTTTATTGTAACGTGTTTGTACTTGCTTTTCGCGTGTATATTGTGGCATTAGTAACTCTTAATCGAGACTACTTTATCTACTAGTTCCCTGTTTCCTAAAATTTCAAAACAGTTGGTAGACCCTTTATTTTAGTGCGTTTAGAGGATATACATTCTTCAACACGTTGTAATTGTACTTAACCTCAAAGGTCAGAACAGAAATGACCGTGTCGGAATTGACCGAGGTTCCTTTCTGCCGCAGGTAGCGTACCTTTTTTTTACTAATGTTTATTTAGCACTCGTAAGATACACTATTATATTTTCAGGCTTTCTTTATTGTAGGTAGTGATAATTCTTTTTTCATATATGGTGAAAAGGTACAAACAAAAAAGTTATTGTCAAAGTTGGCCAACAAAAACCATGGAAAAGGCTGTTGTGAAAAGGAAATGGGATTTAGAAAAGCCAGTATTCAGTTCAACTTTCCCAGAACTACTTTTCAGCGAGCAGTTCATAAAAGAATTCAAAATGAAATTTTCTAACTGACAAGCCAAGGACGAAATTTTGCCATGTTTTCTGGAATGTTTCAGTGCTACGGCTTGTTGGTTATTGAAAAGACAGGTATGGCAGATTGTTGGGATTGACAATGAAGGAGTTTAGAGTCTTAGCTTTCCAGCTGGCAGAGGAAAACAATCTGAAGCATCTGTTTAACAACCGATGCAGACTGAATGACTCAATTTCCTTCAATGCATCTGGCATTCTGCCACTTGTAAACACACATCTCTATTGTATTTCTGTAGGTACTTAGGAAATGTATTAAAGTTGAATTTCCAAGGAAATGTAAACTAGCAATAGCCCTTACACTACATTAGAGTTATGAATGTGATTCCGCTATGGCCCAGACACACAGAGATTTTTTAGTTTTTTTGTCATTCTGATTGAGGGTTATAGAAGAAATGCCAATAGTTTTAAAAGATGAAGAGCGGCTTCAGAATGAAAGAAGGAACTGCTGGGAACTGGGAACTACGCAACACGGACAAGTCTGTGTGAGTGAAGTGTAAATTACAAAATGGCTCTGAGCACTATGGGACTTAACATCTGTGGTCATCAGTCCCCTAAAACTTAGAACTACCTAAACCTAACTTACCTAATGACATCACATACATCCATGCCCGAGGCAGGATTCGAACCTGCGACCTAGCGGTCACGCGGTTCCAGACTGAAGCGTCTGGAACCGCACGGTCACACCGGCCGGCTGTAAATTACATGGGTATGTTATAATATAACTGCCTTACAAACGGCATTATCCACAAAGAAAACAGTTTTGTCTTTAAACGTAATGTGAGACAAGTACTTATTCCATAAATGTTGATTACTGGAAGCGACAAACCAAATATTTTACATGGGTGAAAACAAATAAATTCAGATGTTAGAAACTCTGTGAATTTTACAGAAAATATCTAAAATTTGTAAAAAATAAAATTTAAAAAAAGTTTAGTGTGGTAGTCACAAGTGTATTTCTCTATACTTAGTTGTGTATACAATATAATTATTTGAAAAGTACTGCAACTATATAAAATTTACAATTATCAGTTATATTGCGCATATATATAACTGCCTGAGATATCAATTAATTACATGTAATGGATGATAAATTAATAAAAACATCTCATTGCTTTCTATACGTTTTCGTTACCAGGCTCAGCTGTTTCACATCCATTGCTTGATAAAAGACAACTTCACAATTTTTTCCGCACTACAAGCTAAGATTCTTAACCCATTACTCGCTGTATATTTTACATATTTCTACGTAAGCAACAGTAACAGGGACACAGTACTAGAAGTGGCTAAATAATGTCTTGGAACAGTAGTGTGTAAAATTAGGATGAAGCAAACAGCTTGGTGGAATGACACAGTCAAGGCAGCCTGTAAAAGGAAAAAGAAAACCTATCAAAAATGGCTACATACTAGAGCTCAGGTAGACAGAAAAAGATATGTTGAAGAAAGAAACAAAGCCAAAAAGATAATTGCAGCATCCAAGAAGAAATCTTGGGAAGACTTTGGAAACAGGTTGGAGACTATGGGTCAAGCTGCTGGAAAACCATTCTGGAGTGTACTTAGCGGTCTTCGAAAGGGAGGTATAAGGAAATGACAAGTATTTGGGACTGGTCAGGAAAACTGCTGGTGAATCCTGTGGATGCCTTGGGAAGATGGAGGGAATATTTTCAAAAGTTGCTCAACGTAGGTGAAAATGCGATCGGTAATGTTTCAGATTTCGAGGTAGAATGGGATAGGAATGATGATGGAAATAGGATCACATTTGAGGAACTGGAGAAAATGGTCAATAGATTGTAGTGCAATAAAGCAGCTCGGGTGGATGAAGTTAATTCAGAACCCATTAAATGCAGTGGAATGTCAGGTCTTAAATGGCTACAGAGGATAATTGAAATGGCCTGGGAGTCGAGACAGGTTCCCTCAGACTGGACAAAAGCAGTAATCACACCAATCGTTAAACATGGAAACAGAAAAGATTGAAGACCAATTGGATGGAAATCAGTGTGGGTTTAGGCCTCTTAGATGTTGTCAGGACCAAATTTTTAGATTATGGCAAATAATGGAGAAGGTTTATGAGTGGAACAGGGAATTGTATCTGTGCTTTATACATCTAGAAAAGGCATATGACCGGGTTCCTAGGAAGAAGTTATTGTCTGTTCTAAGAGATTATGGAATAGGAGGCAAACTTTTGCAAGCAATTAAAGGTCTTTACGTGGATAGTCAAGCAGCAGCTAAAGTTGACGGTGAATTGAGTTCATGGTTCAGAGTAGTTTCAGGGGTAAGGCAAGGCTGCAACCTGTCTCCACTGTTGTTCATTTTATTTATGGATCTTATGTTGAAAACAATAGACCGACTGGGTGAGATTAAGATATGTGAACACAAAATAAGCAGTCTTGCATATGCAGATGACTTATTTGTGATGGCAGATTCGATTGAAAGTTTGCAAAGTAATTTTTCAGAGCTAGATCAGAAATGTAAGCACTATGGTATGAAGATTAGCATCTCCAAAACGGAAATAATGTCAGTGGGAAAGAAACATGAACGGATTGAGTGCCAAATAGGAGAAACAAAGTTAGAACAAGTGGATGGTTTCAAGTTCTTAGGATGCATGTTCTCACAGGCCCCCCTTGAACCATGGACCTTGCCGTTGGTGGGGAGGCTTGCGTGCCTCAGCGATACAGATAGCCGTACCGTAGGTGCAACCACAGCGGAGGGGTATCTGTTGAGAGGCCAGACAAACATGTGGTTCCTAAAGAGGGGCAGCAGCCTTTTCAGTAGTTGCAGGGGCAACAGTCTGGATGATTGACTGCTCTGGCCTTGTAACAATAACCAAAACAGCCTTTCTGTGCTGGTACTGTGAACGGCTGAAAGCAAGGGGAAACTACAGCCATAATTTTTCCCGAGGGCATGTAGCTTTACTGTATGATTCCGGAGGTAAAATAGTCCCCCATTCGGATCTCCGGGCGGGGACTACTCAGAAGGATGTCGCTATGAGGAGAAAGAAAACTGGCATTCTACGGGTCAGAGCGTGGAATGTCAGATCCCTTAATCGGGCAGGTAGGTTAGAAAATTTAAAAAGGGAAATGGATAGGTTAATGTTAGATATAGTGGGAATTAGTGAAGTTCGGTGGCAGGAGGAACAAGACTTCTGGTCAGGTGACTACAGGGTTATAAACACAAAATCAAATAGGGGTAATGCAGGAGTAGGTTTAATAATGAATAGGAAAATAGGAATGCGGGTAAGCTACTACAAACAACATAGTGAACGCATTATTGTGGCCAAGATAGATACGAAGCCCACACCTACTACAGTAGTACAAGTTTATATGCCAACTAGCTCTGCAGATGACGAAGAAATTGAAGAAATGTATGATCAAATAAAAGAAATTATTCAGATAGTGAAGGGGGACGAAAATTTAATAGTCATGGTAGTAGGAAAAGAGAGAGAAGGAAACGTAGTAGGTGAATATGGACTGGGGCAAAGAAATGAAAGAGGAAGCCGCGTGGTAGAATTTTGTACAAAGCACAACTTAATCATAGGTAACACTTGGTTCAAGAATCATAAAAGAAGGCTGTATACATGGAAGAAGCCTGGACATACTGACAGGTTTCAGATAGATTATATAATGGTACGACAGAGATTTAGGAACCAGGTTTTAAATTGTAGGACATTTCCAAGGGCAGATGTGGACTCTGACCACAATCTGTTGGTTATGATCTGTAGATTAAAACTGAAGAAACTGCAAAAAGGTGGGAATTTAAGGAGATGGGACCTGGATAAACTAAGAGAACCAGAGGTTGTACAAAGTTTCAAGGAGAGCATAAGGGAGCAATTGACAGGAATGGGGGAAAGAAATACAATAGAAGAAGAATGGGTAGCTTTTAGGGATGAAGTAATGAAGGCAGCAGAGGATCAAGTAGGTAAAAAGACGAGGGCTAGTAGAAATCCTTGGGAAACAGAAGAAATATTGAATTTAATTGATGAAAGGAGAAAATATAAAAATGCAGTAAATGAAGCAGGCAAAAAGTAATACAAACGTCTCAAAAATGAGATCGACAGGAAGTGCAAAATGGCTAAGCAGGGATGGCTAGAGGACAAATGTAAGGATGTAGAAGCTTATCTCACTAGGGGTAAGATAGATACTGCCTACAGGAAAGTTAAAGAGACCTTTGGAAATAAGAGAACCAATTGTATGAACATCAAGAGCTCAGATGGAAACCCAGTTCTAAGCAAAGAAGGGAAAGCAGAAAGGTGGAAGGAGTATATGGAGGGTCTATACAAGGGTGATGTACTTACGGACAATATTATGGAAATGGAAGAGGATGTAGATGAAGATGAAATGGGAGATACGATACTGCGTGAAGAGTTTGACAGAGCACTGAAAGACCTGAGTCGAAACAAGGCCCCTGGAGTAGACAACATTCCATTGGAACTACTGACGGCCTTGGGAGAGCCAGTCCTGACAAAACTCTACCATCTGGTGAGCAAGATGTATGAGACAGGTGAAATACCCTCAGACTTCAAGAAGAATATAATAATTCCTATCCCAAAGAAAGCAGGTGTTGACAGATGTGATAATTACCGAACTATCAGTTTAATAAGGCACAGCTGCAAAATACTAACGCGAGTTCTTTACAGACGAATGGAAAAACTAGTAGTGCCGACCTCGGGGAAGATCTTTTTGGATTCGGTAGAAATGCTGGAACACGTGAGGCAATACTGACCCTACGACTTATCTTAGAAGCTAGATTAAGGAAGGGCAAACCTACGTTTCTAGCATTTGTAGACTTAAAAAGAAAGCTTTTGACAATGTTGACTGGAATACTAGCCTTTAAATTCTGAAGGTGGCAGGGGTAAAATACAGGGAGCGAAAGGCTATTTACAATTTGTACAGAAACCAGGTGGCAGTTATAAGAGTCGAGGGACATGAAAGGGAAGCAGTGGTTGGGAAGGGAGTGAGACAGGGCTGTAGTCTATCCCCGATGTTATTCAATCTGTATATTGAGCAAGCAGTGAAGGAAACAAAAGAAAAATTCGGAGTAGGTATTAAAGTCCATGGAGAAGAAATAAAAACTTTGATGGTCGCCGATGACATTGTAATTCTGTCAGAGACAAGAAAGGACTGGGAAGAGCAGTTGAATGGAATGGACAGTGTCTTGAGAGGAGTATATAAGATGAACATCAACAAAAGCAAAACGAGGATAATGGAACGTAGTCGAATTAAGTTGGGTGGTGCTGAGGGAATTAGATTAGGAAGTGAGACACTTAAAGTAGTAAAGAAGTTTTGCTATTTAGGGAGCAAAATAACTGATAATGGTCGAATTAGAGAGGATATAAAATGTAGACTGGCAATGGCAAGGAAAGCGTTTCTGAAGAAGAGAAATTTGTTAACATCGAGTATAGATTTAAGTGTAATTAAGACATTTCTGAAAGTATTTGTATGGAGTGTAGCGATGTATGGAAGTGAATCATGGACGATAAATAGTTTGGACAAGAAGAGAATAGAAGCTTTCGAAATGTGGTGCTACAGAAGAATGCTGAAGATTAGATGGGTAGATCACATAACTAATGAGGAAGTATTGAATCGGATTGGGGAGAAGAGACGTTTGTGGCACAACTTGACCAGAAGAAGGGATCGGTTGGTAGGACATGTTCTGAGGCATCAAGGGATCACCAATTTAGTATTGGAGGGCAGTGTGGAGGGTAAAAATCGTAGAGGGAGACCAAGAGATGACTACACTAAGCAGATTCAGGAGGATGTAGGTTGCAGTAGGTACTGGGAGATGAAGAAGCTTGCACAGGATAGAGTAGCATGGAGAGCTGCATCAAACCAGTTTCAGGACTGAAGACCACAACAACAACATTCTCACAGGATGGCAACATAGTGAAAGAACTGGAAGCGTGGTGTAGCAAAGCTAATGCACTGAGTGTTCAGCTACGATCTACTGTCTTCTGCAAGAAGGAAGTCAGTACCAAGACTAAGTTATCTGTGCACTGTTAAATCTTTCGACCAAATTTGTTGTACGGGAGCGGAAACTGGGTGGATTCAGGTTACCTTATCAACAAGGTTGAGGTTGCGGATATGAAAGTAGCTAGGATGATTGCAGGTAGTAGTAGATGGGAACAATGGTAGGAGGGTATCCACAATGAGGAAATCAAAGAAAAACTGGAAATGAACTCTATAGATGTAGCAGTCAGGGCGAACAGGCTTAGATGGTGGGGTCATGTTACACGCATTGGGAGAAGCAAGGTTACCCAAGAGAGTCATGGGTTCAGCAGTAGAGGGTAGGAGGAGTCGGGGCAGACAAAGGAGAAGGTACCTGGATTCGGTTCAGAATGATTTTGAAGTAATAGGTTTAACATCAGAAGAGGCACCAATGTTAGCACTGAATAGGGGAACATGGAGGAATTTTATAAGGGGGGCTATGCTCCAGACTGAACGCTGAAAGGCATAATCAGTCTAAAATGATGATGATGATGACGATGATGATGATGATGATGATGATACGTAAGCAATGGAGCTTTTAGCCTTTCTTGTTGTACATGTAGGTTCAACTAACTGCTATAATGCCTGTAAATGTAAAATAAATAACTTTTTTTCTAATTACTTCACGCCAGGAATATTATAAACTTGCCGATTTTTTGTTCTCGCACTTGGCTGCACTGTATGTCTGCTGGTAGTTCCTGGACGGCAATGAGCTGTGATTTAGTTGTCTGGGTGTGTTTGTTATGAACATATGGATGTCTATGTAAGATTAAGTATACTTCAGATCTTTTCAAGTAAGTGCAATTTCGACATATTTTATGTGTCCCAAGAATGGGACAATGGCATGTTACACTATCATTTATTGTTGATGTGCCCTATTTTTGTATACATGTATTATACAGAGAAGAATTACATTTTACGTTGTTTATATCTGCTTTTCTTCATGTTCTTATCGAATTTTAAGATTCCAACAGGATAAAAACATTCCACGTGGACTAACACTTGAAGAAATTCTAGGAGAACTAGCGAATCATCAAGAGAGTGACGATGTAGATGATGACGTAGAATTGGCAATTATTCCACTCGATGCAGATGTAATAACAGATGAAGAAGATATTGACAAAAATGTATTGAACAATGAGTCTGTTGTAGCTGGTACTTTAGAGAGAAGGTCTCACTTTTGGATGTCCGACAGAGAATAGTGATGTTTTACCTATCAAAGAAAACAGGATCAGTACCAAAACGCAGAGAACCACAAGGAAGCAAATTGATGGGAGGACGGGTGAGCCCAGATGTACGACTAAATCGAGGAAATTATTTCATTGTGTCAAGTAAAACACAGAAGAGAGTAAAACACAGGAGAGATGTGCTTACTGCAAGAAAAAAACAACAAAAATTTGTGATATGTGCAATGGTGGTGTACACGACAAGTGTTTTGCTTCATTTCATACTGAATAGACATTCAGTAATATTGAAACATTCTTTATTTATTGTTTGTGTTGTTTCTTTCAGTATTATGCATGGAGAATAAGGTTGGGAATTTGGATAGCGGATGTAGCCAACGTCCCAAAAATGGGACGGTTTGTAGTTTTTGTCCTAAAAAACTGAGAATTTTCAAAACAACTTTTTATTCAATTAATCACTCAATGTAACGTATTTATGTATAAAAGTTTGCAAAAAAATGGTCCGATAGAGTTTTGGCCAGTAATGGGTTAAAAGTGAAGAATAATCTGAGATACGAAGTCTGAACTAACCTCTTCTGTGCTGTTCATAGTAACATGTGGTGCCGCTACTTGATATCCTGACTCTCATCTTTCGACTTGCGTTTCAAAATTGCTAAAAGTAGAGGCTGCTGCTTCAGTATCTGGATAAATTAAAAATGGTGCGGGTTTCACCCAAACTCACTCGATTTCTTTCTTTCCTTTATGTCCCAAAAGTTCTAAATTTTAGAGTTTCACCCTGTATAAAAATAAAAATAATAGCTTACTTTTGACGATTCCGTAAAAGATTTCAGTACTAAAATGCGCAATGTCAGTGCTTATCGAATAATACGAAATTTTAAGTGATGTTTTCTGGTCAGATATTTGACAGCAACGACAAAATGACACCCTGTAACTTATACATTGAGTTTTTGTTTTAATTTTCAGAGCTACGTGGTGGTGGATTACAAAGACCAGCCCCATGTGCACATTTTTTTAAAGAAAATGGACTGCTTAAAAGAAAGGATATTAAGAAAATATTGGTGATATGAGAGAAAATTGAACTACACTCCTGAAAATTGAAACAAGAACACCGTGAATTCATTGTCGCAGGAAGCGGAAACTTTATTGACACATTCCTGGGGTCAGATACATCACATGATCACACTGACAGAACCACAGGCACATAGACACAGGCAACAGAGCATGCACAATGTCGGCACTAGTACAATGTATATCCAACTTTCGCAGCAATGCACGCTGCTATTCTCCCATGGAGACGATCGTAGAGATGCTGGATGTAGTCCTGTGGAACGGCTTGCCATGCCATTTCCACCTGGCGCCTCAGTTGGACCAGTGTTCGTGCTCGACGTGCAGACCGCGTGAGACGACGCTTCATCCAGTCCCAAACATGCTCAGTGGGGGACAGATCCGGGGATCTTGCTGGCCAGGGTAGTTGACTTACACCTTCTAGAGCACGTTGGGTGGCACGGGATACATGCGGACGTGCATTGTCCTGTTGGAACAGCAAGTTCCCTTGCCGGTCTAGGAATGGTAGAACGATGGGTTCGATGACGGTTTGGATGTACCGTGCACTATTCAGTGTCCCCTCGACGATCATCAGAGGTGTACGGCCAGTGTAGAAGATCGCTCCCCACACCATGATGCCGGGTGTTGGCCCTGTGTGCCTCGGTCGTATGCAGTCCTGATTGTGGCGCTCACCTGCACGTCGCCAAACACGCATACGACCATCATTGGCACCAAGGCAGAAGCGACTCTCATCGCTGAAGACGACACGTCTCCATTCGTCCCTCCATTCACGCCTGTCGCGACACCACTGGAGGCGGGCTGCACGATGTTGGGGCGTGAGCGGAAGACGGCCTAACGGTGTGCGGGACCGTAGCCCATCTTCATGGAGACGGTTGCGAATGGTCCTCGCCGATACCCCAGGAGCAACAGTGTCCCTAATTTGCTGGGAAGTGGCGGTGCGGTCCCCTACGGCACTGCGTAGGATCCTGCGGTCTTGGCGTGCATCCGTGCGTCGCTGCGGTCCGGTCCCAGGTCGACGGGCACGTGCACCTTCCGCCGACCACTGGCGACAACATCGATGTACTGTGGAGACCTCAAGCCCCACGTGTTGAGCAATTCGGCGGTACGTCCATCCGGCCTTCCGCATGCCCACTATACGCCCTCGCTCAAAGTCCGTCAACTGCACATACGGTTCACGTCCACGCTGTCGCGGCATGCTACCAGTGTTAAAGACTGCTATGGAGCTCCGTATGCCACGGCAAACTGGCTGCACTGATGGCGGCGGGGCACAAATGCTGCGCAGCTAGCGCCATTCGACGGCCAACACCGTGGTTCCTGGTGTGTCCGCTGTGCCGTGCGTGTGATCATTGCTTGTACAGCCCTCTCGCAGTGTCCGGAGCAAGTATGGTGGGTCTGACACACCGGTGTCAATGTGTTCTTTTTTCCAATTCCAGGAGTGTACTTCACGAATAGCTGCTGCTGTGTATATGAATAATGTGTCAAAAAGTTCATCTTTTCAAAGCCTTGCCATTCTGCACACAAAAATGCTTTGGTGTGATATTCGACAATGGAAAAGATCACATTCGAGTCAAGTACCCATTGTAGGACATTTCGAGACAGAAGATGCTAGGAAGGAAAGTGAAGTGTCAAGTAGTTGGTCTCCCCGAGGTCTAGCTGTTCCGCACGTAAGAACTTCGTTCTCGATAGGGTATATGTCTTCATTCGGATCTTCAGATGCGATCTACTTGGGTAGACGCGTATTTCTTGCTGGTCACGTTGAGCAGATTTCGATGTTTTCCATTTTGTGTGATACTATCGAAGATCAATTTTTCAATGGTTGACCCTCGCCAGAACTTGTCGAAGAGCATGTGCGTTTCAGAGGCATTCCCATGTGTGACGCACAGTACCAATTTAGAAGGCAAGGAGTTCCTACAACTACGATCGAACTGCTCTTTGATGATGACAACAGTGATCATGGAGGTCAAACATCTGAAGAGCTGAAGGAGCTACTCATCACATTAGAAATTGTAGATTTCTCTGTTTCATGTTGGAAAAGAATGTAAATAGCAAGTCACAGCATACATTGAAACTTCTCTACAGTCTCTTGATCTGTGCCCTCTTAACAACAACACGATATCAATCGATATTTAAATATAATGTATTTCATGATTTCTGAACAAAACTTGAAAATAAATCATTTTTTTTAAAAAATGGTCGATTCTTTTATAAATCATTTACCTAAACCTTAGAAATGAAATATATTAGAGAAACGTCTGATGCAGTTTTGATGATGCTCTGAATCATCTACGGCAAATGAAAAGGTAATTGAGAATTTAAAGTTCAATTTTCACTTAGAATATTAGAATTTTAAAGAGTAATACCCCTATTACTATTTCTTGGGTGTACTGTGCACTATACCGTCGTGTAGTCTTGACGTATTTCTATTAACTAAGTCAGCAAATACAAAAAAAAATCGACATTTTTCAGATTCATAAATGTTTCAACAGAGAATCCTTCACTTACCTGGAAACAGAATGCATATACGGCAATATGTAATTTCTCCCTTAGAAGTGTGAACACTTTCATTGTTTTGTTCACTTATTTTTCCCCATGAAAAGTACGCCTACCTACACTACTGGCCATTAAAATTGTCACAACACGAAGATGACGTGCTACAGACGCGAAATTTAACCGACAGGAAGAAGATGCTATGATATGCAAATGATCAACTTTTCAGAGCATTAACACAAAGTTGGCGTGGGTGGTGACACCGACAATGTGCTCACATGGGGAAACTTTCCAAACACAAACAGCAGTTGACCGGCGTTGTCTGGTGAAATATTGTTGTGATGACTCCTCTAAGGAGGATAAATGCGTACCATCACGTTTCCGACTTTGATAAGGGTCGGATTGTAGCCTATGGTGACTACTGTTAATCGTATCACGACATTGCCGCTCGCGTTGGTCGAGATTCAATGACTGTGAGCAGAATATGGAATCGGTGGGTTCAGGAAGGTAATACGGAACGCCGTCCTGGATCTCAACGGCCTCGTATCACTAGCAGTCGAGATGACAGGCATCTTGTACGTATGGCTGTAACGGATCGTGCAGCCACGTCTCGATCCCTGAGTCAAGGGATGGGGACGTTTGCATGACAACAACCATCTGCACGAACAGTTCGACGACGTTTACAGCAGCATGGACTATCAGCTCGGAGACCATGACTTCGGTTACCCTTGACGCTGCATCACAGACAGGAGCGCCTGCGATGGTGTGCTCAGCAACGAACCTAGCTGCACGAATGGCGAAACGTCATTTTTTCGGATGAGTCCAGGTTCTGTTTACAGCATCATGATGGTCGCATCCGTGTTTGGCGACATCTCGGTGAACGCACATTGGAAGCGAGTATTCGTCATCGCCATACTGGCTTATCACCCGGCGCGATGGTATGGGGTGCCATCGGTTATACGTCTCGGTCACCACTTGTTCGCATTGACGGCACTTTGAACAGTGGACGTTACATTTCAGATGTGTTACGACCCGTGGCTCCACCCTTCATTCGATCCCTGCGAAACCCTACATTTCAGCAGGATAATGCATGACCGCATGTTGCAGATCCTGTACGGGCGTTTCTGGATACAAAAAAATGTTCGTCTGCTGCCCTGGCCAGCACATTCTCCAGATCTCTCACCAATTGAAAACGTCTGGTCAATGGTGGCCGAGCAACTGGCTCGTCACAATACGCCAGTCACTACTGCTCTCGATGAACTGTGGTATCGTGATGAAGCTGCATGGGCAGCTGTACCTGTACACGCCATCCAAGCTCTGCTTGACTCAATGCCCACGCGTATCAAGGCGGTTATTACGGCCACAGGTGGTTGTTCTGGGTACTATTTCTCAGGATCTATGCACCCAAATTGAGTGAAAATGTAATCACATGTCAGTTCTAGTATAATATATTTGTCCAATGAATACCCGTCTATCATCTGCATTTCTACTTGGTGAAGCAGTTTTAATGGCCAGTAGTGTACATGGGTTCGTGCATCATTCAAAGATAAGTCAAATGTTTCTCTAATTTAATTTATTTTTTACTTTTAGACAAAAGATTTCAAAACGTTTAACCTTTCTTTTTCTCTTTAGGTTTCCGTACTTCAGTCGGTAAAAACGGTCCACGTTAAGTTGGTGGTGTACAAAATGTAATGTTCTAACGTCAATGCAATCACAAAATACGGCCAGTTATGTCACGTATTTTGCTATTCGCAAACTCAGTCAACAAAAACCATTTTAGAAGGCGGGTAACCGCAGCTGCTGAAGGGCATAAGAGGAAGAACTCCGCTTACAGCTGGAAAAACTGCTGTTTATAAAAACACGACAGGTTTCGTGGCTTAATGCCGCATCACCAGGTGAACCTACACAGTAAAAAGCTTAGTACTGTATCATTACACTCTGTGGATTTTAAAATTAATAAAGGCATGTCTAAAATATACTCATAACATTTTTAAAAAGTCATAGACTCACCCCTCCATCTTAGACAAAATTTATATTCAGAGAATATCGTCAATACTACGGCTAGCGAACGGTAAAGTAGAAGTGCCCCATTCTTTAAAATTTTACTGTATCAAAAAAGAAAAGAGAAGATATTTTACACTGAGCGGACGGTAATTTCTTTTGAAAAAGAGGCCGGATAGGCGATAAAAGAACTGTCCCTGCTAACATGATTAGTCGTGACACATGCAAATTACTATGTTGGAACCACCAGAAGGCAGTTTTCTTACAATGTCACTGCAGGGCAGCTCAGTGCAGGATTAGGTAAAAGCGGTCCGCACGAACGACAAAGAATGACTAGCTGACTGGCGGAACGGAAGCTCTTCTTTATCGCCAATCCGGCATCTTTTTCAAAAAATTTTAGCGTTCACTAACTATAAAATATTTTCTTTTTTCTTGGCAGATGCAGGAATATTTTGGAGAATGGAGCACGTTTTATTTACCTCTCGCTCGCCATAGGTTTGGCGGTGCTCTCTGAATATTGAATTTTGACTAGGGGCAATGGGTATTCCCAAGTTCTTTCAACATTGTGAGCATATTTTAGACATCCCTTTATTAATTTTAATATCCGCAAACTGTACTTTGCTTTTTACCGTGTAGGTTTGTAGCGGTAACACCGACCACCTTAAACGCGAATCTATGCTTACGTTATAGCTCTGCAAGGAATTTTTAACAAGTTGTGACCATGAGATAATCTAACGGAAACAGAAAAATTAAACTGGGATTCGTTTCCGACAACCTTCAGCTGAGTATAACTAACAGTAAAGAAGTGTGTCTAGGAAAAGACGTTTCCCCAGCACAAAAGCATGTCGTAACACTACATATTAATATCGGTCGTCAGCCTACTTAGGCATTCTTGCGTCAAGCAAAATGATAAAGCAGAAGGCAGTGCTAAGGCTAACCTAACCTTCCTTGACACACACACTAAACTCTTTCTTCGTATCTGTTCACACTACAACACAGTAACGTAACCTTGCAGGTAAATGTGGTACTAATTAGTAAGTCAGACAAACAAATGGCCAATGAGTCAGCAAACAGTAACATATGCCTCTCAACAACACGTAGCTTACATGAACTAGATGCAGCAGTTCATAGAACCAATCCCCAACACACATGAAACTAGTAGCAATTCTAAAGAGGGGAGAGCATGAATTTGCTTAGTACAGGGTCTCTATGCCTGTGCATTAACCAACAAGCAATAGAATAGCTAATATCTCTTTCTTAAGCTTGGCTTGAAGCCTAAGTGCACTGGCTCTGAAGGAGCTTTTGCTTTGCTTCATTGTTAATTATGTGAAGCACAACAAACTATAACTCTTTAAATAACAAAATTGGTTTGATTAGCAGTCTTTTAACCTACTCAAAACATAGTTGACTGAGAAAATGCCAACACAACATTAAATTCAAAATCAGACACTTTCTCAAGAAATGAAAACTGATAAAACTTCGTAATTCTGACCAAAGTGCATAAATGCAACAATTAATATTTTTTTTATTACAGACATTTCAGACAGCTATTCAAGTAAGGCTAGTTATCGAAGGAAATGAAAGCAGATTTGTCTAAACATGCACTGGAAATAAAATTTCTCAAATTATAAAACTGAATTTTAAACACTATAACACTGCATATTAGAAAGCAATCATAACTATTTTTATAAGTGTCGAATAGGTCTTTCCACAGTAAATTAGGACACCCGGAACTAAATTCACTAGGATATGATTCCTGTCCAGGTTTTTGGTTTGGGATAATCACGCGTGTAAGATAGAGTTTTTAGCAACACCGCGATTATTATTAAAAACAACCAAATTTCAGAAATACTTGCTCCATTTACAGAGTGCCACATATACACAATTTAGTGGAAGTCTGATGGTAACGGTGGCGTAATTATCAGTGACTGTTAACGTCGTTCAAAAGTTCACATAATTGAAATCTGTATATAATTTCCATAACAGATACAGCATTCTACATTAGCATCGCTACAAAATGACATAGAAATATCGATACCGATACAAAATAGGTGTTACAGGTTCACCTGATGATGCGGTCTGAGGCCGCGAAACCAGTCGTGTTTTAATGAACAACAATTTACCAGCTGTAAGAGAAGTTCTTCCTAACTTGTCATCAGGGTATTTCCCATTCACCTAGAACCATTAAATTTGGCAAACAGTAATGTTCCCAGTATCAGTAAAGGAAAAAAACGAAAATTATGAGTCTGTGTAAATCTGTAATTGTTAGACTGCAAGTAGCCTGCAAAATTTTTTTAAAAAATCTGTTAACACCCGTTTTTCTCAGGTACGGATAGACGTTTCAAATTCAGATTTCTGTCACTCATTAAGGTCTATCGTCCCTTTACGGTGTAAAACATTTAAGCTTCTACGTCAATGCAAACTTCACACATCAAAACCTGTAGAGTACTTCCCGTTGACCTAAAATAATTAAATTTTGCTAGAAACAAAGATTAACACTACAAGTGAAGGGTAAAAAGTAGAAAATTATGTCGAAATTGACCAATGTCGTGGCAGTATCGATATCGATAACACGTAGAAATCGTCAAAGTCCCTGTATGGATGAAACATCTATATGCATAATTGTGTGTGTGTGTGTGTGTGTGTGTGTGTGTGTGTGTGTGTTTTACTTTCTTTCCTGACATGTTGATCGTTGAAGTGTTCATAAAATGTGTAGATTTTAACACGGGACGTCTTTACAATAGATCGCAGTAAGGGCATGCCAATTGACGGATAAGGAAGATCAGTAAGATCGCGGTAAGGGCATACCAATTGACGGATAGGGAAGGTCAGTTGGAAACACCCTACTCCTTCACCATTAAACAAAAAAAAGGAACTTCGCAAATAGAACTTAACATCCTGTCAGGTCTAGCTGACAGACTTGTCAGCCGAGTGCCAGTTTGATGAAAGCCAGAACATGTAATGAGTATTGAGTAGTAGTGTTCTGTCGTACCTCGTGTTATCTCAAAACTATTTCGTTATCCACCGCAAAACTAACATGATTTGTCTTTACCCTGTACTCCCTTTCCCCTCATATCTCAAATACTATGATGAATCAGAATGCTTTACACTTTATTGGAAGTAGCACAACTTGCTTTCCGCTTTAAGACTGCTTGCACACTACAATAGCTACAGGGTATTTTATTCCTAAAGAATCCAGGAGGCAGGAAATGGTTGCATGGAGATTAGAATTCTTAGGATATATTAGGCTCCTTGTGACTGAACTGGGCAGATTTTGTTGCGGAGGTGTGTGGAACATATTACGAACGTCTGACTGCGGGAAAAGGGACTGACCTGCGGCCCACCTGTTGTTGTTGTGGTCTTCAGTCCACAGACTGGTTTGATGCTACTCTATACTGTGCAAACTTCATCATTTCCAAGTGACTACTGCACCCTACATCCTTCTGAATCTGCTTAGTGTAGTCATCTCTTGGTCTCCCTCTGTGGTTTTTACCATCCACGCTGCCCTCTAATACTAAATAAGTGATCCCTTGACGCCTCAGAACATGTCCTATCAACCGATCCCTTCTTATGGACAAATTGTGCCACAAATTCCTCTTCTTCCCAATTCTATTCAGTACCTCCTCATTTATTACATGAACTACCCATCTAATCTTCAACATTCTTCTGTAGCACCACATTTCAAAAGCTTCTATTCACTTCTTGTCCAAACTACTTATCGTTCACGTTTCACATCCATGCATGGCTACACAGCATACAAATACTTTGAGGAAAGACTTCCTGACACATAAATCTATACTCGATGTTAAGAAATTTCTCTTCTTCAGTAAACGCTTTTCTTGCCACAGCCAGTGTACATTTTATATCCTGTCTACTTCGACCATCATCAGTTATTTTGCTCTACAAATAGCAAAACTCATCTACTACTTGAAGTGTCTTATTTCCTAATCTAATTCCCTCAGCGTCACCCGACTTCATTCGACTACATTCCATTATCCTCGTTTTGCTTTCGTTAATGTTCATCGTAAAGCCTGTAAGTAGGCTGTTTAGGTTTCTTTATTGGTAACGCCACGTAGCGCTCTGTATGAAAATCACTGGCTGTGCTGTGTGCAGTCTGACTTTTGAACACTATTAATGTAAATAAATTGTTTGTTCTCTATCAAAATCTTTCATTTGCTAACTAACTATCAGTAGTTAGTGCCTTCGGTAGTTAGAATCTTTTATTTAGCTGGCAGTATTGGCGTTCGCTGTATTGCAGTAGTTCGAGTAACGATGATTTTCGTGATGTAAGAATTCATGAAAGGTATAAGTTATTGTTAGTCAGGGCCATTCTTTTGGAGGGATTACTGAAAGTCATTTTGCGTTGCGCTAAAAATATTGAGTGATAACGTTCAGTTTTGCTCAGCTGTTTTAAAATCAAATAACATGAGATGTTTATCAGCACAGTAATTCATTAATTTTTTTAAGGGGACGTTACAAGTCTCCTTTCAAGACACTGTCCATTCCTTCAACTACTCTTCCAGGTCTTTTGCTGTCTTGACAAAATTGCAATGTCGTCGGCAAACCTCAAAGTTTTTATTTCTTCTCCATGGATTTTAATACCTACACCGAATTTTTCTTTTGTTTCCTTCACTGCTTGCTCAATATACAGATTGAATAACATCATGGAGAGGCTGCAATCCTGTCTCATTCCCTTCCCAACCACTGCTTCCCTTTCATGCTCTTCGACACTTATAACTGCCACCTGGTTTCTGTACAAATTGTAAATAGCCTATCGCTCCCTATATTTGATCCCTGCCACCTTCAGAATTTGAAAGAGAGTATTCCAGTCAACATTGTCAAAAGCTTTCTCGAAGTCTACAAATGCTAGAAACGTAGGTTTGGCTTTTGTTATTCTATCTTCTAAGATAAGTCATAGGGTCAGTATTGCGGCCCATCTACCCTCTTGTATTATCTCTAGAATAAACGACACAGGTATATTGCTCTCACGGGAGGCAACGTAAGGGAATTGGTAACAGAATGGCTTCAGTGTAACCTCTATATGGTTACAACTGAATAAAGTTTTACAGTCCACATTAAGCTAAGTGATTTACAAAAATGCAGTGTACCCACAGCCTCTCTGCTTGCATTTGGCCCATGACCAAATTTTTCATCTCAAAAAGAGACAATGAAGCTGATTTAGCTAGATTATTAAGTTTCTACATGGCTGCTAATAAATTAAGTTTGTTTTATATCAACTGCACGCTGCTAGCAGCCAGTTATAACTTCGTATATAACTCTTTTCATCTGGGTTTTACATTTCCTAAGCGTATGTGATAGGTAGACCATGTATCATTTAAATGAATGTACCAGTTAAATTGAAACTTCTTTATTTACATGTGTGTGTCTGTACTTAAATTGCTGAATGACTGAGAAGATGAAACTTCAACGTTATTTGATTCTGAAACAGCTGAGTAAAACTGAAAATATTGAGCCTACTTTCTCTTTACTTTTTCTTATCATGTCAACACTGACCCAAAATATTCTACAGCACCGCAATCTGGCTGCTCAAAAATATTACAATCTGACTTCAAATAATAATTCAAAAGAATGGCCCTGACTAAAAATAAATCTCAACAATAACCTATACGTTTCATTAAGCACTTACCTCACAAAAATCTTCATTACGCGAACTACTGCAATACAGCGAGCGTCAGAACTGCCAGCTAAATAAAAGATTCTAACTGCTAAAGCCACTAACGACTAATAGTCATGAGGTTAACAAGGGAAAGATTTTGTTGCAAACCAAATATTGTATTTTTTTACCTTAATAATGCGACATCCAGTTCAAACACGAATATAAGTCGACATTGACATCCAGTACAAAGATAAATAATCATGAATAGTTTTCAATCTCCAATTCGTATATTTCCAGATCGTTAGCCTACGCTAACACTTAGGACATGTAGCCTCCATCAAATCTAACTTATCACATTTAACATCCACCACTGCTGGCTGTTCACCTCCAACTTCCCAACAGTACTTCCATCACTGCTGGTGACTAACTTCCAACTGCCCAACAGTACTGGCGATAAACTTCCAACAACGAGTCCAACCAGACACAGAGTCTCTAACAAAGAGAGCGCAGTCAGAGATCCAATGCAAAGCGCTACATGGTGCTGCCAACACAGAAGCAGCCAACTTACATTGCCTCCCCTGCTCCCCACAAAAAATTTTACTAATTATTTTGGGCAGTGACCAGGATCAAATTGTTAAAAAAATTATATTAGCAATATCAAATAGAGCAGAAGCACACAGTTATTATTGTACTGTTGGTCCAAAGCAAATATTGTCCTCACAGTCCCTAAAGACAGTCCTAATCATATATCAGAATGGTAGTCTATGACAGTTTATGCACAAAGTCTGAGCAGTGAAAGAAAATGCACACACAAGTAGTGGATCTCCATGCAGTCTTGAAGAAGTGTAGTCCTCCCAGTGCTAACTCTTGACATGAATATTGGTCATTGGCCACAACAGAGCAAACCCACAGCAGAATCAGTAGAAGTCTTGAAGAATATTGATAGACTTAGTAGGTCACCACTGAGCAGACCCACAGTATTTCTTGTGGAGATTATGGTAGTAGTGGGTCACCAAGGGTGCAAATCCACTGTAGTCCTTGTGGAGCTGGGCAGCAGCCATTAATTGTCACTGTGTGGGTGCACAATCACAATTGAAGAGTCTTGTACATAACAAAGCAAGTGCATAAACCACCACTTGTGCACGCACTAAATTTTGTGCAATGTCCTTAGATCCAGCGATGCTGTTAACCAGTCCCTTGCTGAATTATCAACACATGTCCAAACACTAACACAGTCATTTAGCCTCTGAGATTTTACACATACAGTATGACCAACAGAAATGTGTGCAGTAAAATGAATCCCTATTATTTACTTAATTTGAAGAACTGGTGTCTATACAATTTACAATTTTACAGCATAAGAATACAATTACAAAGGTACAGAAAACATCATTCAGAACATGATAATAGATATAACATTTATAGAAATACAGGCTTTACAAAGAAATAGAAATGAGCATATACATTAGTATTCCAGGAATTGTAAATTCATGAAAAATGAGAATGTCCACTGAAATATTAAGTTTACACATGCGCATTAAAAGAAAACAGAACAGAATAAATAATGTCTAAACATCTATCCAAGTAAAGAATATATTAGATTTGAGGATAACAGTATTCTTCATCATAGTAAATGTAGCTTAGTACTAGATTAGAAAAATTGAATTAATCTTATCAAGTAAATACACAGAGACAGAAAAACCACAGTTACACAACGGTACACATAAACACAAAGCGATATAGGAAGGACGAGGTCAGTTTTGAGTTTAACATTTGGTACTGCAGTCCAACCCAAAACTTCATTCCACAGATCTTCCCTCTTATTTCAACATTTGTTTCCACAAAGAAAAATCCTATCTAAGAATGCTTTCTCTATTTATTTTCTCATATTTCTTACCTCATCATTTATTTTCCATTATCTTACCTCATCACTTGCTTCCAAGAAAACCCTACTTATCAGTTCATTTCCTCTTTCAAAATAACTATTCCTCAATATACAACACTCTTTTGGCCAACCTTTTTTTTATAGTTTCTCAATACATTTTTTCGCAACTCATCACAATACATTTCCTTATATAGCCTACCCCCTCATAAACAAATATAAATTTACAGAGCTCAGATACATAAACTAGAAAGCATTTCACTGTAGCAGCACAAACAATTAACACAAACAGCAATGATAAAAAAATGCAAATTGGAAAAGCAAGCAGCAGTATATCTAAATTAGCAAAGCAAATGCAATATTACAACTAATATAAGACAATATGCAGCAAACAAGGAAATTAAATCAGTGGTAATACAGGCTTATAAGAGTAGTACAAAGTAAAATTCAGTGGGACAATGTCTGGCAAATAGCAGCAGCAAATGAAACAACTTATGTCTAAACATGACAAAGCACAAGCAGTAATGATAGCAACGCAGATAAGGGAATGTCTACTTACATCTTAATGCCTATGCCACATCTTAACTCTAAAGTGATGCACCACAACAACCTATTCTACCAAAAAAATTACTATATCCTTGAAAAGGAAATTATGTATACAGTTCCTGTTATCAGTGGCTTCTCCTTCTTATGCTTCTTTCGTTTCCTAGTGCTCCTTTTTCAATAATGTAGAGCATATAATTATTATTTAATAGATCTGTAGACAGAAAGTGTGTACACTAGTACATGCATTAAATTTTATTTTCTTAAATCAATGCTACATCGCAACTAGGAACTAGATATCAAATAATATCTTCAAGAAAAGCAAAAAGCAATACATCATCCACTAACCATATGCCGTTTCATAAGTCAGTAAAAATTCTCTTAAGTCTCTTAGAAAGACACTTGTAATCAAGAGTGTAAACGTAAAAATATTTCTCATCACTTCATAAACATTTCTGTAAGTAGCAGAAAGTACGAGCTGCACAGTGCAATCATATTTTTCCAATTAATAGCATGTCGTGTTTGTGATGCGTTCTGCAAAGAAATGTCAATGACGAGCTCAACAGCCTCTCTTTTCTACAGCTATGCGAGCGCTTACGAAAGTGCAGGTAGCTTCAAAGCGGCTAGAGCGGCAAAAGGAAAGTTAAAAAGTCCACATAAAAATAAGTATACTTCAAAGCAGATAGGGCGCAGCTGCGCACACCAAAGTATTACGTCAAGGTTACATACACACCTTACAAAAATATTTACGACAGCAGTCTGAGCTACAATGGCAGTTTGATACAAATAAAAAATTTCACAAGTTGAAAATTTACGTTGGAAGTGTAAGGAAACGAAATCTCAACGTACTTCAATAATCATGATCTCATACAAGATACATCACTTAAATCTCTCATAGTATCACAGTGTTTCCTAAAGTAAATGTGAACAGTGTCCAAAATGCAGACAAAGTGCAATTTTATAAGAGTGAAGTAATCTAATTGTGTAATTACGTAAATATGTGTCCCTGTCGTAGTAAAAAAATGTTTGTCTCTCTCAGTTAAATGATCAGATAGCTGTGTAATTCTGTGTTAGTGAAATGTGGTACCGATGCCTAAAACAGTATAAGCAAACACCATATTAGGTAGGGCTCCTTGAGTCTGCCACACGCATCGTACACAAAGTAAGCGTGTACCCCCTGAGGTTTGATGTAATTATACCCTCAGATATTACAGATAACAACAACGGAATGAAATGTATCGCCGAAAATCTTCTCTGTATTATAGCACTTCTGAAATATTTCTAAAAAGTTACAGGTACGAAAGACAATCACTCAAATTCGTGTCATGCAGCGCTAAACTGTGCGTCTTGATGTAAGAGAGTTTCTGTCATTGACTACGGTAAAAATGTGCCAAGTGTCGTAATTATCGTAGTTCATAAGACAAATTTTCCAGAAGTCAATGTACTTACTTTGTCATATACAAAAGTAAAAATGCATACAGATGTTGTAGTTAGTACGTACATTAGCGTGACAAAGAAAATACTGTGCTGTAATGTATTGTTGTGTTACGAAAAATGCCTATCTCATTGCAGCTATGTCACAAAGGTCATTACCAAAATATGTTTTACTTTCCAGAAAAACGTAGAAAAACTATGCAGACATAAAACAAATACAGTGCAAAAATAGTAACGAAAACTGTGTCATTAGTAGCGTCGTAGTATAATCGTGTAGCTGTCATACAAACCGTGTACTCTGTCGTTTGTAATCTCTCATAATGTACTTTAAATAAAATTTGTCTTTTCAAGTAAACGAGTCTATTGCAGTAACATCTCATTAGCAGTATATGCTACAAGTATGTAAGCCTTATAGTCGTTACGTAATCCTGCAACCAACAAACAAAATGTACACACGCGGAGACTGCTACAAGTATGTAAGTCTTATAGTCGTTACGTAATACTGAAACCAACAAAAAAAATGTACACACACGGACACTATGTCGTCTATCCCCTATAAAAGTGAACTCGTAAAGTTACTGTCTTAATACGTTCCCTAGGCTCTTGACTGGATAGTTGACTTCAAAACATCGCTGTATATGAAATGTGACAAAGTGTAATAATAATTTCAAGTGAAAAGTTTAATGGCAAAGACTAAGTAAGAATTTTTTTTTGCAAAGCAAACTTGTTTTTTAATTTAATGACCAATTATGACGAAAGCAGTAAGAACATTGACAAAGCCAAGCCTTTGGATGTATGTCATTACTAGAATTCTGGGATTTTCTGAATTTTCGCCTAGTGATGATGAGCTTATAGTCGAAGTGTCGCCGATTTGCAGATCTGTCATTCTTACGTCGTGTCGGCGGTTCCAGCTCAAGATTCGGTGCACGTTACCAACTCCTTTCAAAAACTCCTAAATACCCTGTGTTGTTACTTTGTGACTTTTCCTTCTTTCTGAATCCCTCTTACCGTGTCGGAGCGCTAGTGCCCTCAGAAGTTTTTATTTCTTATGTTACGTGAGCCAACTGATATTGTACTTCCCACATTTTCTTTTGTACTGTGTATTGATTTGTTTCTTATTTTGATCGAATTTTCTGATTTGATCGTGCTTTTATGTGTCAATAAAGGCTACCGATCTTGTATCAGCATCTACCTTAGTAGATAAATTAGTTAGCTGATGCGAAAGTTCCACTACTTTTTCCGATAATGTATTGATTTCCTCCGTGTGTTTTTGTCAAACTAGTTTCAGAGTGTCCATTTGCGTCGAAATCGTATCTACGGCGCCCGTTAGGTTTTCGTGATTTTGTACAAGTTGCGCGACCATATTGGTAGACGCAAATGAATCAGTTTTAGCCTGCAAGGTGTCCTGACGTTCGTGTACAATCGTCTGCAGTTCTTTTATGGCTGCTTCATGATTCTGTAATGCGTTTGAATGTCGCGAAAGAATGGGCTGAAAATGCTCACAAATTTGTGTTTTTACATCATCAGAAATGTTCTGACATTTCGATTCGTTTTTAAGTAACTCAACGGTTTAACTTTCAGGTGTTTGTTCAAGTATTTCTTTAATTTGTTGCATTAACTGTAATAACAATATATTAGTGTCTGGTACATGTTCTTTTGTGCTTTTCGGCAGTGCATTTGCACCGGCAACATCTGCATTTTGAAAAGCTGAGAGTGAGTCTTGACTTAATTGAGAAAAAGGTAAGGACACAAAACCTGAACCTACGGTATTTGCAAGATTTTGTTCTGTCCTTTCGCATTCCTGAGGCGAGCTGTTGCTGACCGATCGATCGACAATACTTCCCTGTTCACTAATGGTTTCACTCTCTACACTATTATTTACTGCATGTTCTATTTCCCAATGCACATTTACCAATTTATTTTGGACATTTGTCACTTCATTACAATGTAGCGCTGACATGCTACGCACGTCGTCACTATCATTTCTCAATTTACTTTGTAGGCTAGTGTTGCGCTTTTCACAAGCCATGATTATCACAGAATTTCACACGATAAAACAGAAAAACACAATTTCTAGAGCAAAAATAGCATTTAAAATAATAGATACCAAATTAACTGCGAAATCGGCTGCAAAATACTTAGTACAAATCCACATGCATGCCCCAACTGCTTTCCACATTACAATACTGTACAACAACGAAAAACGACCGCTACAAAGAAAATTCTCTATACATTTACGCGTTACCAGTAATTATTCAAACTACCAGAAATAACAGAAGATTCCGGTGAGGTATCCTCGGCTAAGAGTCGACAGATAAGTTATTTAAATGAGTGTGTCTGTACTTAAATTGCTGAACGACTGAGAAGATGAAACTTCTACGTTAATTGATTCTGAAACAGCTGAGTAAAACTCAACGTACTGAGCCTACTTTCTGTTAACTTTTTCTTATCATGTCAACACCGACCCACAATATTCTAGAGCACCGCAATCTGGCTGCTCAAAAAAATTACAACCTGGCTTCAAATAATTAATTCAAAAGTAACTTAACCTAAACATTTCATTAAGCACTTAACTCACAAAAATCTTCATTACGCGAACTACTGCAATACAGCCAGGGTCAGAACTACCAGCTAAATGAAAGATTCTAACTACTAAAGCCACTAACGACTAATAGGTAAGAGGTTAGCAAAGGAAAGATTTATTGCAAACCAAATAATGTATTTTTTATCTTAACAGTGTGACATCCAGCTCAAACACGAATATAAATCATCTTTGACTACCAGTACAAAGATATCTAATCATGAACAATTTTCAATCTTCAAGTCGAATACTTCCAGATCGATAGCCTACGCTAAGACTTCAGACCCCTACCCTCCATCAATGCTAACTTCTCACATTTAACATCCATCACTGCTGGCTGTTCACCTCCAACTACCCAACAGTATTTCCATCACTGCTGGCGACTAACTTCCAACTGTCCAACAGGACTGGCGAATAACTTCCAACAACGACTCCAACAAGCCACAGAGTCTCTTTCAAAGAAGCGCAGTCAGAGATCCAATGCAAAGCTCTACACAGCACTGCCAACAAAGAAGCAGCCCACTTACAAAATGCTCAGATTTTCATAATTATTTCGTTTTATAACTTACTACACACGGTTAATGATTTCTATTAAGGTTAGTCAAATTACAATTTCACCAATTTGAAATTCTGTTCGTTATAGGTTCAAATTATTGGTCTGGAGTGATAAACATTTTATCGTATCTGAAAATAGTTTTTCGCACTCGACATGTAACACCTCCAAATGACATGGAACCAATGAAAGTGTCAATCACCATGAATGAACGTTCGTTTAGTGTACTACTGATATACATGGCTACATTATTTTGGATATTGTTATAAGAGCTATGAAAACACATGGTGTTATTATAGACACATTCTTATTGAAAACAAAAAAAAAAAAAAAACAATTGAGCTGCATGAGATGGGACTAAGAAAACATACAAAACTGTTTAGCATGTAACTCAAGTATCAAGTTTGCTATCTGTGCTGTTGAGCTTGCTCCATCTTATACAAATTGTAGGCAAAGAAGGGAAGGCAGAAAGGTGGAAGGAGTATATAGAAGGTTTATACAAGGGTGATGTACTTGAGGACAATATTATGGAAATGGAAGAGGATGTAGATGAAGACGAAATGGGAGATACGATACTGCGTGAAGAGTTTGACAGAGCACTGAAAGACCTGAGTCGAAACAAGGCCCCCGGAGTAGACAACATTCCATTAGAACTACTGACGGCCTTGGGGGAGCCAATCATGACAAAACTCTACCAGCTGGTGAGCAAGATGTATGAGACAGGCGAAATACCCTCAGACTTCAAGAAGAATATAATAATTCCAATCCCAAAGAAAGCATGTGCTGAAAGATGTGAAAATTACCGAACTATCAGTTTAATAAGTCACAGCTGCAAAATACTAACGCGAATTATTTACAGACGAATGGAAAAACTGGTAGATGCGGACCTCGGGGAGGATCAGTTCGGATTCCGTCGAAATGTTGGAACACGTGAGGCAATACTGACCTTACGACTTATCTTAGAAGAAAGATTCAGAAAAGGCAAACCTACGTTTCTAGCATTTGTAGACTTAGAGAAAGATTTTGACAATGATGACTGGAATACTCTTTTTCAAATTCTAAAGGTGGCACGGGTAAAATACAGGGAGCGAAAGGCTATTTACAATTTGTACAGAAACCAGATGGCAGTTATAAGAGTCGAGGGGCATGAAAGGGAAGCAGTGGTTGGGAAAGGAGTGAGACAGGGTTGTAGCCTCTCCCCGATGTTATTCAATCTGTATATTGAGCAAGCAGTAAAGGAAACAAAAGAAAAATTTGGAGTAGGTATTAAAATTCACGGAGACGAAGTAAAAACTTTGAGGTTCGCCGATGACATTGTAATTCTGGCAGAGACGGCAAAGGACTTGGAAGAGCAGTTGAACGGAATGGACAGTGTCTTGAAAGGAGGATATAAGATGAACATCAACAAAAGCAAAACGAGGATAATGGAATGTAGTCCAATTAAATCGGGTGATGCTGAGGGAATTAGATTAGGAAATGAGACACTTAAAGTAGTAAAGGAGTTTTGCTATTTAGGAAGTAAAATAACTGATGATGGTCGAAGTAGAGAGGATATAAAATGTAGACTGGCAATGGCAAGGAAAGCGTTTCTGAAGAAGAGAAATTTGTTAACATCGAATATAGATTTAAGTGTCAGGAAGTCATTTCTGAAAATATTTGTTTGGAGTGTAGCCATGTATGGAAGTGAAACATGGACGATAACTAGTTTGGACAAGAAGAGAATAGAAGCTTTCGAAATGTGGTGCTACAGAAGAATACTGAAGATAAGGTGGATAGATCACGTAACTAATGAGGAGGTATTGAATAGGATTGGGGAGAAGAGAAGTTTGTGGCACAACTTGACTAGAAGGAGGGATCGGTTGGTAGGAGATGTTTTGAGGCATCAAGGGATCACAAATTTAGCATTGGAGGGCAGTGTGGAGGGTAAAAATCGTAGAGGGAGACCGAGAGATGAGTACACTAAGCAGATTCAGAAGGATGTAGGTTGCAGTAGGTACTGGGAGATGAAGAAGCTTGCACAGGATAGAGTAGCATGGAGAGCTGCATCAAACCAGTCTCAGGACTGAAGACCACAATAACAACAGGATAAAGATCTCTGAAACACTGTAATGTTTCATATCGAATATGGCGCCTAGGTAGATGAATCGTACATTTATCCATCACTGTTTTTCTAAAGTATCCGGTGCTCCGCATCCCGTTAGAATCAGGGGAATCTATTGTGCTATTCGGCAAGCGAAGAAAGAATTACAAAGAATAATAACAGCCACAATAACACAGAGCTGGACTGGTCGGTCTCGTGTGTCCAGGACTAACAAGACATACACGTTATAAACAATATAATGATTATTTGTTATTAGTCCTGGACAGGAAAGAAAGCAGGCAGAAAAATAACAAGGTGCTTCTGTAGAAGTTTAACGGTCCATAGATATTTACTATCTTATATTTGACATAAATGTATGATGCAGTGTGGCTGGATCACGAATCTTGGCATCACACTGCATTTGAGCACGAAGACTAGGAATACCAACAGGGGATGCTACTGTTAAGACTGAATCTTTCAATAAGATACTTTGGACAGAGTGCTAGGTGATAATTTTTGAAGATATGTCACCTTCGCCGTAAATGATCTTCTTGTCACAGTCGAAATGCAGAGAGAACATTTGGCAGCTCTGTGAGAGGCCTTTCAATACAACGAAACGAAGGAGAGACCATGATGTAAAGAGTGTGTAATATGTACGCCAATAAATAAATTTTTGAGGCACATAATTCTTCCAGATCGAAGGAAACAGAGAAACTAAAAGTATTACGCAATTTCCTACACCTAGTACAGTTTAGACATTTTAATGTGAGAGATTTATACCGGTCTTCGACAGACTGTTGCGTTCGCCGTGTTATTCAGTGCTTTGGTATTTAACTAATTTGTAAATGAAAATGATAATTTTATTTCATTACAGGGAGTAATTAGAAAATAATTTTTTTTTTTTCTCCCAGCTAAAGATTTAGTCAAGTTGCTAAAGAAATCCAAGTAAACGTTGTGTTAAAGTGTTGTGTGTAAGTTGTGTAAGTGTTACTAAATCACAGTTCATACAACAGATTCTATACAACTATTGATTATGATGGAAACAGTTATCTTCCGCAAAATGATCATTAAAACCACCGAATATCAGCTGCGAACAACACTGAAGTATGTTACCTGAAACAACATCCTTCGCAACTCGTGCGTAATTAATTTCGGCTCCATACATCAGCAAGAAAAGTTTTTTATATGGGTCGCGCTATGAGCACTGTTTTTAAAGAACCAATCTGATTCGAATTATTTTCATCAAAATTAGTTCGGGTCCACAGGTGCACATTTATTTTTACACATTTCTATTACCTTCGGCATTTATATCTGCATAGTTGCGTAATTTGAATTTGCCGCTGAGATAATTGTTAAGATGGTGGCAGACAATTGACAGAGACTTTCTGTTGTTAGAGAAAATTTCATTTTAACAGGATAACTATGTGAACTTTACTTTTCTATTGTGTACTACTTAGCCTAATTTTCATCAAGCAAATTTTGATACTTTCGTGAGAAACACAGATAAAAGTGCGATACAAATCGCTATCATCAATGGCTGCGCTCCTTCTACATCTACATCTACATCTATATCTACATCCATACTCCGCAAGCCACCTGACGGTGTGTGAGCGAAAAGAAATAATTAACACATATAATGCTTATTGGGAGAGGAATTAAAGTTACAAACAATTATTCACACATATCTATAATAATAAATAACTCTATTCTCAAGTGATAATTAACAAATAATTACAATTTCTTAACAGACCTCAGTTTGATATGTGTCTTGCGTCCGCAGCCTACAAAAGCCAACCAACAAAAGATAAAGACAAAGGAAGACAAATGCCATTGATAAAAGGAATATACAATTATCATTTTCTTGGTATGATACACATCGATATGTCCAATTACATATAAAATATTATATAAATAATTAATATTTATCATCGTTTTGTTTTATTTCACTGTTTTTCTATATGTCGGATAAATAATGTTTATATCTCTTAGAAGCATAATATCCTCTCGTCGCACTGTAGCCAAAATTTTTCCCGTGGGTGTTACAAGACAATCAAGTTATGGGCGGCGACGTTTGGCACAGTCTACTGAAGGTAAATTGAAGATAAACAACGTTTGGTTCAGGCAGAGAATCCGGAGAGAAACTCTTTCTACGAATTAAAAGCGGAAAAAAAATTTCACTGATATACTATATTCGTGCTCAGATGGCACCAATTCGGTCTATATAGCATGTGATGGATCAGATTACGATTTGTCGAGAAAACGTACATCGACTCTTATTTCACCAAGGAGAACCTTGGTTTCAGATTGAGCACTAGTAGACTATACAAGTTTATATCAACTCATATCTAATAGATAGACGAAAGAAAGAAACATGAGGACGATCTTCTTCGGGAGAAAATGTTAACAAGCTATGAAGTAAGAATATCGAAAACGGAGAAACAGCTGTAGCCATAATACTTGGTTTGAGAAAATTAAATTGATAAGTAGATAGAAAGTGTTAAATAGTGATAACTAATCACAAAGAGCTGTCACCCTATTAACAAACAAACAGCAGCACAAGATGTTGCCCAGAAAGGCGTTAGCCATGCAAGCGTTTGTTTTGGTGAGATAGTTCATACTGGGTGAGCCCAATTTGTAGACTTACCGGCGTAAATAGGACAGCAGAGGGTTCGCCTACCAACAGTAGAAGTTAGAATCTGTCTAATAGTGGGGGTACCATATGAAGTAAATGTCCTATAATTGCTCAGGAACATACGGCGAGAGCACAACGACAAGCATTGTTCGCCATTAGAATAGAATAAATAGGGGCACACCGAAGAGCAGGTACAGCAGAAGCTCGATGTAACGGAGGTGTCCGGTACCTTTTTCACCTCTGTGATAAGTCGTAGGCGTCGTAAATCGAGAGGGAGCTGTGGAAAGACGTATTACGCATGGAAATTTCGGTAAGGTACGTAATGCAGTGTACGTAATGCAGTTTTATGCTACACTTCATATTGTAAAGTGCTTAGACTATGTTAAAAAGTTAAATATTTAAAAAAAAAACTCACCAGGTACGTCCTGTAGCAATTGGATCAACTTCTCTCCTCGGCGTCCATACACTAACAGTATAGCAGTTTCTAATAAAATGTATTTCTCAACAACAGTCGTTTACAAAACTGTCAACAAGCTGCTTTTGAAGGCTGATTTTTCCTCTAATTTAAAGTAGTCAATTGCCTTCTTTTGGCAGGTATGTTAACGCAATTTCTTTCGTGCTTGCGGTTTAATGTTCATCATGTGAAACATCTGAATATGGTTCTATTCATCTACATAATTATTTTGCTTATGTTATGAATATTTTAAATAATCTGGGAACATCTACGATATCGTCTTCGTTTTCGTATTCTTCTTCTTTTTAATTCTTACTTTAGTCTCGGTTGAAAATCCTATTATATATGGCATGAATTATTTCTTTGTCATCGTATCAATATAGTCTTTGGCATCTATGATTTCTGAAATCGGTTTCCTGCGTCGACTGCTGCTTAGCAGTGCGCGTCGCCAAGATCGGTATTCTACGGCAGACATATACAGACACGATGTCACTGCTATTGAAACGAATGTCGCTACATTATTCATCTGCTGTATTTTGTTCAATGAGCATTAATTACAGAAATTCCTATAAGTGGCGAGACAGATGTTTGGTGCTTCTGAATACGCAACAGTTTTCAGATTCGCAGATTTCAATAACATTTCCATTTCTTCTTCTTTATTATCAACTGAAATGAGCAGTTCACTGCCATAAAAATCCATAAATGCTTCTATGATTCCCCGATGCCGCGGCTGAATTAAAGCCGTTATGTTGTTAGGTTTAAAAAGTCTTTGTTTCTCCGTGGTCTGACTGTAACGCGTCAGCAGTTTGATGAGCTAGACATTGATCAAAATTCAGTAGAGAGTCTTTACCCCGCTAAAATGATCACAGGTACTTCCCTACAGACGAACAGATTCTCTTGAAACCACTTTCCAAACGTGTATCATATCATCCAAGCATTCCCAGAGTGCGTGTAAATGAAACATAATTGTTACATGTGTACATACTTCAAAAGTTTCGGAATTCTACTTTCATCTACAAAAAGAGATTTCAACTTATTTATGCCACAGGTCTTATTTCCTGGTCTTCCTTCTTTTTTTTTTTTTTTTAGATTGAGAAATCTGGTTTGAAGCAGTCGACAATAAAGCACTGTTTCATCACGATTACGCACGATCATTATATAAATTTTAATGTACCATTACTTTGTGTAGAATTTAAGAAATTGTGAAGCTGATTCGTCATCAGAAAACCTAGCGTCTCCTACAGTACTGGTTTGGCTAACTCCATAACAACATTTACACCTTAACAACCATTTGTTGTAAGCAGTTGAATCTTTGTTATCGTGTAAATCAAAGTGAAATTTCGCATCTTGCTCTTTAATAACTGACATTCTTCAATTAACTGTCTTTTCCTAGTTTCGTGCATTTTCTGTACATACCCACATTAATGTCGTTCCGGGTGTGGGTTCCTGTAGTCATGTCCTAGTTCATGAACCACGGGCAACATATGAGTGGCCAAGTAAGTGGTCCCGACAGTCGGGATACCAGTTACTTTGGAAATATGATGCTGGCAACAATCAGAGCAAAATGTCTCGTACCTTTGGAGGTGACGGAGTCCCACATCTAACTGACAAACCAGGGACTCCTAAGATACGACTTGGCAAACAAATGGTAATGAGATGGGGAGTAATTAATATCAATGGGGCCTACTCTGGGAAGAAGGTAGAGCTGGCAGAGGATGCAAGTAAGATGGGGCTGGACGTTTTAGCTGTTAGTGACATTCGGGTAAGGGGTGAGAAAGAAGAGGAAGTGGGATAATACAAGGTCTACCTGTCAGGAGTCAAAGCAGGAATAGCACAATAGGGTGTAGGGCTTTACATCAGGAAAGAAATGGAACCCAGCGTAGTTGCAGTAATGTATGTCAACGAACAAATGATGTGGATACATTTGACAATCTCTAGCAAGAAAACTAGGATTCTGTCAGTATATTCGCATTGTGAAGGGACAGATCAAGATAAGATGGATAGTTGTTATGAGGCACTCAGTGATGTAGTTGTTAGAGTAAAGGACAAGGACTGTGTTCTGCTCATGGGTGATTTTAATGCCAGGATTGGAAATCGAACAGAAGGGTATGAAAAGGTTATGGGTAAATTTGGAGAGGATATGGAGGCCAACAGGAAGCGGAAACAACTCTTGGATTTCTGTGCCAGTATGGCCTTAGTAATCACAAACTCCTTTTTTAAACATAAGAACATTCACCGGTATACTTGGGAAGGCAGGGGAACCAGATCTGTCATTGACTATATAATAACAGATCAGGAATTCAGGAAGGCTGTGAGGGACACACGTGTATTCAAGGGATTCTTTGATGACACTGATCATTATTTAATCTGCAGTGAAATTGGGATTGTGAGGCCGAAAGTGCAGGAGGTCAGGTCCATATGTAGGAGGATAAGAGTGGAGAAACTTCAGGATAAGGAAATCAGGCACAAGTACATAACAGCGATCTCAGATTGGTACCAGTTAGTTGAATGTAGTCAATTACAGTCATTTGAAAAGGAATGGACAAGGTACAGGGACATAGTACTAGAAGTGGCCACAGAATGTCTTGGAACAGTAGTGTATAAAAGTAGGATGAAGCAAACAGCTTGGTGGAATGACACAGTCAAGGCAGCCTGTAAAAGGAAAAAGAAGGCGTATCAAAAATGGCTACATACTAGAACTCAGGTAGACAGAGAAAGTTACGTTTAAGAAAGAAACAAAGCCAAACAGATAACTGCAGCATCCAAGAAGAAATCTTGGGAAGACTTTGGAAACAGGTTGGAGACTATGGGTCAAGCTGCTGGAAAACCATTCTGGGGTGTAATTAGCAGTCTTCGAAAGGGAGGTAAGAAGGAAATGACAAGTATTTGGGACAGGTCTGGAAAACTGCTGGTGAATCCTGTGGATGCCTTGGGCTGATGGAGGGAATATTTTGAAGAGTTGCTCAATGTAGGTGAAAATACGATCAGTAATGTTTCTGATTTCGAGGTAGAATGGGATAGGAATGATCATGGAAATAGGATCACATTTGAGGAAGTGGAGAAAATGGTCAATAGATTGCAGTGCAATAAAGCAGCTGGGGTGGATGAAATTAAGTCAGAACTCATCAAATACAGTAGAATATCAGGTCTTAAATGGCTACACAGGATAATTGGGATAATTGAAATGGCCTGGGAGTCGGGGCAGGTTCCATCAGACTGGACAAAAGCAGTAATCACACCAATCTTTAAACATGGAAACAGAAAAGATTGTAACAACTACAGAGGTATCTCTTTAATCAGCGTGGTGGGTAAAATCTTCTCAGGTATTGTTGAAAGGATAGTGCGAGTATTAGTTGAGGACCAATTGGATGAAAATCAGTGTGGGTTTAGGCCTCTTAGAGGTTGTGAGGACCAGATCTTTAGCTTATGGCAAATAATGGTGAAGTGTTATGAGTGGAACAGGGAATTGTATCTATGCTTTATAGATCTAGAAAAGGCATATCACCGGGTTCCTAGGAGGAAGTTATTGTCTGTTCTAAGAGATTATGGAATAGGAGGCAAACTTTTGCAAGCAATTAAAGGTCTTTACATGGATAGTCAGGCAGTTAGAGTTGACGGTAAATTGAGTACATGGTTCAGAGTAGTTTCAGGGGTAAGACAAGGCTGCAACCTCTCCACTGTCGTTCATATTATTTATGGATCATATGTTGAAAGCAATAGACTGGCTGGGTGAGATTAAGATATGTGAACACAAAAAAAGCAGTCTTGCATATGCGGATGACTTAGTTGTGATGGCAGATTCGATTGAAAGCTTGCATAGTAATATTTCAGAGCTAGATCTGAAATGTAAGGACTATGGTATGAAGATTAGCATCTCCAAAACAAAAGTAATGTCAGTGGGAAGGAAATATAAACGGATTGAGTGTGAAATAGGAGGAACAAAGATAGAACAGGTGAACGGTTTCAAGTACTTAGGATGCATATTCTCACAGGATGGCAACATAGTGAAAGAACTGGAAGCGAGGTGTAGCAAAACTAATGCAGTGAGCGGTCAGCTAAGATCTACTCTCTTCTGCAAGAAGGAAGTCAGTACCAAGACTAAGTTATCTGTGTACCGTTCAATCTTTCGACCAGCTTTGTTATATGGGGGCAAAAGCTGGGTGGATTCAGGTTACCTTATCAACAATGTTGAGGTTACGCATATGAAAGTAGCTACGATGATTGCAGGTACTAGGAGATGGGAACAATGGCAGGAGGGTGTCCACAATGAGGAAATCAAAGAAAAACTGGGAATGAGCTCTGTAGATGTGGCAGTCAGGGTGAATAGGCTTAGATGGTGGGGTCATGTTACACGCATGGGAGAGGCAAGGTTACCCAAGAGACTCATGGGTTCAGCAGTAGAGTGTAGGAGGAGTAGGGGCAGACCAAGGAGAAGGTGCCTGGATTCAGTTAAGAATGATTTTGAAGTAATAGCTTTAACATCAGAAGAGGCACCAATGTTAGCAATGAATAGGGGATCATGGAGGAATTTAATAAGGGGGCTATGCTCCAGACCGAACGCTGAAAGGCATAATCAGTCTTAAACGATGATGATGATGATGACCCACATTAATTTCAACTATGTTCAGAGAACTTCTAACATTATTTCTTCTTTCATTCGCCCTTTTATTATACTTTAAGGTACTAAGAATCTCAGATATTAAACTTGCTTTTGTATCACCATTCTTCATACGATCAACAGTTTTCAATCACTCAAAGATTGTACTTAACATTGAAACTTCCTGGCAGATTAAAACTGTGTGCCCGACCGAGATTCGAACTCGGGACCTTTGCCTTTCGCGGGCAAGTGCCCTACCACTTAACATTTCTGCAACATGACTTTATACCAAGCGCACGTAAATGTACCCTCCACGTGAACAGTGCATGAAAGGCATTATGGTTGTGCTTAATTTGTTTACTGTCGACTTTGTCACTTAGCCACTTTCTTGACTAAGTCGAAATTTTAACCGTGTGATATGGTTTCAGGTTTTTATACACAGACAGTCCTAATAAAATGATAAGACAAACGCAACGTTGATTTCAATTTCTCATGTGCTGTTCGGTTATTGGTCTCAGGGATTACAGGGGTAAATGATACTGCAGAAATACTACAAGCAGACAGCAATAAGGATTTCACAGCGCGTTCTATGCGAATCCGCGGTAAATCGGACCGTGGCATACTGGACTTTTACGGTAATAAAAATCTACTACCTGATAAACAACGGGAGGCTACAGCAGAACTGAAATCTCTATATATAAGACACTATGTCCTGACTGACATCATCGCCCAGCACAAACTGCAAAGGATAGCCATGAAAAAAATTGGATGAGGTGTGGATACTGTAGCCGTCGTTTAAGAACGAGTTTTCCGGAATTCCTCTTTTAAGGGGGTGAAATATCGGATGAAAGACTTTCTCAAAAACGTCGTTATTAAAGCTATTTTGGAGCTAGGCCTACGAAAATTGATATTTGGTTTCAGGGTCAGAAATAAAGAGAAACGTGTGTCAATATGTTTGGAAATTAATCATATGGGGTCATATAGTGGGTGAAAGATTGTGTTAAAAATACATCATTACTAAGGATCTACTAAAGTATTTTTAAAGTGACATATATTAACATTGGTATTTGGCTTCCTGATTACAAACAAAAATGTGTTTTTGGACACTGAACTCCTATGGGGGTGAAATAGGGGACGAGATTTTTATGAAAATGTTTTATTATGAAAGCATATTTCAAGCTAAATCTATGAAAAAAATAATTTGGCTCCTCAGTTAGAAATTGAAAAGCAAATGTTTCACTTTTTTTTTTTTTTTTTGGAAATTCAACACTAAGGAAGTGAAATAGCGTCAGACTGACTGACTCTTCACCGCCCAGCCCAAATCGCTGAGGATAGAAATTAGAAATTGGGAGAGGGTTTGGGTCTAATGTTGTAAACGTCGTTTAAAAAGGAATTTTTGGAAATTCCTCTCCTAAGGAGGTGAAATAGTGGATGAAAGGCTTTTTGTCGCTATTAAGAGAATTTTAAAGCTAGAGCTACGAAACTAGGATTTGGTTTCTCATTCAGAAAATTAAAAAAAAGAAAATAAAACGTATTTCTGGACTTTTGCAGATTCAATCAGTAAGGGGACACAATAGTGAGTGAACGTTTTTTCAAAAGTAAATAATTACTAAAGGACTTTTAACGCTCCGTCTACGACATCTGACATTTGACTTGACTGTTAGAAATTAAAAAAATAGGCCTCTCAGTGTTTCTGAAAATTTAACCCCTAAGGAAGTACAATAGGTAATGAAAATTTTTGAAAAAGTATTTCACTACATTAAAAATTGTAAAGCTAAATTTATTAAAATTTGTATTTCACTTCTCGGCTTGGTATAAAGAAATATTTGAAATATTTGTTAGGGGATGAAAGTTGCTATGGAAATATCTCCACAACAACGCAAAAGGCATGATCAACAAAAACTTTGTAATCCAGCTACCAGAATCACTTTTGATCAAAGTAAATTCGGAAAAGACCATGATTATATATCCTTAATTAAGGTGAATGGCTTGGACGGTGTTGCAGTTTGTGAACAACATAAATATTCAAGTAAATAGAAACAAAAAATTCTGTGCAGATCATAAAGTCTAATTGAGCGAAGCAGCGGGAGCTAAGCTAGCTCATAAATAAAAGTGGAAATAGTCTCTTCTGAAGCTTAATACTATATACACACACCTAGTTGTAATAAGTGTTTAAAGAAGCTGAGATGAGATGGCAACTTATCCGCAATGGTCAAGACGGTTCAGTATTTTCGGAAGACATATGAAATCCTTTACAAAGAAAGCAATCATGAGTAAGCGTGTAAGTTTCATGGAGCTTGAACTGCCCAAGCATTGAAAGAAAACGCAACAGTCGATCTACGACAAAGAATGATTAGCTCTAGAGGATGAGCAGCGGAAGTCCTAGTAGCGATACATTATTAAAAAAAAAAAAAGAGAAATTACCACCTAAGGAAGCTAAGGACATTTAATTGGCAGTAAAGAAGGGTCAAATGGTTCAAATGGCTCTAAGCACTGTGGGACTTAACATATAAGGTCATCAGTCCCCTAGACGTAGAACTACTTAAACCTCAGGACATCACACACATCCATGCCCGAGGCAGGATTCGAACCTGCGACTGTAGCAGCAGCGGCTTCTGGACTGAAGCGGCCGGCAGTAAAGAACGAAATAGACTGTTTACCAAATGTATGTGACAACAGAGGACAGTTTTCATATAAAATTTCGGCATAAACTTTGATAAATTATAAAGAGTATTCTTTCGTGCTGGAGATCTACATTGAACATCAGAAAGTGTAGGTGCAGATGAAGGCAATCACTCGGATTTACATAATTTATTGTCGCAGCAGGCATGGTAGATGGGGAAGATACTGACTGAAGAGATAGTAAATAACATGCTAGGTGAGTCCTCAGGATGTGCATCTGTAGAAACTTTCTTTTACCAAACTCCGAACAGTCACGTAAGAGAAATCTCCCCGGCGACTCAAAACGGGAGAGCAAGAGCAAACAAATTTCACGCTGAAAGACATAAATTAAAAAAGGTACTTTTAGTATTTAGTGTATTTAATACAGTAAAATATTGGAGACTTCATGTTCGGCTAGACGCATGTCCCGTATAATAAATTTGACTACGAGTTAATGATGTTTCGTCTTTTGCAAAGGAAATAAGTCTTCCGAAATCAAACACTCAAATAAGCACTCAATAAATTGCAGAAAGTAAGAAGAGGGAAGAAAGGATGGTAGAAAACATGTTGCAAACTTCAGAAAACATTATGCACGAGATTAATCGTAGAAAAAAGAGACAACTACCAAGTGAATGATGGAAAGGATGAAAACTTACTCGTGCTTTACACAAAAAATTCGGGGTAAATGTCACATTGACGAACAGTTCATTTTATGTTAAAGTGACCATGTAAATTACCAGGCGCACAAAACGTATGAAATTGCGGTTTGCTACCAGTAGGTTCTTAGAGTACGGTTCTGATCTACATCTACATCCATACTCTGCAAACCGCTCTGAAGTGCGTGACAAGAGGTGATTCTCGTTGTATCAATTATCAGAGCTTTTCCCGTTCCATTTCCATCTGGAGCGTGGGAAGAATGACTGCTTAAATGTGTCTATGCGCGCTGTAATAAGTCTAACATTGTCTTCGCAGTCCCCACGGGAACGATACGTAGAGGGTAGTAGTACGTTCCGAAATTCGTCAGTTAGAGTGTTTTTCTCGAAACTTTCTGAGTAGTCTATCACGAGATAGTTCGCATCTATCTGCCAACGTCTGGCAGTTAGGTCCTCTGAGCATGTACCTGTCGAACTCCCACGGCCCAAACAAATCTGTGACAGCTTGTGCTGCCCTTCTTTATATCCGTTGAATGTTCCGTGTTAGCCCTGTTTGGTACAGGTCAGACACACTTCAATAATACTGTGAGATGGGTCGCACGGGAGTTTCTGTAGTATAAGGGGCACTCAAATGAAAACGTGACAAATTCAAAAAAATTCAGTAAACTGTTCTTTATTTCAAAAGTAATCGCTGTAAATATTAACAAATTTATCCCAATATGAGACAAGACGACCAATACATTCGTGCAACAAAGTTTCCGGTTGCCTTCGGAACCATGTCTGTACGTCGGTCTTGAGTTTTTTTCTTCAGGGCGGGTCCACACGTTGCCTAAATCGTTTCGACTACGCCGCAGAAGTTTCCTGGGAATCCCTTACACATCCTCCATCGATCTCGCTCTTCCATATGCGATTTGCACATTTTTGGAGTCCTGCAGAAATACATTCGTGGCCGTCGATTTGCCTAAGCACAAGAGCCGCACACGTGGGTGCAATCATGGTTTCCTAGGCAAACGAAAACATTTTTCCATGATGGCAATGACCGTCTTGTCTCACATAGGAAAAACATATTAACCGTTATGACGACCATTTTTTAAATAATAAACAGTATACTAAACTTATTTCCACCTGTCTCGTTTTCATTTCACTACCCTTATATTCCACCGATAAACTGAAGACTACCATCTGCTTTACCTACGACTGGCCCTATGTGACAGTTCCATTTAATAACCCTAAAGATCTGTTACACCCTGTTGTTTACTCATTCCAGCTGTGAATCATTGGCTCATTGATACTGAAGTCGTAGCTTACTACGTTTTTTTCGTTTTTTGATGTGTAAAACTTTCCATTTCTGAAGATTTAAAGCAAATTGTCAATCTTAGCACCACTTTGTAAAGTTCAATACGCCACTGAATATTTAAGCTATTTTTTTCACACAGTGATTTCCTTCACTTTAGATAATTGCGTCATCCACGAAACGCCTATGGTTACTGCTAATATTGTCTGCAAGGCCATTAATATAAAGATGAACAGCAAGGATCGCTAGACACTTCCCTGCGTCACACCAGACATTACTCCTACATCTGTCGATGACTTTCCATCGAAGCATTCTCTGTGTCCTCCATACTCAAAGATCATCAACCCAGTCACAAATTTCGCTTGGTACCACATACGATCGTACTTTTGATATGTTTGTTGTTGTGGTCTTCAGTCCTGAGACTGGTTTGATGCAGCTCTCCATGCTACTCTATCCTGTGCAAGCTTCTTCATCTCCCAGTACCTACTGCAACCTACATCCTTCTGAATCTGCTTAGTGTACTCATCTCTCGGTCTCCCTCTACGATTTTTACCCTCCACACTGCCCTCCAATGCTAAATTTGTGATCCCTTGATGCCTCAAAACATGTCCTACCAACCGATCCCTTCTTCTAGTCAAGTTGTGCCATAAACTTCTCTTCTCCCCAATCCTATTCAATACCTCCTCATTAGTTACGTGATCTATCCACCTTATCTTCAGTATTCTTCTGTAGCACCACATTTCGAAAGCTTCTATTCTCTTCTTGTCCAAACTAGTTATCGTCCATGTTTCACTTCCATACATGGCTACACTCCAAACAAATATTTTCAGAAATGACTTCCTGACACTTAAATCTATATTCGATGTTAACAAATTTCTCTTCTTCAGAAACGCTTTCCTTGCCATTGCCAGTCTACATTTTATATCCTCTCTACTTCGACCATCATCAGTTATTTTACTTCCTAAATAGCAAAACTCCTTTACTACTTTAAGTGTCTCATTTCCTAATCTAATTCCCTCAGCATCACCCGATTTAATTGGACTACATTCCATTATCCTCGTTTTGCTTTTGTTGATGTTCATCTTATATCCTCCTTTCAAGACACTGTCCATTCCGTTCAACTGCTCTTCCAAGTCCTTTGCCGTCTCTGACAGAATTACAATGTCATCGGCGAACCTCAAAGTTTTTACTTCGTCTCCATGAATTTTAATACCTACTCCAAATTTTTCTTTTGTTTCCTTTACTGCTTGCTCAATATACAGATTGAATAACATCGGGGAGAGGCTACAACCCTGTCTCACTCCTTTCCCAACCACTGCTTCCCTTTCATGCCCCTCGACTCTTATGACTGCCATCTGGTTTCTGTACAAATTGTAAATAGCCTTTCGCTCCCTGTATTTTACCCCTGCCACCTTTAGAATTTGAAAGAGAGTATTCCAGTCAACATTGTCAAAAGCTTTCTCTAAGTCTACAAATGCTAGAAACGTAGGTTTGCCTTTTCTTAATCTTTCTTCTAAGGTAAGTCGTAAGGTCAGTATTGCCTCACGTGTTCCAACATTTCTACGGAATCCAAACTGATCCTCCCCGAGGTCCGCATCTATCAGTTTTTCCATTCGTCTGTAAAGAATTCGCGTTAGTATTTTGCAGCTGTGACTTATTAAACTGATAGTTCGGTAATTTTCACATCTGTCAGCACCTGCTTTCTTTAGGATTGGAATTATTATATTCTTCTTGAAGTCTGAGGGTATTTCGCCTGTCTCATACATCTTGCTCACCAGCTGGTAGAGTTTCGTCATGACTGGCTCTCCCAAGGCCGTCAGTAGTTCTAATGGAATGTTGTCCACTCCGGGGGCCTTGTTCCGACTCAGGTCTTTCAGTGCTCTGTCAAACTCTTCACGCAATATCGTATCACCCATTTCGTCTTCATCTACATCCTCTTCAATTTCCATAATATTGTCCTCAAGTACATCACCCTTGTATAAACCTTCTATATACTCCTTCCACCTTTCTGCCTTCCCTTCTTTGCTTAGAACTGGGTTGCCATCTGAGCTCTTGATATTCATACACGTGGTTCTCTTCTCTCCAAAGGTCTCTTTAATTTTCCTGTAGGCAGTATCTATCTTACCCCCAGTGAGATAAGCTGCTACATCCTTACATTTGTCCTCTAGCCATCCCTGCTTAGCCTTTTTGCACTTCCTGTCGATCTCTTTTTTGAGACGTTTGTATTCCTTTTTGCCTGCTTCATTTACTGCATTTTTATATTTTCTCCTTTCATCAATTAAATTCAATATTTCTTCTGTTACCCAAGGATTTCTAGCAGCCATCGTCTTTTTACCTACTTTATCCTCTGCTGCCTTCACTACTTCATCCCTCAGAGCTACCCATTCTTCTTCTACTGTATTTCTTTTGCCTATTCCTGTCAATTGTTCCCTTATGCTCTCCCTGAAACTCTGTACAACCTCTGGTTCTTTCAGTTTATCCAGGTCCCATCTCCTTAATTTCCCACATTTTTGCAGTTTCTTCAGTTTTAATCTACAGGTCATAACCAATAGATTGTGGTCAGAGTCCACATCTGCCCCTGGAAATGTCTTACAACTTAAAACCTGGTTCCTAAATCTCTGTCTTACCATTATATAATCTATCTGATACCTTTTAGTATCTCCAGGGTTCTTCCACGTATACAACCTTCTTTCATGATTCTTAAACCAAGTGTTACCTATGACTAAGTTGTGCTCTGTACAAAATTCTACTAGGCGGCTTCCTCTTTCATTTCTTAGCCCCAATCCATATTCACCTACTATGTTTCCTTCTCTCCCTTTTCCTACACTCGAATTCCAGTCACCCATTACTATTAAATTTTCGTCTCCCTTCACTATCTGAATAATTTCTTTTATTTCATCGTACATTTCTTCAATTTCTTCGTCATCTGCAGAGCTAGTTGCCATATAAACTTGTACTACTGTAGTAGGTGTGGGCTTCGTATCTATCTTGGCCACAATAATGCGTTCACTATGCTGTTTGTAGTAGCTTACCCGCATTCCTATTTTCCTATTCATTATTAAACCTACTCCTGCATTACCCCTATTTGATTTTGTGTTTATAACCCTGTAATCACCTGACCAGAAGTCTTGTTCCTCCTGCCACCGAACTTCACTAATTCCCACTATATCTAACTTTAACCTATCCATTTCCCTTTTTAAATTTTCTAACCTACCTGCCCGATTAAGGGATCTGACATTCCACGCTCCGATCCGTAGAACGCCAGTTTTCTTTCTCCTGATAACGACATCCTCCTGAGTAGTCCCCGCCCGGAGATCCGAATGGGGGACTATTTTACCTCCGGAATATTTTACCCAAGAGAATGCCATCATCATTTAATCATACAGTAAAGCTGCATGTCCTCGGGAAAAATTACGGCTGTAGTTTCCCCTTGCTTTCAGCCGTTCGCAGTACCAGCACAGCAACGCCGTTTTGGTTAATGTTGCAAGGCCAGATCAGTCAATCATCCAGACTGTTGCCCCTGCAACTACTGAAAAGGCTGCTGCCCCTCTTCAGGAACCACACGTTTGTCTGGCCTCTCAACAGATACCCCTCCGTTGTGGTTGCACCTACGGTACGGCCATCTGTATCGCTGAGGCACGCAAGCCTCCCCACCAACGGCAAGGTCCATGGTTCATGGGGGGGGACTTTTGATAATAAACGTGTATATGGTATCGAAAAAAATTTTTTCAAAAGAAAAGAAAGACTGCCTCCACCTAACTGCCTTGATCACAAATTCAGATTATCGAGTGAGAAACCGCTGGTTGGGTTACATATGATCGATGTTTTCGGAATCCTTGCTGATTGGCATGAAGGAGATCATTCTGTTCGAGATACGTCGTTACGTTTGAGCTCAGAATATGTTCTAAGATTCTACAGCAAATGGATGTCAAAGACGTTGAACGTAAAATTTGTGGTTTAATTCTGCTGCCTTCTGCTTTTTGTGACCCAACCACTGGGGATGGCTGTAGTTGGAGGGATCTGTGGTATACTATGGTTAAGAGAGGGGTTAACCCAGCCGCGAATTCAGTATAGAATACGATAGTGAATCCACAGATCCTTGATGCTTTTCTCAGTTATGACGGTTTCTGCTCTTTCTCAGCGTTATTGATGGTAGTATTTATTCCACTCATCTTTGCAGTGGTACAAGAATTAAATTCGAGCACTACTCCAGGATTTGTCTTTGTAAGGAAACATTTAAAGGTTGAATTTAGGACTTCTGATTTTCTTTTCCAGCTTTCTATTTCATTTATTGACTCGATTGTCAATGTCTCTACACTAACTTTGGTGCCACTAACACCCTTTACACACGACCAGAGGTTCTTTGGGTTTCGTGAACCATATTACGATATTTTTTAAACAGTCTTATATGTTTAGTGTGGATCGTAGAAAAACTGTCGTTCTCGTAAATAGAGGACGAGCTTTTTGGTTTGTTCGTTCATATCTACATTGTACATTGTGCCAAGTGTGCTAATATTTCACCTAAGTTTCCTAAGTTAGCGCTACTTGCTGTAGTATTACTTTTTAATTAGTAATATTTATCTTGCTTTTAAAATTATTTCCGACATTTACGGAGTCAGAGATTCCATATTACATCCTGTATTATAGTTTCATCTGTGTGTAGTTATCGATGTATCTGCTCACGTACAACCTCTGTTTAATTTCGTTAGTCATTTTTATGTCTAATTCTTTTGCCTAGGGTCCGCTGGTTTTTGTTCTGTTCTGTTCCCGCTCTGGTTAGGTACGGACACATTGTCATGACTCTCTGTATGAATCTATGTTAAAATGTACATTAAGTGCTTATAATATAGTCGAACTTAACTTTATATGATTTTCATTTCTAAATTTCTACCCTGGATGTCACATTGTTATTAATATTTTATGATTTATGTTTTTTTTCAGACGATCACGGCTGGAAAAGAGGCGCCGACGACCTATTGTTAGTGGACGTATATGGTCGAACACTTATCGTGTTCCGTCATTGATTTCAAACCCCGTATATAGCTCCACGTCCCTAAGATCGGTGCGCCGATCATTTCATTTACGTCTTGCCACAGTTTTCACGCTAGTGACAGAAAGAATGATTCGGCCAACCGTGACGTCGTTGCGTGACCTACACCAGTCGGACACAGGCTCCGCTTCGTTCAAATCGTTGATTGTGCTCCATGTTTTATTTTTTAGTTTATACTAGCGGCTTCACGCCCGGACTCGGCACGGAGGGCTGCAGTTTCATCGCGCTGCGCCGTCTGTATTGCGGACGGCTATACGCGCACCACACCCATCTAACAGCACTTTCCTCCTTCTATATGAATTTGGAATGCTAATTTACATTTTTGATTCCCCTTTAACGCTAGGAAACGTGTCATTCTGGTGCCAAACGTAGGGCCAGACGTCATTATTGTTGTGCTAATACATGTTCTGTTTTATATTTCATGGTCTATCTTACGAGGGACAACATGTTATGGAGAATTGTTGTACCTGAAAAGAACGGGACATTGATGGTAAATTGTTTGGACGGCCAGTGAAAGAGGAAATATTTCACAATCCTTGAGCTACGAAAGTACGCCGCTGCGCTTCACATCTTTAAAAAGGTAACATCATCGTTCTCAGCCTGTTTTACATGTTTGACAACTTTAAATGAGTGCTCAGTAATATTTTGGCATTTTTCTCGTTAACTACATCATTGGTGTTAATTTGCATTTTAATGTTAACTTCCAAGGTTAAAAGTTTGTCAAATATGTCTATCATTGTGCTGCGCAACGACAAGATAGCACACTCGTCTTTCTAATGTTTCTCTTAGCCCTTGAGCCTGCCATCTGGTCCTTGCTTAATAATTATATTCCAGATGCGCGTAGTGTTAAAACGTCAGTACGTTGTCCAGCTTCATTTGATTATCATTCAAAGTCAGTGTTACCATATTTTGCTGTTCCTATTAGCCGAAAAACGGAAAATTTTACACTATGAATATCGGCGACGGGGCAGGTAGACAATCGCATGTGGATGATGGCACTGCTGCCGATGTGGTAATGGTGCGAGCGGCCCCCGAAATTTACGTTTCGGAAACCGGAAGCGCAAATGCCGCTAATGTATTGGAATCCAAAGACATGCCAGCGGGAACGGGTGAAGAAACTGTGCAAGCGAGACACCTGATTGCCTCGTTTGAAGATTTGTTTCGAAGATTAACAGATATGTTCAATAACATATCTTCCAACATGTCGAAAGAGCTGGATAAGAAATTCAATGAAACCCGTACTGATTTATAAGGGAAATTTGACGCACAAAGCGCTGCATGTGACGCATATTTTGAAAATTTTACTGAAAATATTCAAGAAAGTTTTAATGAACAAAATACTGAGTCTAATGCGAAATATGCACATTTGACTAAAAATATTCAATAAAGTTTTAGTGAGAAAAGCACTTCATTAGCTGCAAAATTTCAAGGCTTATCTAAAAACATTCATGGAAAATTTGATGATACTGATCTGAACAGTCAACTGGATACTAACCTAGCGCAAATCCGAACTGAAGTCTCGAGTTTAAGTGAAGCATATCTTGAGATTCCGGATCAGGTTAAGCGGTTGTCTGACGATGTGAAGGAATTAAAAGATACACAAACAAACATGCAAGCAAAAATATGTGGTACAAGAATTAAATTCGAGCACTACTTTCTTTGTAAGGAAACATTTAAAGATTGAATTTAGGAATTCTGATTTTTTTCCAGCTTTTAATTTCATTTATTGGCTCTATCATATCTGTCTCTAAACTGACTTTGGTGCAACTAACATCCTTTACATACGACCAGAGTTTCTTTCGGTTTCGTGGATCATATTACGATATATTTTAAACAGTCTTAAATTTTAAGTGTGAATCGTAGGAAAACTGTCGTTTTCGTAAACAGAGTACGAGCTTTTTGGTTTGTTCGTTCATATCCACATTGTACATTGTGACAAGTGTGGTAATATTTCACCTAAGTTTCCGAGGTTGGCACTACTTGCTATTGCTTGCCACTGGCTAGTATATGGTATGACTCTCTGTAGGAGGAAGTGTTTACCTGATGGCACTGTGGGCTGAGAAAGAGGACCGTGAACCGAGCTACAAATGTCGACGGTGCTGGTCGGCCGCGTGTGGGTATTTGGCCCCAAGTCGTGAGCGGATACCATGGTGTGAGGCAGTCAACACGCACGCCACTTGCTGCGGGCCTACTGGGCTGAGCAGACTTGCCGCACTGGAACCTCAGGCGTAGCGATATCGGCTGTAGTGTGTCGGTATTCCTCGCATGTCAGGCACACCGAGTCCATGATGTGTGCACAGCTAACTGTTCAGCAATACATGCTCAACAGGTACTGTAATCTGGTGTTTGCTAAAACCGGCATTACGTAACAGATGCCCAGAGACAGTGCATCACTACACTGTTTTAAGAACTGATAATGTGAGGTGGCTGCTCACAGTGTATTAGGTTCGTGTTACTGGACACATATTTTGTGCCGATTATGTGTTGTCAGCTGAATACTCGGTTTACTAGTCGATTGATGATGCTGTTGTACTGGTGCTGTGCACCGTGGCTAGCTTATGTTACTGACAGAATATGAAACGATTGTTTTCCGTTTCAAATACTCAACTGTTTCAGGTTAGATTATCTGGTATTTTCTTGTGCCTTGTATGAGCAGATGTGGACTGATGTTTGTATACCAACGTGCATCTTTATGTCTTTATGGCAATTTTCAAATTACATACTCTCACAATCCTTCAAAACGACAGTCAATGCTCTTAATTATCGTTGAATTTTTGGTAAACATTTGATCGTCTAGAGTCGATATTTTCTGATGTTGCCTTCCAGTAGCTAGTTTTTTTATGCTGTTGTTGTTTTCTTTATGATACAAATACAGTCCAAGTTTATGTAATCTGACTCTTTTGGTAATAATTTGTTGCAGTTGTTAATGTTTTATTTTGAAAACATTCCGTATATTAATCCGCTGGTTGTAGACGGTCGTTCCGACATGGTCTTAACTGTGTTGCTATAGTCATTTAAACTTGATTTAATCTGAGTCTTTATTAATAACTTACCTTTGTGTTAACATCTGATGTTAAGAACGTTCTGTTTGTGAATGTGGTGGTGGTAGCCCATGTTGTTGTTGTTCTGTTCTTCAGCCCTGAGACTGATTTGATGCAGCTCTCCATGCTACTCTATCCTGTGCAAGCTTCTTCATCTCTGAGTAACTACTACAACATACATCGTTCCGAATCTGCTTAGTGTATTCATCTCTTGGTCTCCCTCTACGATTTTTACCCTCCAAACTGCCCTCCAATTCTAAATTGGTGATCCCTTGATGCCTCAGAAAATGTCCTACCAACCGACCCCTTCTTCTTGTCAAGTTGTGCCACAAACACCTCTTCTCCCCGATTCTATTCAATGCCTTATTAATTATTTGATCTACCCATCTAATCTTCAGCATTCTTCTGTAGCACCTCATTTCGAAAGCTTCTATTCTCTTCTTGTCCAAACTATTTATCGTCCATGTTTCACTTCCATACATGGCTACACTCCAAACAAATACTTTCAGAAACGACTTCCTCACACTTAAATCTATTGTCGATGTTAACAAATTTCTCTTCTTCAGAAACGTTTTCCTTGCTACTTCCAGTATACGTTTTTTATCCTCTCTACTTCGACCATCATCAGTTATTTTGCTCCCCAAATAGCAAAACTCCTTTACTACTTTAAGTGTCTCATTTCCTAATCTAATTCCCTCAGTATCACCCGAGTTAATTCGACTACATTCCATTTTCCTCGTTTTGCTTTTGTTGATGTTCATCTTATATCCTCCTTTTAAGACACTGTCCATTCCGTCCAACTGCTCTTCCAAGTCCTTTGCTGTCTCTGACATAATTACAATGTAATCGGCGAACCTCAAAGTTTTTATTTCTTCTCCATGGACTTCAATATCTACTGTGAATTTTTTTTGTTTCTTTTACTGCTTTCTCGATTTACAGATTGAATAATATCGCGGAGAGGCTACAACCCTGTCTCACTCCCTTCCCAACTACTGCTTCCCTTTCGTGCCCATCGACTCCTATAAATGCCATCTGGTTCCTGTACAAATTGTAAATAGCCTTTCGCTCCCTGCCAACTTTAGAATTTGAAAGAGAGTATTCCAGTGAACATTGTCAAAAGGTTTCTCTAAGTCTACAAATGCTAGAAACGTAGGTTTGCGTTTCGTTAATGTTTCTTCTAAGATAAGTCGCAGGGACAGTATTGCCTCACGTGTTCCAATATTGCCGATAGGTATGATAAAATCAAATCTCTGTCCGTATGATACTGTTTATTCATAGTATCAATGAATGTAAGGTAATTCTATTAATAACCCAAACTCAATAAATCGAGACAATCCTTTAATCCTAAGGGACAAGCGCTTGAATCACCACATATTTGGGAATGATTCGAGGGCATAAACATCGCGACTGAATGTGTCCAGTATTGGAACTGAGGCTTTTTAACATGGCTACAATGCGTGAACATTATACGAGGCCATGAATTCGCAGACGTGGAAGAGGTCACACGTGGGAAACGGGAACCTGCGTCCTACAGTTAACCGTTGGATTTTTTACGTGCCCACCTCCCTCTCATCCCCATACACAAACAAACATCACTTCCCCTTCTTACAAAACTGACAGTTCAATGACGCCTCCAGAATTCGAGTCCCGTATGCTAACCACTGCTCCACCTCCGAGGAGGTATCTACATTGACGAATATTAGTGATCGACCAGCGTCTCTAATGCATATCGACTGTGGCAACGCCCGTCTGTAGCAGTGGAATGGTCTCAAGGTAGTTGATTATTCCACGACACTCTACAAAACGCGAGCGGGTGGCGTCATCTCAGGCTGGGAAAGGAGATATTACGCGGGAATTCAGCGACGACAGTCGACGCAGCGCAGTTTGCTGCAGAGCAGGTTACTTTTTCCCTTCATCCCATCGTCGGCGAGGGACACTGACACCGGGCAATGGCCAGTTGCAGGGAGAATCGCTAACATGTGTCAAAAAGTATTGCTTACGGAAAAGGAGCTAGTGTCTTTCTTCACTTCATCGGTGTCTAGTTGTGGAAACAGGCGCCGGCTGGACGGGGCAATGGCCTGAAGAGAGCGGACTTTTCTTCTGGCACAGGCTGACATCGATTTGCGGAACGGAGGAGGGAACGTGGTTCCCAGCCCGGCTCTCACGGTTGGAAGCCATCCGCCCACGGCCGACACACGAGGCTCGGTCGGCTAGTCGCTGTGGGCGGATGGGTGCAGGACAGGGAAGCAAGCGCCCTCGATGGCCGCCGCTGAACCCACTGACCGCTCGCTGCGGTATTCTGCTTTTTCTCTACCACGATAATGACGGCGGCACGCAGGACGGGCACCAGAGTAAAACAGACCACTCGGACGTTAGGATGAATTTTAACTCTGCAGCGGAGTGTGCACCGACTTGAAATTTTCATGTACCGAGTCGGGCAAGTGTTCCATCGACTGACGAGGGAACGCGGCAAGTGACATCACCCGCTTTCCCAGTAATTTTGCAGTAACTAAACACGTGCCTCGGCTTATCCTTAACTACTCTATCGTTTCTGAGCAAATAATGGTCTAATGTTTTTGCCGTAGTTTATGTGCTTTTTAACATGCGAGAAAGAAGCGCTGCAACAGTGGCTAGCGTCGCAGCCTTGCACTTTTCAGCCCCGTGTTCGAAAACCAGTTTTTTTTTAAATTATTTTATTTTATCTACCTATATTCGTAGAAGGTTGCGACACAACTGTTCCATATCAAATTACGGGATACAAAGGAGTTGTATTAACTGTAAAATTACAACTGGGCTTCACAGTATCATACATTTATTATACACTGAAGAACCACAGAAACTTGTATAGGTATGTGTATTCAAATACAGAGATATGTAAAGAGGCAAATACGGCGCTGCCTATATAAGACAACAAGTGTCTGGCGCAGTTGTTCGATCAGCCACTGCTGCTACATTGACAGGTTTCTAAGATTTCAGGGTGTTTGAACGTGGGGTTATAGTCGACACACGAGCGATGGGACACACCATCTTGCAGGTAACGATGAAATGCATCCAGTACGACCATTTCACGAGTATACCGTGAATATCAGGAATCCGGTAAAATATCAAATCTGCGACATCGCAGTGGCCGGAAAAAGATACTGCAAGAACGGGACCAACGACAACTCAAGAGAATCGTTCAAAGTCACAGAAGTGCAACGCTTCCGCAAATTAATGCAGATTTCAATGGTGGGCCATTGTGAACCATTGAACGAAACATCATCGATATGGGCTTTCGGAGCCGAAGGCCCATTCGTGTACCCTTTATGGCTGCACGACACAACACTTTACGCCTCAACACCGACTTTTCACTGTTGATTACTGGAAACATGTTGCCTGGTCGGACGAGTCTCGTTTCAAATTGTATCAAGCGGATGGACTTGTACGGGTATGGAGACCATGAATCCATGGACCCTGTATGTCAGCAGGGAACTGTTCAAGCTGGTGGAGGCTCTGTAATGGGGTAGCGCGTGTGCAGTTGCAGTGATATGGGACCCTAATACGTTCTAGATACACGTACTTCCTGTCTGATCATCTGCATCCATTCATGAGCATTGTGCATTCCGACGGAAAAGGGAAATTCCAACATGACAATGCGACACCCTACACGTGTAGAATTGTAGAGTGGCTCTAGGAACACTCTTCTGAGTTTAAGTACTCCCTCTGGCCACCAAACTCCCCAGACGTGAACATTATTCACCTTGCAACTTGCTCTTCAGAAGAGAGAAGAGATCTCCATCCCCTCGTACTCTTACGGATTTTATGGACAGCGCTGTAGGATTCATGATGTCAGTTCCCTGTAGCACTACATCAGGCATTATTCCAGTCCATGCCACGTCGTGTTGCGTCATTTCTGCGTGGTCGCGTTGGCCCTAAACAATATTTGGCAGGTGTACTAGCTTATTTGCCTCTTCAGTGTGTAACATATGTGTGTATGATATTTACAGGGGATATAATCTTTTTAAAATCTCCTTATATTTCATTCTTATATCAATTCTTATATTAAGTCCTACATTTTATTATTATGCTTATTCTTCACGAACATTTAGTGCATTCCCTTGAATGACACCGATTGTAGAAACTTAGAAATCCCGAATGCCATGAGCAGTATGCGAAGGCAGTACCATAGTAATATTTCTTCGCATGACTCTTACTTGAGAAATAAACGTTGTTAACAGTGTTGAAGATTACAAACATTGGCAATAATTCCGCGGCGTACCATGAATAGTGGATTATTTTTGCGAACCTGGCGCTTGCAATTATTTTTGAACGAAGATACACAAAAAAGTGAAAGCGCTCTTTCCAACGGGTAAATCAAACGATCAAATTTTCGCAAACTGTTTCTTTATTAATAGCAAATAAAGCACACGCTACCATAGTAGGATTCTAGTGAAAGTGCATGCATCAATATTGCGAATATAAGATCTCTCATAGATTTACAGAAAAGTAACGCGTGTCGCTGACATCGTTTCTCACCGTTTAGCCGCCTGCCTCAGCCAGGACACATTTCGTTGAAGGTGTGGCCTGTGATTTCGCTGATCGAGCGTTAAGATAGCAATATGCCTCCATGGCGATATGACTATTACATCAACTAGTTGTACCTAATTCTTAGTTTAGGGCGAACTACAATTTACTGCATGTTTCAGATTCGTAATGTAACTGGCAGTAGCTCACATGGAGCCGGTTCTATACATGTTCAAACAATATTTAAGAGGTATTGACTAAACTGGGTTGATAAAAGCATGGTAGTGCTATGTACATGAAAACATGAAACTTTTCTTGAGTTGCGAAAATATGAATTAAATCGGCAGTTATTGTAATGTGTGTTTGATTAAGATAATTAGAATATGGAATTATATTTTAATTACGCAGTTTGTGTGAAAATTCGACACTTCAGTATGAAATTTAGTTTATTTACATTAATAAAAGGATCGTCTTGGGAATGAAACAATGTCCTCATAGTACATTTACTTGTTGCTTCAATTGTGACAGCTTAGTTATTACAAACAACTTCTTCAAAACCTGTAAATAATTACGTGGTATAGTGCCTTCGTATCAGGTTTGATGGGATTAGCTTGTGCACAATTGTGCCCAAAAATGCCTATTACTTCTCTACGAATGAAACATGGTTCTGATTTTCGACAGACGTTAGCACATTGACTTCTTTTTCTTTCAGACATAATTACATTTATGACAAATTATCAAGGAAAGCCTACTTACAAATCATAAAGAACCACAATTAGGTGAAGAATCTCGGAATATCTTTCAGCCACGTTCGTATTGCTCCAATTCGATTCGTGAAGACAATGTCAGACTACTTACAGCATGTCATTAAGGCAGTCATCCTTCCGAGTTTCGTTCGAGATTGGAATGGGAAGAATCATTAACATGGTGGGACATGGTAAGTGCACTTGACAACGATTTGCAGAAAATGAATGTACGTTAGGTAGTAGGCATCACCAAAATTTCGGCCGTATACTGCACACATTCAAATTCTGTATATTATAGTCGGCATACCAAATATAAGCGCAGCGCTTTCTTCACTAATTTGCCACCTATGACGTACAGAATCTAAACATAGTCCGTATGTGGCCAAAACTGGCAGTGGTTGTTATCATACTATAAACACGACAGAGCATAAAACAAAGAGTAGTATTTGAAGTTAGTATTACTAGGCGTACTTCCCAAAAGCGAAAGAAAATCATATTATAGTATTTTGTTGAGTAATTATATGTAGAAATATACTTTTCTTTTAATAATAAACATTTAATTGATCATTTACTGCAGTTGTAACAGTTTGTTATCTTTCACCATAGTCAACCTTCACAATGTGAAACTCTAGATTAGAAATGCAAACAGCTCTTAACCAGCAATAAAAGATCAAATATTGATCGAGTAATTATCGGCAATTTTTGAATAAAGAATCAACTGAATCGAGAGGATTAGAAATACTAGCCAAGACATACGATCATGTTAGAAATACTAGCCAAGATATGCAGGCTTTGGTTAGATATACAAATCAAGATGGGACAGAAGCTCAAGTGCCACAGGAGGTTTACCACAGACGGGGAAGAATTTTTCTGTAACTTTATGTATTCCATAGCGATTCGTATTCACGCCTCAGCCTGAGCGTCGATTTGAAGGAAAAGTCAGAGAGATATCCATCGTTTGTATCGTCATCATAGTTCGCTCCCACATAGCGTGTCGCCGTCACATGGGTCTTTCCACTGAAGTGAGAGTGCCTGTAAATACCGCAGCCCCGCACTCCTTCCTCAAGTCCTCGATAGTCTCTGAAGCCTTAAACTATTTTACACAAGTTTTCGACGACTTTCGCTGGTCTCGGGACTTTGAGATTCTGACCAGTCGCCTTTCCTCATTAACACGACCTTCTCACCAAACACTGGAACCTCCAGTTTACCTCATGAACACTACTTTGTCATCGAACACTGGAACCGCCTGTTTGTTCCACCGATCACTTCCAGTACAGTTGACCAAAAACTATATTCCACCTACGCAGATTTTGATAGTAAAGGTACATTACTTCTGGTTGGTCCGTTCTCTGAGCAGCATGTTGTATCTCAGAGGAGTTAACCCTCTGTGAATATTGATATATACTGGGGTACAGTGACCATAGAATCACACTCTAAGATAAAATAAACGACGCACCACGAAGAATTTAATGGAATGGTACAGATATCGATAGGTGTGACTTACATGTACAGGCGAAAAATTATCACAATTTCATAAAAATTGGGTGATTTATTCAATGAAAAGAGCTTCACACACCAAACTGAATAAGTCAATAACTCGTTGCTCTACTTCTGACCCTTATGAAACCAGGTATTAAGCTTGGCAGCGATGAAAACTTTCGTTCGTGTATTCCTGAGAGGTATCGTACCAGTTTCTGTCAAATTTGTACGTTCGATCTTCAGAATCACGAGCTGCTTCGAGGGCTACGCCCATAATGCCTCAAACGTTCTAAGTTGGGGATAGATCTGGAGAAGCTAGTGGCCAAGGCAGGATTAGGCAAGAGCGGAAACAAGCAGTAGATTGCCGTGTGTAGGTGGGCATTGTCTTGCTGAAATGTAAGCGCAGGATGGCTTGCCTTGAACGGTAACAAAACGGGACATACAATATTGTCGGCGTACCGTTGTGCTGTAAGGGTTCCGATGATGACAACCAGAGGGCTCCTGCTATGACGTGAAATGGCACCCGACACAATCACTTCTGGTACCCGGGACATATGGCGGGTAACAGTAAGATTGGTATCCCACTATAATCCAGGATGTCTCCAGACTGGAGTACGGTTCGAAATGAGCGCCCATGACCATCAAGGGCGTGTCTGGAGACGCCCCATACAGAATAGGCATGCCAACATTGCTGTTGCCCGGCACACTACACGACAACCAGGAGTTGTAGTCTGGGGTGCCATTTCACAGCAGCACAACTTGATCTGTCATCTGCGGCACCCATCCTGGGTTTACTTTTCAGCAAGCTAATTCCCGCCCGCACATGGCGGGAGTTTCTACTGCTGATCTTCGTGCTTGCCATGCCCTACATTGGCCAACAGGGTCGCCGTATCTCTCCCCATTTGAGAAGTTTGGAGGACTATGGTCTCGGCACTCAAACCAGCTTGATATTTCGACGATCTATCGCTCCAATTGGGCAGAATTTGGCTTGGGATCATTCAGGAGCACATCCAACAATTCTGTGAATCAATGCTAAGCCATATAACTGCTTGCATAAGGGCCAGAGGTGATCCAGCATGTGACTGACTTGCTCAATTTCCGAAGCTCTTTATGTTTTGTAAACCATCCTATTTTTCTGAAACTCCTATCATTTGTATGCACATGTAACGCAGATCACATCTAATGATTTACGTCTCATTCGGGTAATTCATTCGTAGTATATCGCAGTTTTTTTTTTTTGTTGAGCTTTTCCTCATTACAGAGGCTTATCTGCAACATAGTAATTTACTCGGAAATTATTATACAAAGAATAAACATTCGTAAACTATATTTTCAAAATATTTCTCCAGGTGTTTCGATCTTGTGTGTCCTCTTCCTCTGCGCCCATTCTCCTCATTGTGTGCTGTACATTTTGGATCCAGGTGGTCTTGGTCGTCCTCTTCTTCTTCTCTCCTCCGGTTCCCACTCCAGTATCAATTTTGGTATTCTGGCTTCCTCCATTCGTCGTACATGCCCGTACCACTGCAATTTCTTCCTATCCATTACGTCATATATCCTTTCTTTTATTTCCGTTCTCCTTATTATTTCGGTGTTTCTTATCTTCTCTTGCCGATCTTCTCCAGAAGTCCACCTCTAGAGCATATAATTTTTTAATGTGCTTCAGGTTAACAGTCCAGGTCTCCATTCCATACAGAACCATACTCTCTAATATGGATTTGTATATTAATTTTTTAGTTCTGCTCATTACATTCCTGCTCCATAAGACTGAGTTAATCATCCCAACGACCTTCCGTCTGCTACTAATTATTTTATTGATTTCTGACTTTGATTTTCCCTCGATTTCCAAAATAGATCCCAAATAACAGAAAGTATTTACCTTTTTGATTTTCTTTCCTTCAATGTATAGCTTATCTGAATCGTTAGTTAAGTATTCTGCTTTTTGGTAATTAATCTTCAAACCCAAAGTTTTGTATACTACTGCTAGTTGATTGCTCATGTAATTAGGATCCTCCCCATCTTGTGCTACGACTACTTGATCATCAGCAAACAATAAATCATGTGGTAAACTCCATCTCTTATTTCTAATCCCATACGATTACATTTACGAGACCATGTTCTAAGATTAATATCTATATAGGTTTTAAATAATGACGGAGACATGGGACAGCCGTGTAAACGGCCTAGGCTTGTTCTGAATTTCTGTGAAAGTTTATTACCAACTTTCACTTGCAAATGTTATCTTTATACATCTGTTGTATTATTTTAATCCAGGAAGTGTTTATGTTTGCCATATGTAGTGCTCTATAAAGTAATTTTTTGGAACAGTATCATACGCTTTTTCTAGATCTATGAAAATTAATGTTATATTTTTTTTATTTTTCCGTATTTGTCGTCATGTGAAAATATGGTCTACACATGATCCCCATCTGTGAAACCACATTGTTCATCTTGGGTTCAAAAATTTTTTCCCAGTTTGTTTTTAATTACTTTCGCAAAAATTCTCATTAATGGGTTTGTAACACAAATTCCTTTGAGTTAATTTCTAGATAATTAATCTTCACAAACATCTTCAAAAATCGAAATACATTTGAGATAACAGAAAGTACATATCAATTAAACGAAGTGGATATCTGAATGAAAGTACTTCTGTTGTAATATACTGCTATCTCTGCATATTCTTCAGGTGGCTTGAAGATTTTAATCTCATGTGGAAATACTTACATCTGTTCAGAGACACCGTGCGTGTTTATTTCCAAAATACGAAGTATAGTAAGTAGATCCAAGCAAAGCAGATGTAACCTGAAACACAATCATGACGAATAAGCATTGCACAAAAGTGTAGATAAAGATTTTTATAAAAACAAACCAGATTAACTAGTTACTATAAAACAGTTTTGGTAACAGGTGCTTGGCAGCAATAAGGCATTTATGAAAGTCTTGAATTGATATAAAATGATAGTTGCTAAATGAATTTATTTATTGCGCTACAATTGCTACACAAGTACCATAAGGTCAGAACATGGTTTTTGCTGGTTAATGACATATTTGTATTTTAATCGCCACGCTATGTTTCTAAGAGAGAATCCTATTTTTAGCAATTTTATTTCAGTTACTTCGTTTGCACTCTTTTATTTTCTATTTAAAATCTGAGTTAACGTGACTTTTTTAGAATGAAAATCTGTTGAAATAATAGATAATCACAAATACCTTATCTATGGTATCATGTTCAGGCCTGCATATGTTATAGAACTACAAATTATACCAAAATCAAAATATCTGTAGTCTTTATCTGAAGGTCTCTTAAACATGGTACAAGAAACTAGGTTCTTTTAATCATTGGCTTTTGTAATGCTTAGAAATTTTAGCATTGTAAAAATGTTTTTTATTACTACAGATCTTATACTGACCTTGTGTGGTAGAGAACAATGCAAATCAAATAATGTAAAAAATAAAAAATCAAAATAAAGCTTTTCCTTATAAATTAAACAAAAACCAAACCAAACGTTTTATTCGCTATTTACGGAATTTTAGTTGCGCAAACTACTTTGAAATTGCAGACCACGCCCTGATACTGGCGCCAGTTCCGAAAGCACGTTTTCTGAGAGCTTTCACCAGCTCTTAGGGACATACCTTTACGTTGCTTTTTTGGTGTTGGATTGCATTTCCATTTGACACACTTTCATTTACGACTCAGGTGAAACTAAGGCTGAACATTCTTTTCTTCTTACTTCATAGTCACATGCCAGTAGTCTTGCGACATCAATCAAGCAGACATAATTTGTTTTATTTCTTATTTTCAGCCTATGGGCTTCATACATTTATCAAGACTACAATACACGAATACTGAAAATAAAAAGTTACATAAATTATATTCTGATGGAAAACATACACACACAGAAAGACGCATGCAATATGATGCAGAGGTAGTTAGTTACATCTTCCATTGCCCATATTCACGATTGACTTCGTGGTATGGGACGAGTCTCTTAAACAAACACAAAACATATATTTACAGGCATAAAACAATATTAATACGGTTACATGCTGGCCACTTACAGGTATTTATTTCCATATAAATGAGTAATTCTTTCTATTCAACGTTTCCTTTACGGTATTAAAGGAGTTGTTCAGGATGTACTCTTAAATCTATATTTGGAAACACTCCTTCTATCCCTCAAACATCGATATATTGCCAAAGAATTTTTTAATCTCTAAAATGCCTGATGACAGCTACTGTGAGTAAGTTTCATTTAATAAAGCAAACAACAAACCAGTTCTAGAATGTTTATTTATTTAAACTTTAACTAGGCTTCATTTTTTTTAGAATAACAAGATATTAGTTGGTTACAATTTACTACATGTTACATTATTTAAAGGTAGTGATTCACCAAACATGTTTTAAGTGCGGTAGCCATGTAAAATTTTGTACTTCTGGAGAAAACATAGTAGTATCGAAACGTAAGTAAAGTTTAAATGAGTAAACTTCCGGAAACTGATAGCCTGTTATTTTATTAATTGAAAGTGTTTTGTTCATGTAACGTCCCAAGCACGTTGCTTGTTATTTTATCTTTAAAATTTGTGGACTTTGTTGTTCCTTGGGAACTAGTGTGTGTCTGTGCGTGCTTGCATGTGTGTGTGCATGTGTGGCTGTGTGTGTGTGTGTGTGTGTGTGTGTGTGTGTGTGTAATTGAGCAAACATTGCATTTGATCAACGAACCTTAATCTTCTTTCGCCGAACGGAGAGCAGCATGGATCTAAATAACTTTCAGCTTAACGATAATGGTACTGGATGTAGCATTTAAAATACGTTCTCTGCCTCGTGATGACTGGGTTTTGTTTGATGTCCTTAGGTTAGTTAGTTTAAGTAGTTCCAAGTTCTAGGGGACTGATCATAGATGTTAAGTCCCGTAGTGCTCAGAGCCATCTAAAATACGACTATGCGCAATACGTAGACTCGGAGGTTACTGAGTGATGATGAGTAAATAAGGTGCTCAATTATAAAAATTCTTGGTTTAAGTTCCTGATTTAAGCAAAGGAGTTAGGCACTGAGATTATCGTAGAATGCGATGTAGCGTTTTCTGACGCCGAACGTGGCTAGAGATCAGTAGTAGTGTTATAAGGAACTAATGTTGGTATCCGTCCAGGTCGAATGAATTTGTCACCGCCCCATCAAAGCCATAACCCGGAGGTGATAACAGCCTAAACCCGACGCAATCTGCGAGTTTGGCCATACATTACGAGAAGTGGGAAGGATGAACGTATGCGCTGAAGACAGACAACGGGACTGGACTGAATCAACAAGCTGCTTAAAGGTGACAATGCTGTAGCAGATATGTAAACTGCCTGACTACATATTTAGTACTGAACTGAAGCTACCATCTAAAATTGTTTCGGGGGTGTGTGGATAGTCATCGACAGTCGAAATCTGTTTCCCATCAGCCGTGCTCAGTGGTGAGAACCTAACTTTCCAATTTCAATGCTAAGGGTGAGATCTGCTACTTCCAGTGCAGTGGATCCTGCTACTTGCAGTGTATCCTGACGCAGCTTGGAATTCTTTTGCGATGGTCTGGACAGATGTCTGCGTGTTACATATTACGACCCTCTTCACCTGTCGGCGTTCTCTGTCAGTCAACAGACTATGTCGGCCTGTACGCTTTTGTACTACACGTGTCCCTTCACGTTTCCACTTCATTATCACATCGAAAACAGGTGGACCTAGGGATGTTTAGGAGCGTGGAAATCTCTTGTACGTAAGTGTGACACAAGTGACACCCAATCACCTGACCACGTTCGAAGTCTGTGAGTTCCGCGGAGCGCCCCTTTCTCCTCTCTCACAATGTCTAATGACTACTGCGTTCGCTGATATGGAGTACTTGACAGTAGGTGGCAGCACAATGCACCTAATATGAAAATCGTATGTTTTTGGGTTGTCCGTATACTTTGGATCACATAGTGTACAGGGCTATTACAAATGATTGAAGCTATTTCATAAATTTACTGTAGCTCCATTCATCGACATTTGGTCACGACACACTACAGATACGTAGAAAAACTCATAAAGTTTTGTTCGGCTGAAGCCGCACTTCAGGTTTCTGCCGCGAGAGCTCTCGAGAGCGCAGTGAGACAAAATGGAGACAGGAGCCGAGAAAGCGTATGTCGTGCTTGAAATGCACTCACATCAGTCAGTCATAACAGTGCAACGACACTTCAGGACGAAGTTCAACAAAGATGCACCAACTGCTAACTCCATTCGGCGATGGTATGCGCAGTTTAAAGCTTCTGGCTACCTCTGTAAGGGGAAATCAGCGGGTCGGTCTGCAGTGAGCGAAGAAACGGTTGAACGCGTGCGGGCAAGTTTTACGCGTAGCCCGCGGAAGTCGACGAATAAAGCAAGCAGGTAGTGCCGACTTCATCTTCCAACAGGGTGGTGCTCCACCGCACTTCCATCATGATGTTCGGCATTTCTTAAACAGGAGATTGGAAAACCGATGGATCGGTCGTGGTGGAGGTCATCATCAGCAATTCATGTCATGGCCTCCACGCTCTCCCTACTTAACCCCATGCAATTTCTTTCTGTGGGGTTATGTGAAAGATTCAGTGTTTAAACCTCCTCTACCGAGAAACATGCCAGAACTGCGAGCTCCCATCAACGATGCTTTCGAACTCATTGATGGGGACATGCTGCGCCGAGTGTGGGAGGAACTTGATTATCGGCTTGATGTCTGACTAATCACTAAAGGGGCTCATATCGAACATTTGTGAATGCCTAAAAAAGCTTTTTGAGTTTTTGTATGTGTGTGCAAAGCATTGTGAAAATATCTCAAATAATAAAGTTGTTGTAGAGCTGTTAAATCGCTTCAATCATTTGTAATAACCCTGTATGTGTCTTAAACCATTGTTGTCCACAGCTGTTGCCGCACTTACTGAATCAACTAAACAAGAAACAGGCTCATCATTAATAGCACAACATACAAAAGGTACATTACTTTGTTCTCTATTAGTAATTCTCTGTATGAGTTTGAATTGAAGGACACGTTTCATAGTACTGCTGACGGATCTCTTTTACCACCGCCTATTCCGTTCTGTCCCTCCCTTTATTACGTCCACAAACACGTCGCACATGTCCCGTTTTCCCCCAGCGACAACGGTTCACTTTCTGCCTAAATTGGTCAGTCTGACTGTGTAATTCCTGTTCCGCTGTTCTGCTATAATTTGGTGTGGTAAAACCCCATACCTCAGTGTTAGTAGTAGTAGTTGTAGTAGTATTATCCTCATTCCCCTGTCTCCTGTCATCTACATTTTATATAGCTTTCACTTGGCGATCTTGCTTGATAAGTTGCTGAAATGTGTGAGGTGTTGTTCAGAATACGGTTGTCTTTGTTTCTTATCGTTTAATACCATCAAAATGTTTGTTACTATTTCTATATACCTGTACTGGAGATTTAATGCTTCTACTGTGTTTTGAGCTATAGTTACGTACGTGGCAGTGGATTCATTCCATCCCTGTTCCTTTCCATATCGCGCATATACTAATTCTAGAAAGGTCCGCTGCGAGTGTCACATTATTACAAATGTTCTTTCGCAATTCATTAATTCCATGGTTGTATTCTAATGCGTCTAGCATCCACTCTCTCTCATAGTTCGTTCCTAGTCGATGGCTAATATCAGTAACAATTCTGTCAAGGCCGTTAAACGTCCCCTTAGAAAAATTATACATAACTGTGCTTAAACTGACGCACAATATTTTTAGCGCAATGCAACCTGACTTTCAAAAATCCCTACAAAAGAGTGGCCCTGATTAACGTTAACCTATACCTTTCACAAATCACTTACCTCGCCAAAAATCTTTGTTACTCGAACTACTGCAATACAGCGAGCGCCACTCCTGTCTGCTAAATAAAAGATTCAACCTACTGGAGGAACTAACTACTGATAGGCATAGTTAGCAAATGAAAGATTTTGATAGAGAACAAAAATGTATTTACCTTAATACTCATAATATATATAGCAGTTCATTACATCCAGCCTTACAAATTTCAAAACTCCGCCATCTCTCTCCCCACGTCCACCACTGCTGGCGGCTTACCTCCAACTGCCCAACGGTACGCGCTGTTAACATCCAGCTGCCCAACACTACAATGGCGAGTATTACAACAATGCCAACCAGCCACAGACTGAACACAGCACAGCCAGTGATTTTCATACAGAGCGCTACGTGGCGTTACCAATATAGAAACCTAAACAGCCTATTTACACCGTTACGTACTTAAAATTCTAAGGGCTTTACTATTCCCATAACAGAGTTACCTGAGAAATCTTTACACCTCATAATGAACTCCTTAACGGATTAGGATTATTCATAATCTTCCCTGATTGTTCAGCAAATTTTCCATCTCAGTTTTCTGCACTGGGGAACTTTCATACACAAGTAGCCCAGTTAACCTTTGACCAATCTCTTTCATTAGTGGTTGCAATGTAGAAACGTCTGCGTCCACCACGACAGCCGAAACCGCTAACGGGTCCTTATAATGTTAAAAGAGTGCTTGTAATCGCCTAAGTTCGCCAACACTAGGTTTAGCGTCACGAAAGAAGTCGTTATGTACTTCAAATTTCTGAAGCATTGCGCACGATGCATCGACTGCCCATGTTACCTCCTCTTGGTGAAACGTGATAGTGACAACTTTCCCAGTAAGAGGTGTACTAATTAATCCACCGTTTCTTGTGGATCCATATCTCTCTAATTTCATGTAAGAGCTCACCGCCGCCGTAGTTCAGCTGAAACAGAACAATCCGATCTGCCCCATGAGATCTTTTTGTTCTGCCACTGCCGGCCGCGGTGGCCGAGCGGTTCTAGGCGCTACAATCTGGAACCGCACGACCGCTAATGTCGCAGGTTCGAATCCCGCCTCGAGCATGGATGTGTGTGATGTACTTAGGTTAGTTAGGTTTAAGTAGTTCTAGGGGACTGATGAACTCAAAAGTTAAGTCCCATAGTGCTCAGAGCCATTTGATGTGTGTGATGCCCTTAGGGTAGTTAGGTTTAAGTAGTTCTAAGTTCTAGGGGACTGTTGGCCTCAGAAGCTAAGTCCCATAGCGTTCAGAGCCATTTGAACAATTTTTTTTTTTTCCGCCACTATTTATCGTTCAAAACGGCTCTGGGCACTATGGGACTAAACATCTATGGTCATCAGTCCCCTAGAACTTAGAACTACTTAAACCTAACTAACCCAAGGACATCACACAACACCCAGCCATCACGAAGTAGAGAAAATCCCTGACCCCGCCGGGAGTCGAACCCGGGAACCCGGGCGTGAGAAGCGAGAACGCTACCGCACGACCACGAGCTGCGGGCCACTATTTATGTACCAGGAGGTAACACGGAGCGAGGATTATGTGTTAGGAAGGCGATCTGACTCTTCAGATTGTTATATCATTAATCAGTGTCTTCCGTTAATCACAGTCTTCCTTTTTGGGTATGCCTTCTGTTGATTATATGCCCCAGTGAATATTTAGCAATAACTTTCAGGGGAATAATTTACGGAAACTCGCGACTAAACAGGTTCAAAAATGGTTCAAATAGTTCTGAGCACTATGGGACTTAACATGTGAGGTCAGAAAACTGTAACAATGTAAGGACCTTTCACACAATTAAAATTTACTTCAAACTGCTTGAGCAGAAAAACCGAAATAATTATTTACACAACTCAGTATAACTGCACAGGTTTCTATTAACCATGGAATAGATGTATTTGTTTAAGTTAGTCAGTGAGGAGCCCTATTAAAACTCATTTGACCAGAGTCATTAATATCACACAAAGTTATAGAGAGTCAGCCCTGTCCTCTTCAAAGGAACAGTAATTTCTATTCACAGAGCAGGCCAACCGCTTCTCACAGCAAGTCAAGATGGTTACCTATTACCAGCTCCCCATGGCCCAGCGTTCCTGGAAGGCAACTTCTCGGCGCGAAACAAAGTTCCTATGACGGCTGTTTCACCCGGACGTCCCCGCCAGTAAAAATCACCATCGCCTGGGAGCACAGGCGTTCATCACCCCTTGTTAGCCATTTCTGTGAATGCGGTCCTGGAGCCACGCCACGTGAAGCATTATGCGAAATGGACAGGAAGGCGCCTGGCCACCGCCAACCTGGACAGTACCGACACCAGGGTTCCGTGGCTGTGTCCAGCCGTCGCTGCGGCTTTCGCTGTCCTCTGCAATGGCAGGCCCTCAGCCTCCAGGGCGTTCGCACTCGCAAAGGTTTAGTTTGGCTTGGTCCACTGTACACTCGACTGAGCTACAAAGAAAATAACATTTAAAACCCCAACTAGTAAAAGACGTAATTAATACTGTGGCATACGGCTCCTACTCATACGTACGACTCAGTAGCTGTGCGGGATCAGCCGAGCGGTATAAGGCGTTGCAGTCATGGACTGTGCGGCTGGTCCGGGCGGAGGTTCGAGTCCTCTCTCGGGCGTGGATGTGTATGTTTGTCCATAGGATAATTTAGGTTCAGTAGTGTGTAAGCTTAGGGACTGATGACCTTAGCAGTTAAATCCCATAAGGTTTCACACACATTTGAACTTTTTTTTTTCCTCAGTAGCTGAGTGATTGCCGGCACTGTAGCTCAGCGTGTTTGGTCAGAGGAATAGTCGCCCCGTGTAACAAAAAACTGAGTAAATAGATCAACGATGAACTTGAATGGGTGTCATGGAACGTCCGCCCCGAAAAAATGGTACGAACAATAAAGAACAAAATGAGATAATTAAAGACATAAAAATAAAAAAGTGGTCAGCGTGTCGGAATGCCATGAAAAGGGGCCCGGGTTCGATACCCGACTGGGTTGGAAATTTTCTCTGCTCAGGGACTGGGTGTTGTGTTGTCTTCATCATCATTATATGATCCCCATCGACAGGCAAGTCGCCGAAGTGGCGTCAACTCAAACGACTTGCACCGGGCGGCAGGTGTACCCGAAGGGACGCCCTAGCCCCTCGACGTTTCATTTTCACTGTAGGTAACCGGATTTCCTACATCAACATACGGAGAACAAATTATAGGCTGAAATGAATCGACATGTTGTGGAAACTTTCGTTAATAATAAACATTACTGTCCACCTAAAACGTAACACCCTGAAGGAAGCACTCAAACAAGATTAAACTTGCAGCACACACTAGAGACACCGAGAGATGCACTTGATTAACATTCCAGTGCAGGCGTAAAGCACGGACGCCGTTACCGCCACCTGCACACGCTGTATAAAAGGGGACCAGGTGGCCGTGACAACGTACTGGCATTGTTTTTCGCGCTGTTGTTTCGCGTAAGCAGCTTCAATATGCCTCTTAGCAAACAACGAGCGTCTTTCGATCACGTTGCGGAGTTCGACCGAGGAGGAACAATTGCCTATACAGGATGGTCCATTGATAGCGACCGGACCAAATATCTCACGAAATAAGCATCAACGAAAAACTACAAAGAACGAAACTTGTCTAACTTGAAGGGGGAAACCAGATGGCGCTATGGTTGGCGCGCTAGATGGCGCTGCTGTCGGTCAAACGGATATCAACTATCTTTTTTAAAAAAAATAGGCACCCCCATTTTTATTACATATTCGTGTAGCACGTCAAGAAATATGAATGTTTTAGTTGGACCACTTTTTTCGCTTTGTGATAGATGACGCCATAAGTCACAAACGTGTGAGTACGTGGTATCACGTAACATTCCGGCAGTGCGGACGGTATTTGCTTCGTGATACATTACCCGTTTTAAAATGGACCGTTTACCAATTGCAAAAAAGGTCTATATCGTGTTGATGTGTGGCTATTGTGATCAAAATGCCCAACGGGCGTGTGCTATGTATCCTGGTCGGTATCCTGGAGGACATCATTCAAGTGTCCGGACCGTTCGCCGGATAGTTACGTTATTTAAGGAAACAGGAAGTGTTCAGCCACATATAAAACGTCAGCCACGACCTGCAAGAAATGATGATGTTCAATTAGGTGTTTTAAATGCTGTCGCAGCTAATCTGCACATCAATAGCAGAAAAATTGCGCGAGAATCGGGAATCTCAAAAACGTCGGTGTTGAGAACGCTACATCAACATCGATTGCACCCGTGCCATATTCTATGCACCAGGAATTGCATGGCGACCTCTTTGAACGTCGTGTATAGTTCTGCCACTGGGCACAAGAGAAATTACGGGACGATGACAGATTTTTTGCTCGCGTTCTATTTAGCGACGAAGCGTTATTCACCAACAGCTGTAACGTAAGCCGGCGTGATATGCACTATTGGGCAACGGAAAATCCACGATAGCTGCGACAAGTGGAACATCAGCGACCTTGGCAGGTTAATGTGGCATTATGGGAGGAAGGATAATTGGCCCCACATTGTATCGATGGAAATCTAAATGGTGCAATGTATGCTGATTTCCTACGTAATTTTCTACCGCTGTTAGTGCAAGATGTTTCACTGCATGACAGAATGGCGATGTACTTCCAACATGATGGATGTCCGGCACATAGCTCGCGTGCGGTTAAAGCGATATTGAATAGCATATTTCATGTCAGGTGGATTGGTCGTCGAAGCACCATACTATGGCCCGCACGTTCACCGCATCTGACGTCCCCGGAATTCTTTCTGTGGGGAAAGTTGAAGGATATTTGCTATCGTGATCCACCGACAACGCCTGACAACATCTGTCAGCGCATTGTCAATGCATGTGCGAACATTACGGAAGGCGAACTACTTGCTGTTGAGAGGAATGGCGTTACACTTATTGCCAAATGAATTGAGGTTGACGTACATCATTTTCAACACTTACTGCGTTAATGTGGTATTTACAGGTAATCAGAAATGATAAGTTCACAAAGGTAGATGTATCACATTGGAACAACCGAAATAGAATGTTCAAACGTACCTACGTTCTGTATTTTTATTCAGAAAACCTACCTGTTACCAACTGTTCGTCTAAAATTGTGAGCCATATGTTTGTGACTATTACAGCGCCATCTATCACAAAATGAAAAACATTCATATTTCTTTACGTACTACTCGAATACGTAATAAAAAATCGGGGTTCCTATTTTTAAAAATGCAGTTGATATCCATTTCACCAATGACAGCGCCATCTAGCGGGCCAACCATAGCGCCATCTGGTTTCCCCCTTCAAGCTAGACAACTTTCGTTCTTTGTAGTTTTTTCGTTTCACGCTTATATCGTGAGATATATGGCCCGGTCACGATCAATGGACCACCCTGTATATTACATTTAATGAAGTAGTTGAGGCAGACTTATAGGTCAACAATCATATCGTTTTTCTCACACTACTTTCCAAATCATCATAAATAACAGCTGGATATTCAACAGTAAACGACGTTTAAGCAGCTCATGATTAATATTAAGTTCGAGACGCCGTCAACTTACTCGTGTTCCCCTCAAGAACTCACAGTGTAAGCAAAGCCCTTAAATGAAACTGAATCACGAATCAAGTTACACTAATTTGTATTTTTTCACAGCAGTACACATCGTGTACACTAGTAGCAGCTAACGTTCTACATGTTGCATATTTTATATGTATTTCATATTTCAAAATTGTTTCTTTACTATGTAGTACATTTCACTTGCGTATCAGTAGACAATTATCTGGAAGCAAAGAGTTTATTTTATTTATAACGTTTTCCCTATCTGCCACATTTATTTGCAATATTCGTTCATGACTCTGCTGATACTGTGATATGCATTTCACCCAAAAATCATTCTAAATCTCATTCTTTCTACTTTTTGGCTATTTAACGTGCTATCCATAACAGTGATGTCTACTACACTATCTGTCTCACACGTCTGCCAATAAAGATCTATTTTCAATTTCGTATATATAGGGAGAATGGGCGGTATTAACTCTTACCTTCCCTATCATTTGCATAAAAGACTGTAACCATTTTTTCCCTCCATCTATATGTAAAGAAAACTTTAGCATTTTGATCACGCCCTGTCACTATGGGCTAAGCATTTAGGAATGTGGTACCGAGCCATTGTTTCCAATCTCAACGCGTGGGTGCTAGTTTAGCTGGAAAGGATGGCCACAAAAATCTTGTCATGTGGTAAGACCCAAACGGAATGTCTATCTGACGACAGATCAGCCTTCACACGTTCAAAATCAAATGGCTCCAACCACTAACATCTGAGGTCATCAGTCCCCTAGACTTAGAACTACTCAAACCTAAGTGACCTAAGGACAGACATCACACACAATGCCCGAGGCAGGATTCGAACCTGCGACAGTAGCAGCAGCGCGGTACCGTACCGAAGTGCTTAGAACCACTCGGCCACAACGGCCGGCAGTCTTAACACGTAAATGTCGCTGCGATGTGGGACCCAGTAATAAAACGTGGTGCTCATAGCATCCGTAGAACGAAAAAACTTGTTTTGTAGTCCTGAAATGTTACGAGAAGCGCTGTGGAAAGACAGAACAGCCGATAGCTGTAGGCAGGCCTTGAATAACGTCTGTTACGACCTTTTGAGGCATTCAAATTTCTGCAAACAAAGCACAAAGCAGTAAGCAGAGTGGTAGTGTACGGACAGTAGTAATAAGTCATACGAGAGAGTAGCTGCTACCGGAGCAGAAATTTAAAATCCATCCACTCCTGTGCAAAAGCGTTCTCGGTACGTTAGTAGGCACACTGGTTGTACTAATGGTTATATTTTATCGAAAATTGACGTGGTGCGATATTGGATGTGTAAGGATGCCTATAAAAATTGGAACTCAGCAACCAGCCACTGTTCTCACTCTTTGTAAGATGTAACCCCTTCTGCTAGTAACAAATGTAGTGCACATTACCATTACAACGAATATAGCACACAAAATGTTAGCCCCCACTTCTTGACATATCCGGAAAAGGAATATCTACATCTACATCTGGTGACTACTCTGCAGTTCACATTTAAGTGCCTGGTAGAGGGTTCAGTGAATCACGTTCAAACTGTTTCTCCACCATCCCATTCTCGAACAGTGCGCGAGAAAAACGAACAGATAAAGCACATAGTGAGATGAACGATAGCGGTATTACAGTCGCTTAGTAATGGAAAGGCATCAGGGCCAGATGAGATACCTATAGGATCCTGCAAATATAATGCGGAAGAACTTGGTCCCCTTCTAGCACCAGGTTATCGCAGATCGCCGGAGCAACGAAAGGTATCTAGTGACTGGCAGAAAAGCGCAGGTCGTTCAAGTTTCCAAGTAGAGGCACATACAGTACTGGCCATCAAAATTGCTACACTACGAAGATGACGTGCTATAGACGCGAAATTTAACCGACAGGAAGAAGATGCTGTTATATGTGAATGATTAGCTTTTCAGAGCATTCACACAAGGTTGGCGCCGGTGGCGAAACCTACAACGTGCTGACATGAGGAACGTTTCCAACCGATTTCTCATACACAAAAAGCAGTTGACCGGCGTTGCCTGGTGAAACGTTGTTGTGATGCCACTTGTAACGATGAGAAATGCGTACCATCACGTTTCCGACTTTGATAAAGGTCGGATTGTGGCCTATGGCGATTGCGGTTTATCGTATCGTGACACTGCTGCTCGAGTTGGTCGATATCCAATGACTGTTAGCAGAATATATAATCGGTGGGTTCAGGAAGGTAATACGGAATGCCGTGCTGGATCCGAACGGCGTCGTATCACTAGCAGTCGAGATGACAGGCATCTTAACGCATGGCTGAAACGGATTGTGCAACCACGTCTCGATCCCTGAGTCAGCAGATGGGGACGTTTGCGAGATAACCATCTGCACGAACAGTTCGACGACGTTTGCAGCAGCATGTAGTATCAGCTCGGAGACCATGGCTGCGGTTACCCTTGGCGCTGCATCACAGACAGGAGCGCCTGCGATGGTGTACTCAACGACGAACCTGGGTGCACGAATTGCAAAACATAATTTTTTTGGATGAATCCAAGTTCCGTTTACAGCATCAAGATGCTCGCATCCGTGTTTGGCGACATCGCGGTGAAAGCACATTGGAAGCGTGTATTCGTCATGGCCATACTGGCGGGAGACCCGGCGTGATGGTATGAGGTGCCACTGGTTACACGTCTCGGTCACTTCTCGTTCGCATTGACGGCACTTTGAACAGTGTACATTACATTTCAGATGTGTACGACCCGTGGGTCTACCCTTCATTCGATCCCTGCGAAACCCTACATTTCAGCAGGATAATGCACGACAGCATGTTGTAAGTCTTGTACGGGCATTTCTGGATACAGAAAATGTTCGAATGCTGCCCTGGCCAGCACATTCTCCAGATCTCTCACCAATTGAAAACGTCCGGTCAATGGTAGCCGAGCAACTGGCTCCTCACAATACGCCAGTCACTACTCTTGATGAACTGTAGTATAGTGTTGAAGCTGCATGGGCAGCTGCATCTGTACACGCCATCCAAGCTCTGTTTGACTCAATACCCAGACGTATCAGGGCCGTTATTACGGCCACAGGTGGTTATTCTGGGTACTGATTTCTCAGGATCTATGCACCCAAATTGCATGAGAACGTAATCACATGTCAGTTCTAGTATAATATATTTGTCCAATGAATACCCGTTTATCATGTGCATTTCTTCTTGGTGTAGCAATTTTATTGACCAGTAGTGTAACTTTTGGACTATATCGTTGACGTCAGTCTGTTGTAGAATTACGGAACATGTTTCGTGTTCTTGTAATATGACGCTTTTGGAGAATGAAAACTTCCTCTGCAGAAATCAACATGGATTCCGGAAACAGACATATTGCGAAACTCAGCTCGCTCTGTTCCTCCATGAGATCAACTGCGCTGTAGACGACGGCGCTCAGGTTGATGTCGTGTTCCTTGACTTCAGGAAGCCATTTGACCCTGTCCCCCACTGCTGTTTACTGAAAACAAATGAGCGGACCGTGTATAGGACCAAAGCTGCGACTGAAAACAAGATTTCCTTACAGGTAGAAAATACCTCGCTCTTAACGCAACAAAATCGACAGTTGTAGAGGTAATTTCCAGAGTACGCCAAAGATGTGTCACAGGAACGTTAAAGTTTGCAATCTATGGAAATTATCTAGTAGAAAACGTCGAAAGCCCTTTAATACTTTTCGCCAATGATTCGGTTGTCCATAAGAATGTGGCAACGCCAGAAGATAGTGTCGATTTGCACATGGTATGCAGAGTAATTGTGAGTGGAGCAAGCTCTGGCAGGTTGACGTAAATAAATTTAACATATTGCACATACATAGGAAAAGAACCATTACTGTACAACTATTCTACTGATCTACTGATAACAAGTTACTGGAAACAGTATCTACTATAAAATATCTATGAGTAATTATCCAGAGTTACCTTATGTAGAGCCGACCGGAGTGGACGAGCTGTTCTAGGAGCTACAGTCTGGAACCGGTCGCAGGTCCGAATCCTGCCTCGGGCATGGATGTGTGTAATGTCCTTAGGTTAGTTCCGTTTAGGTAGTTCTAAGTTCTAGGGGACTGATGACCTCAGCAGTTAAGTCCCACAGTGCTCAGAGGCATTTGAACCATTTGAACCTTAAGTAGAATGGCGAACAGTAGGAAATACTAATGCCTAGCTGCGATTCAGAGGAAGAATCTTAAGTAAATGTAATTTATTCACGAAGGAAGTCAATAACAGTGCGCTTTGCTCGACGGATTCTTGAGTATTAATCTGTGATTCTTACAAGGTAGGACTGACAGCAGAGAAGATCCAAAGAAGAGAGACGCGTTTCGTCACCGGATCGTTCAGTCCTCAGAAGAGCGTTACAGAGATGCTCAACAAACTGCAGCGGCAGACGCCACAAGAGAGGCGTTGTGCATCACTGAGAGTTTACTATTGAAATTTCGAGAGAGCTCTTTCCGCAAAGAGACAAACAACATATTACTTCCTCCCACGCACATTTCGCGAAATCATCAGGATGAGAAAATTCGAGAAATTATAGCTAATATAGAGGCTTACCGACAATCATTCTTCTGAAGCGCCATTCGCCAGTGAAGCAGGAAAGGGGAGATCAGTTAGCGGTATCAGAAGTACCCTCTACCATACACCGTTAGCTGATTTGTGGACTACGATGTAGCGATAGTAAAAACTTACCGTGCGAGCTCTAATTTCTCTAATTTTATTACAATCTTCATTTCTCCCTATGTAGGCGGACGCCAAAGAAATATTTTCGCATTCGGACGAGAAAGTTGGTGATTGAAGTTCCACGAGGAGATCCTGCCGCAACGAATCAAGCCTTTGTTTTAGTGATTGCCACGCCAGTTCCGTATGATATTCCCTGCCTCGCGACGATACAAAATTGAGATGCCCTCTATTGAACTTTTTACCTCCTCCGCCGATCCGGCCCCATGCGTATCCCATATCGTGCGGCAAAACTACAGGAGAAGATGGACAGGAGTAGTATAGAAAGTCTCTTAAGCAGACCTGTTGCGTTTTTAAGTGCCCGGCCAATAAATTGCAGTCTTTGGTTCGTTTTGTCCACAACATTATCTTATGTGATTGTTCCTATTTACGTAATTCGTAACTAAGCTCTAAGTACTTAGTTGAATTCACAGCCTTTAACTTTGTGTAATTTGTGGTACAACAGAAATTTAGCAGATTCCTGTTAGTTCTCAAGTGGATGACTCCACACTTTCCTTTATTTACAATCACTGTCACTTTTCGCACTATATGAATTGGAGATCTTGTGTAAGTGATTTTGCAATTGGTTTTGATCATCTGATGACTTTACAAGACAGTAACGATAGCATCGTCTGTAAACAGTCTGTGAGTGCTGAACAAGTAGTTTCCCAAATCATTTATATCTGTAACGAACAGTGGAGGCCCTCTAACACTTCCTTCGGGAATGCCAGGTATTACTTCAGTTTTACTCGATCAGTTTCCTGCATTCGATGAGTTTCCTGCAATTACTACGAACTGTGGCCTTTCTGACGGGAAATCACGAAAATAGTCGCAAATCTTAGACCTTACTCCTTATGCGTGTTGCCTGATTTCTACTTGTGAATAACGGTGTCGATATTCTTCTAGTAACCTAGAAGTATGGAATCAGTTTGTGATCCCCTGTTAATAGCACTCATCACTTCATGAGAATAAACAGCTAGTTGTGTTTCACAAGAACGATATTTTCTAAATCAGTGCTAACTGTGTGTCCATACATCGTTTTCTTCTCTGTGATTAATGATGCTAGAAACAGAGCATATATCGAAAACTCTAAATAAAATTTAAAATCCCCCTGCGGGTTCGGAGGTAAGAATAGGCCCGCGGTATTCATGCCTGTCGTAAGAGGCGACTAAAAGGGGTCTCAACTGTTTCGGCCTTTAATATGATGGTCCACTACCTTTCCAAATTTTCCGTTAGTGCGTACCATTTGGAGAAGGACGCCTTACGTGGTGCATCTTAAATCCATCTTACCCTAAGATCTGGCACACCCGATATTGTCATGGAGTTGGATTTACATCGAGCTTTCGGCCACATCCGCTGCAGTGTGTTCCGGATAGCATACAATCCCTCCTTTGTGCACTTCCATCTTTGCCCTCCGTTGTGGTGGGGTCGTCATGTACCCTGTTGGTGGTAGCCCCCTGACTACACAGGGATCGCACTGCTGATGCCTGAGCTGCTACCTCCCCACGTATGACGTGGAGTAGAAGCCTATCCCTCTGGGGCATCAGGACTCCCTGCAAAGGCCATCCTGCCAGGTGGTCTTTGCTGCGGCTGGGTGGCGCCCGTGGGGAGAGCTACTGGCCGGAGTGGGTGGCATCAGGGCGGATGACCCGCATTGAAGCGTGGTACATCATCTCTCGCTGGTGGGCCTCCACCAGCAGTCTCTAAGCGATCGAGGTCCAACCTCAATGGAAAAAAAATTGATCAGAGATTGTTTCCCTCCCTGACCACTCCATGGGAGGAACGTATGGCTAAAGAAGGCAGTGGAGATTATTCACCACGGTACCTCGTGTGTACGCGAGTTGATGGGGAATCGTTTATGTCGACCAAGCCCCAGTGTTTTGTGGAGCATTTAGAGGACAAGTTTGGGGAGGTGGACGGCTTGTCCAAAATGCGCTCTGGGTCGGTTCTCATCAAAACAGCATCCTCCGCCCAGTCACAGAGGTTGCTCACTTGTGACAAGTTGGGGGATGTTTCCGTCACCATCACTCTCCATAAAAGTTTAAACATGGTCCAGGTTATTATAGTCCACGGTGATCTTCTACTGCAGTCCGACGATGAACTACGCGCCAACCTAGAACGACGGGGTATTCACTTCGTTCGGCGCGTCCATCGGGGTCCGAGGGATAATCAGGTAGCCACCGGTGCCTTCATCTTGGCCTTCGAAAGTGATGTTTTGCCCGAAAAGGTCAAGGTGATGGTTTACCACTGCGATGTGAAGCGATATATCCCTCCTCCGATGTGGTGTTTTAAATGCTGGAAGTTTGAGCACATGTCATCCCGCTGTACTTCCGGCATCACATGTCGAGATTGTGGACGTCCTTCACATCCCAATACTCCTCCGCCTCCCATCTGTGTTAACTGCGGAGAACACCATTCCCCCTGCACGATGGACTGCAGGATCTTCCAGAAAGAACGAAAGATAATGGAATATAAAACCCTGGACCGCCTGACCTACTCTGAGGCTAGGCAGAAATATGAGAGGCTCCGTCCTGTGCCAATGACGTCAACGTACGCCGTTGCTGCAACGACGGTTCTTCCATCTACAATGTCGTCCCGTACGGTTGGTCCTATGATTGGTCAGAATCCAACAGCCCCCTTGATTGTTGGGGGCACTTCCCACCCTGTTGCTCCTTCTCCATCTTCTTCAGGAGCAACACCCTTCCAACCATCAGGGACATGAGCACCCCCTTCCCAGCCAGAGAAGCATAAGACTTCTTCGGCTACTCTTTCCAGGAAGGGGTCCCGTGGGGACCTCCCTTCGCAAGTTCTGACCAGTGGAAAAGCGGATACCCACAAGTGGCTGAAACAACCACCAGTCACTGGTCGTAGGGCCTCTAGGTCGTCGTCCATCCCTGAGACTTACCCATTGAAGTCCATGACGCCTGAACCACCAAAGATACAGCGCGACAAGCAGAAAAAGAAGAAAGTCCCCAAGACCAACGACATTGCGGTGGCACCCGTCCCACCGCTTCCTACAAGCTCTGCGTCTGAGGACGAGGTGGAGATTCTGGGGTCCGCTGACGACCTCGATCTCGCCGGTACCTCAGACGCCATGGATAGCGATAGCACCGGTGCTCAACTGGAGGCAGCAGGTGACCCAGACGCGTAATCTGCCTTCCAAGTCCCGTCACGCCTTTCTCAGACATGGACAATACCATCCTCCAGTGGAACTGCAGCGGTTTCCTCCACCATCTAGCTGAGACTGGCAACTTATCATCCTTCACCTTTTCATGTGCACTGCTATTCAGTAAACTTGGTTTCCAGCAAGACGAACCCCCGCCCTCTGTGGCTATCGGGTTATTATAAGAACCGGGTAGCTTATGTCCTTAACTCTCTTCACGGCGAGTCTGTACCTCTACAAACACCTTTAGAGGCTGCCGCTGTTCTGGTGTGGACGCCACAGGCTGTTACCGTCTGCAGTCTTTACCTTCCACTGGATGGTGCTGTCGTGCAGCATGTCCTGACTGCTCTGATAGCCCCATTGCCGCCACCTTTCTTGTTACTGGGCCCATAACCCTCTGAGGGGTGGGTCAGTGGTGACAGGTCGAGGCTCCACCTTTGAGCGTTTATTGGCACGATCTTTCGCTTTTAAATGATGGTTCCTTCACACACTTCAGCGTGGCGCATGGCACGTACTCCGCCATCGACCTTTCGATCTGCAGCCTCAGCGTCTTCCGTCTGCCCAATGGAGAGTGCATGACGACCTGTGTAGTAGTGACCACTTTCCGATCATTCTGTCACTGCCACGTCAGTCTTCTCTGGGCCCTTGCAGGTGGGCTATGAATAAGGCTGACTGGGACTTGTTTTCCTCCACTGCCGCTATTGAGCCTCTCTCTAGTCATGACATTGGTTCAATCGGTCACCACCAGCATCGTCACTGCCTCCAAATCTGCCATTCCCCATTCTTCTGGGTCCCCTCGGCTGCGGACTGTGCCTTGGTGGTCGCCTGCGATCGCTGCAGCGATTAAAGATCGCCGGCGGGCTCTCCAGCGTCACAAGAGACATCCCTGCATTGAACACCTCATCACCTTCAAACGGCTGCGTGCACGGGCCCGCCGCCTTATCCGCCAAAGCAAGCAGGAGTGCTGGGAGCGGTATGTGTCCACCATTGGCCTCCATGTCTCTCCATTGCAGGTCTGGGCCAAGATCTGACGCCTCTATGGCTATCGGACCCCTGTCAGCGTCCCTGCGCTCTCACTGAATGGAGCAGTTTGTATGGACTCCGACGAAATTGCCAACAGCTTGGCAGAGCATTTTGCTATGAGTTCCGCTTCTGCGAATTACCCCCTGGCCTTCCGCTCCATTAAAGAGCGGATGGAACGTCGGAGCCTTTCGTTTCGCACCCACCATGCAGAATCGTACAATGTTCCATTCAGTGAGTGGGAATTTCGCAGTGCCCTAGCCGCTTGCCTTGTTACCGCTCCTGGGCCATATAGCATCCACTGTCAGATGCTGAAACGCCTTTCAGTGGACTGCCAGCGACGGCTCCTCGACCTTTACAACCGTATTTGGGTCGAGGGTGAGTTTCCGTCGCCAGGGCGGGAAAGTATTGTTATCCCCATTCTGAAACCAGGCAAGAACCCTTTGGAGGTGGACAGCTACCGTCCCATTAGGCTCACCAACGTTCTTCGCAAGTTGCTTGAACGGATGGTCTGCCTGGGCTTGAATTGGGTACTGGAGTCTCGGGGTCTTCTGGCTCCGTCTCAGGGTGGGTTTCGTAAAGGCCGCTCCGCCGCCGACAATCTGGTGAGCCTGGAGTCGGCCATCCGTACTGCCTTTGCCCGCCGTCAGCACCTGGTCGCTGTCATTTTCGACATGAGGAAGGCGTACGATACGACATGGCGTCATCACATCCTTTCTATACTTCATGGATGAGGTCTTCGGGGCCCTCTGCCGATCTTTCTCAGAAATTTTCTGTCGCATCGTACCTTCCGCGTGCAAGTCGCGGCCTCTCATAGTTCCTCCCGAGTCCAGGAGAACGGTGTGCCACAGCGATCTGTTTTAAGTGTCTGCCTGTTTCTAATAGCCATTAACGGGACGACTGTCTCAGCGTCCCTATATGCTGACGACTTCTGCCTTTACTACAGCTCTATTGGCATTGCAGCTGCTGAACGTCAGCTACAGGGCGCTATCCCTAAGGCGCAGTCTTGGGCCGTAGCGCATGGCTTTCAGTTTTCCGCTGCCAAGACCTGCGTTATGCATTTCTGCCGGCGACGCACTGTTCACCCGCAGCCGCAGCTTTATCTTGATGGCGAACTTCTTGTTGTGGTTGGGACACGCAGGTTTTTGGGTGTAGTTTTTGATGCCCGGTTGACTTGGCTGCCTCATATTCGGCAGCTTAAACAGATGTGTTGGCGGCATCTAAATGCTCTGCGATGGCTGAGCCACACCAAGTGGGGCGCCGACCGATCTACTCTCCTACGGCTTTACCAGGCGTTGATCCAGTCCCGTCTGGACTATGGGAGTCTGGATTATGGCTCAGCATCCCCATCTGCGTTGTGGATGATGGACCCAATCCTCCACAGCGGGATACGCCTTGCCACTGGTGATTCCCGTACCAGACCTGTGGACAGCATACTAGTGGAGGCAGGTGACCCTCCACTGCGGTTACGGCGCCAATAATTACTGCCCGCTTATGTGGCCCATGTTTTTAGCTCTCCCAGGCATCCAAATTATCGACTCCTGTTCCCGCAGTCAGTCGTCCATCTCCCAGAACGTCGACCTAGGGCTAGATGTACGATCGCGGTCCGCGTCCGAGAGCTTCTCCCTGGGCTAGGGGTTTTCCCTGATCCACCTCCTTTCCGGGCCTCTCTGTATACGCCGCACTGGTGTGTGCCTCGCCCTTGCCTTTGGCTCGAATTGGCACAGGGCCCGAAGGACCCAGTCCCTCCGGAGACTGCCGCCGCCGCTTTTATTCTATCTTAGCCACGTATCAGGGCTCTTCCTTTGTCTACACTGACGGTTCCATGGTTGCTGGTCGTGTCGGTTTGCGCTCACTCTAGGGGCAACGTTCATTGCCGGCTGGCTGCAGCGTTTACACTGCTGAACTGGTCGCCATCTTTCGAGCCCTAGAATCTATCCGCTCCTGCTCAGGTGAGTCCTTCGTCATCTGTAGCGACTCCCTGAGAGGTTTGCGAGCTCTCGACCAGTGTTTTCCTCGTTCTCGTCTGGTGATGGCTATCCAGGTGTCCCTGCATACTCTTGCCCGTTGCGGCAGATCTGTGGTCTTTGTTTGGACCCCAGGCCATGTTGGGATACCCGGCAATGGAACTGTTGACCGCCTGGCGAAAGAGGCCACCAGTAAATCATCTCTGGAGATTGGCCTCCCGGCGACTGATTTGCGGGCACTATTACGCCGCAAAGTTTTCGATTTATGGGATACTGAATGGCGCAACCTGCTCGTGCCAAACAAACTCCTTCGTATCAAGGAGACGACGACTGTTTGGCGGTCATCCATGCGAGCCAACCGCAGGGACTCAGTCGTTCTTCGTCGGCTCCGCATTGGCCACACCCGACTGACGCACACTTATTTACTGTGTCGTGAGGATCCACCTCTTTGTCGTTGTGGGGCGTCCTTGACGGTGGTCCATATTCTGTTGGAGTGCGCCCTTTTAACTGTGCTCAGGCAGACGTTTCCGCTGCCTGATACGCTCCCTGCGCTTTTAACTGACGACTCTGCCATAGCGGACTTGGTTTTGCGTTTTATTCGGACAGGGGGATTTTATCGCTTAATGTAAGTGTGTGTGTTTTTGTGTTGATTCTGGCCTATGGCCTACGATTTTAGTCTGATTTTTTAATGTGTTTCTCGGTGGTTGGCTTTTCCCTTTTTGTTTGTATGGTTGGCCAACCACCGTCACGCTGTGTGTGATTTTAGATCGTCTTGTCTGGTCTTTGTCTAAGTTCCTCTTGTTCTGTGTCGTCTGTCTTCTCGTCTGTTGATGGTTTTTATTCTCTGTGGGTGTTTTTAGTATTTGGAAAAAGGGACCGATAACCGCAGCAGTCTGGTCCCTTTAATCCCCACAAACCAACCAACCAACCAAAATTTTAAAAAATCGGTCTCCGATTGTCTAAGGAGATACCTGGAGGTGTGAACAGGTGGCATTCGAGAGTTAATACTAGGGTAAGTGAATTACTATCCCCAAAGCAGTTAGAACATTTTATTGTAATCCAATAGGAAACTTAGGAGAGCATCATTTTTCGACATAGTCTCTTTGCCTTTCAACGCACTTGGTCCATCGTTGTACAAGCTTCCTGATGTCCTCATAGAAGCAGGTTTTCGGTTGACCTGCGAGCCAGGAATGCACCGCTTCTTTCACTGCTTCGTCCGAGGCAAATCGACGGCTGTTTTAATGTTCCAGTACTGGATCTTGTGCGTGTCAAAAGACCGTCAGCATCAGTTTTCCTGCAGACGGTTGGGTCTTGAGCTTTTTCTTGTACGGCGAATTTGGATGTTTCCGTTTCATACTGTGCCGTTTACTCTCCGGCTTGTAATGATGGATCCATGTTTCGTGACCAGTAATGATCCCGTCTAAGAAGCTTTCCCCTTCGTTAGCATACTGATCCACATGTTTTTTGCAGATTTCCAAGAGCATTTGTTTACGAGTATGCAACTGTGTGAGTTGTTTTGGGACCCATCTTGCACGGACTTTATAAAAGCCAAGTCTGTTGTCGATAATTTCGTAGGCAGAAGCGTGACCAATGTGCAGACGATGTGCTACTTCGTCAATAGTTAATCGTCTGTCCAAGAGAATCATTTTAAGTAAACGCTCAATAGTTTCTTCATTTGTGGCGGTAAACGGTCGTCCGGCTCCTTGATCGTGGTGCGACCATTTCGAAATTTTTCAATCTATTCGTAGACACTTCGTTGTGACAAAACACAGTCCCCGTACTGTACTGAAAGTCTTCGATGAATTTCGGCCCCTGACACGTCTTCCGACCACAAAAAACGGGTCACTGAACGTTGCTCTCCTTTGGTTCAAATAGACAGCGAAGCAGCCATGATTGACAGAACGGCAGCGATAACGAAACAAACCTAGCAGCTTGAAAATTGCAAAGATATCACAACAAATAAAAAAAGCGTGCGTCATCAACGTAAAATGACAGTCCTACCAAAATAAACAAAAATATAACTAAATTTGGTTTAATAATTGACTTACCCTCGAACATTAGAAACGGCCAACAACTGCTGCTAATGTGAAAATGAGGAAAACACTACAACTGCTAACGACTAAGGCTGCGACAATTGACCTGTCAAGGCACTACAGTTCGCTGCGATATGAAAAGCGTTGTGTTCCATGATCTTGGCAGCAATGAAGCAGTTGTGTGTACGTCTTCGGATTTTTCGGCAGTACTTCGTTTATTCTCCATCATCTTGTGGCTGGTAGCGATGGTACCCGAGTTAGTTCAGGAAAAAGAGGAACTTAAAAGTTACTTTTTTCTAGGGAAGAAAAACACAAACCGAATCGCTGCTTCAGAAATCAAAAGACTGGTTTTAACGTCCGCTATGTTCATTATATCGAGAATATTAGGCCTCTATAATAAGGGCGAAGGGGTAGAATCTTCAGTTGCGTTCCACAATGATCATCGAGAGCGTTCTGCTAAAGTTATCCACAACCAATAAGGACATCTTTTAAGAAGTTCACATAGGCTGCAGACCTATATTATAAAAAAAATTAGAAACGATTGTAAGCTGAAGTAATTGTGGTAAAACGAAACTTAGAATCTCGTAGCTATTGATGATTGTCTCTTTGTTTAGTTGTCGGGACTTTCGGGCACAGAACAGTTGAAGTCGTAACGTCGACGTTAGATAGCACGGCATTAGCAAGAAAGTAAAGCTGTAAGGAATAGTGTCACTGCACTTGGATCGCTAGTTAAAAAGCAGAAAATACGGTGGGACAGTAAACTGAATGATTACAACGCCTCTCCTTTTTAATGCCCTGTTTGAAACGAGTTGTAACCGAGCGAGGTAGCGGTAGTAATTAGTACACTGTACTCGCATTCGGGGCATTGCAGAGTCAGGTTTTTCATTATTCCACTAAACTGATTAAGGCAAATGCCGGGATAGTTCGTTTGGCGTTACTCGGCCGACTTCCTTTTTCCATCCTTCCCTAATCCGAACTTGTGCTCCGTCATTAATGGCCTCGGTGTCGACGGGACGTTAGGCAATGATCTCCTCCCTCCACCTCCTCCCCCGCCAATCCAAGTTCTACGACAACTAATATTGACGGACAAAAATTAAATCTCCTTCCTCATGTTGCTACTGCGAGTAAGGAGCGGGGCGCGTTCTACAACTTGCGGTGTATCTGTTGAAACCTCGGATAGTTCAGATGACAAACACATATTGAAGAGGAATACTAAAATGTGAGGCTAGGTCATAAAGAGGAGCACCCACGGTGATGAACACAGCTGTGCGAGGTCGTCGTTGCTAGATGAGAATGGCCGAAGACACTGGGTGCAATACACAGCTCGAAGACTTTTTAATTTATAGAATCCATTTCGCTGTTCTCGACAGCAAGTGTTCACTGAGGCAAGGGCATCGTCAGGAGAACCCTAGAGAATAGTGATAGCACCGCCCTTATTTTCTGTACATATAAACCAGCAGCGGTACCCGACTTCGCTCAGGGAGTTGATACGAGATTGTGTGGTAGTTGTAATAAAAGGATGAACTTTGAAGTATGAGAGGTAAAGAAATTTATATTGAAAACATATTCTAAGTACTTGAAATGTTTATTAAAGTATAAAAGGTAAAAAATATGTATTGTAAACATATTCTAATTCTTAACGATATTTGCATATAAACAACATTTTCCATTTTGTTATCCAGAGTATATATGCACAAATTTTTCGAATTTCCTACTCGAGAGCAAACTACATATAGATTACTATGAGAGAAGCAGGGTTCTTTGAGGCTGATGCCGCCATATTTTAAAGTTCGCTCTTGCGTTATGTTTAAAACCGTAGGCTAATTTGATCGGAAACTCCAGTCTTTGAAATTGGAATGGCAGTTCAGTAGAGATCAGCAATATTCCGGTGACAAATAGTGTGTATCCTTTGTTCTTTCCACTCAGCAGTTCGGCTTCGGCGATATTGTTCAATAGCTGTCTGACGATCATCCTTGTTCCATTACATAGTTTTGGTGAGGTGGGATGTCTGAGTAGTATTATCGAACATCTAAGTTTGAGTCGAAGGCAGTGTAATGGCATTGCTGGCACTTGCGAAGAGCTTAGAGATTCTTCAACGTTTACCACCGTGTCGGTCCATTTGTATATTCTCTCTCCAACGGGAAGTTTCTTTTGAATGTTGAAGTTGATATCGTCAACAATACTATTTTTGATTGCCAAAATTGTCCTTTCAAATAGCGAGACCGGACTGGTATACTTGTGAACGATGTTTGGATAAATGTGATCGATGAGTTCGTTTTCATCAACGGCAGTATCGCAGAAATCACTGTTGAGTTTAATGAGGCCGGTCATCTGGTCATGTGGATATGAGCCTTCTCCTGTTTGTAAAGAGCAGTTGATAAAAATGTGGTTTTCTTTCGTCTTTCGATAGTTCAACTTTCAATTTTTTATTTTTTTATTTTATTTTTTATTTTCTTTATTTTTTTATTTTTATTTATTTATTTATTTATTTTTTTTTTTTTTTTTTTTTTTTTTGCACACAGTATTTGTATGTGAGGCCAGAGATGTAATTTTTAAGCAGGCGTTGATCACGTCTGCTGGCCGCGCGGGGTAGCCGCGCGGTCTAAGCGGCTTAACACGGTTCGGGCGGCTTTCCCCGTCTGAGGTTCGAGTCCTCCCTTGAGCATGGGTGTGCGTGTTGTGCTTAGTGTAAGTTAGTTTAAGTTGAATTATGTACTGTGTTACTCTAGGGACCGATGACCTCAGCAATTTGGTCCTATAGGAGCTTACCACCACCACAAAAATAGAACAAAAAAAAAAGATCTCGTATGCTGGTGTTGACCTGGGAATAATTGGAAGTGTTTGTCGAAAAACTCCTGGGAGTATGAGTAGAGTTCCTACCATCACATGAGAGTATTCCCGCTTCGACTGATCCTGTGCGTGCCTTGTGCATTCGTCGCAGAAGATAAATTCAGCTTCGTTTAGAAATTCAGCTCATCCAAATGCTCTTGAGATGTTATATTCCGGGGACTGTACTGTATTCAGCGGTAGTTGTAGGGCAGAAAGAGCAGTTCTTCCATCTGCCATAAGTGTAGCTGCAATGCCGAATGATGCCAGTACAAATGCATGTGTTGTTCAGCAGTATTTCTGCCAGCAATAGATTTACTAAAAACGTTTTCCCGGTGTTACCTGGTGCTTCCAAGTAAATAATTCCGTCAGTGTTGTTGCCGATCCGGTCCATGATAACGTTGTAAATTTCCTTTTGATTGTCTTTGTCGAGTGGTTTGTTGCGCACACTGATATCATCTTTTCGTGGTGATTGCATCACAAGTTGCACTAGGTTCGGTTGTTTATTGCTAAACATTTATCTTCTACGCGGATGAGTGATTCAGTGACTATGTCATAGCTGAATTCGACGGTTAGTTCAAAGATGAGAGAATTTCATCTTCACACTCTCTTTGAAGGAGTCCTATAGCTGGTTTCGAATCGATAAGTGACGTGTCGTTACAATTATGGCAAATAAATTATTTGTTAAGCGGAGGCTGTGATGAGGATTCTTGTAGCGTAAATGCCCAGTGTTTGTCATTCTCCAGTAGTCGCAGGAGTTGGCATGTTTCTCTGTACGTCTAGCGTAGGTAAGCGTCAACAGTCTTGAGATCTGTGAAACTTTTTCGTTACCGTATTTCGTGAAGCAACATTCGGAGACAGAAACATTCGGCGTTGTTCGGATGTGCGGTTTATACTCGGTCTAGTGCGCCCGTTTTCGTGATTCCTGGACGATCTTCTACTGGAATTCCTTGTTTTCGTCGTTAAAATATTTTTCTGTGTTCCACGTGTAATAGGTAGGGTCGTCGACATATAGTAACGTTTTCGCGAATGGATGTGTTTGGCACAGCTGGTAAAAAGCTTTTGATGTTGTCCTCTGAGGTTGTTCACTTGCACTTTTTCTGGTTGTGTGTTTCGTGAAGTGAAGTAAAGTAAAATCTCTGTGCATTCTGCAAATGTACTGCTAAATACTGCACAGTTGGTTCGGGATCGTGTAAGGGAAATCCGAAAATCCGCTACGCTGCCTCGTTGATGTACCTTCCCATTTGTTACATCTACATCTACATTTATACTCCGCAAGCCACCCAACGGTGTGTGGCGGAGGGCACTTAAAGTGCCACTGAAATTACCTCCCTTTCCTGTTCCAGTCGTGTATGGTTTGTGGGAAGAACGACTGCCGGAAAGCCTCCATCCGCGCTCGAATCTCTCTAATTTTACAATCGTGATCTCCTCGGGAGGTATAGTTAGCGGGAAGAAATATATTCGATACCTCATTCAGAAAAGCACCCTCTCGAAACTTGGACAGCAAGCTACACTGCGATGCAGAACGCCTCCCTTGCAGAGTCTGCCACTTGAGTTTGCTAAACATCTCCGTACGTGCGGATCTTGTCGTTTCTGCTTAGTTCTTCGTTTGAAATAGTACCATGTCACTGCTGTTGTTCATATGTTTACAGACATATTTGATGGGTTTATGTGGCCTTGGAACATTTTGGAAAGAAGCGTATTATATGGTACTATCAGTCTACTGACTGGTTTGATGCGGCCCGCCACGAATTCCTTTGCTTTGCTAACCTCTTCATCTCAGAGTAGCACTTGCATCCTACGTCCTCAATTATTTGCTTGACGTATTCCAATCTCCGTCTTCCTCTACAGTTTTTGCCCACTACAGCTCCCTCTAGTACCATGGAAGTCCTTCCCTCATGTCTTAGCAGATGTCCTATCATCCTGTCCCTTCTCCTTATCAGTGTTTTCCACATATCCCTTTCCTTTCCGATTCTGCGTAGAGCCTCCTCATTTCTTACCTTATCAGTCCACCTAATTTTCAACATTCTTCTATAGCACCACATCTCAAATGCTTCTATTCTCTTCTGTTCCGGTTTTCCCACAGTCCATGTTTCACTACCATACAATGCTGTACCCCCAGACGTACATCCTCAGAAATTTCTTCCTCAAATTAAGGCCGGTTTTTGATATTAGTAGACTTCTCTTGGCCAGAAATGCTTTTTTTTGCCATAGAGAGCCTGCTTTTGATGTCCTCCTTGCTCCGTCCGTCATTGGTTATTTTACTGCCTAGGTAGCAGAATTCCTTAACTTCATTGACTTCGTGACCATCAATCCTGATGTTAAGTTTCTCGCTGTTCTCATTTCTACTACTTCTCATTACCTTCGTCTTTCTCCGATTTACTCTCAAACCATACTGTGTACTCATTAGACTGTTCATTTAGTTCAGCAGATCATTTAATTCTTCTTCACTTTCACTCAGGATAGCAATGTCATCAGCGAATCGTATCACTGATATCCTTTCACCTTGTATTTTAATTCCACTCCTGAACCTTTCTTTTATTTCCATCATTGCTTCCTCGATGTACAGATTGAAGAGTAGGGGCGAAAGGCTACAGCCTTGTCTTACACCCTTCTTAACACGAGCACTTCGTTCTTGATAGTCCACTCTTATTCCCTCTTGGTTGTTGTACATATTGTATATGACCCGTCTCTCCCGATAGCTTACCCCAACTTTTTTCAGAATCTCGAACAGCTTGCACCGTTTTATATTGTCGAACGCTTTTTCCAGGTCGACAAATCCTATGAACGTGTCTTGATTTTTCTTTAGCCTTGCTTCCATTATTAGCCGTAACGTCAGAATTCCCTCTCTCGTGCTTTTACTTTTCCTAAAGCCAAACTGGTCGTCACCTATCGCATTCTCAATTTTCTTTTCCATTCTTCTGTATATTATTCTTGTAAGCAGCTTCGATGCATGAGCTGTTAAGCTGATTGTGCGATAATTCTCGCACTTGTCAGCTCTTGCCGTCTTCCTAATTGTGTGGATGATGCTTTTCCGAAAGTCAGATGGTATGTCGCCAGACTCATATATTCTACACACCAACGTGAATAGTCGTTTGGTTGCCACTTCACCTAATGATTTTAGAAATTCTGATGGAATGGTATCTATCCCTTCTGCCTTATTTGACCGTAAGTCCTCCAAAGCTCTTTTAAATTCCGATTCTAATACTGGATACCCTATCTCTTCTAAACCGACTCCTGTTTCTTCTTCTATCACATCAGATAAATCTTCACCCTCATAGAGGCTTTCAATGTATTCTTTCCACCTATCTGCTCTCTCCTCTGCATTTAACAGTGGAATTCCCGTTGCACTCTCAATGTTACCACCGTTGCTTTTAATGTCACCAAAGGTTGTTTTGACTTTCCTGTATGCTGTGTCTGTACTTCCGACAATCATATCTTTTTCGATGTCTTCACATTTTTCCTGCAGCCATTTCGTCTTAGCTTTCCTGCACTTCCTATTTATTTCATTCCTCAGCGACTTGTATTTCTGTATTCCTGATTTTCCCGGAACATGTTTGTACTTCCTCCTTTCATCAATCAACTGAAGTATTTCTTCTGTTACCCATGGTTTCTTCGCAGCTACCTTCTTTGTACCTATGTTTTCCTGCACAACTACCCATTCATTATCTATTTCCAGTTCGTCACTGCGTCGTATTCGTATTTTTCTGTGAAGCCACCGCTTTTGGGTGATCGTCTTTGTGTTTGGGATAGTTCTCATTTGCTCTTTGTTTGTCGTCCAAGTATGGTTTTGTGTTTCTTTTTCTACAATTTCAGTCGCACATATATGGCGAATTGGAGTTTAAAGGCCCGAATAGTCCATGGGTCATGTTTTTTTCCCAACTATGTCGTAAAATTCCGGATCTTCTTGTGGATTGGGAATTTCAGGTTGGATGATTTTGTCGATATGTGGGATGAATTCTGACGTGTATCCGTATGAGATTGTATGAGTGAGGCAGTCCTCGTTTTTGCCATTCGATTGTGTAGATACAGCAACTAATGGTTCCACAGAAACGGTGTTTTGTGATGACTTCAGTAAATCTTGTTTGTTTTTGTCGGAAAACACGGGCTGTTATGTATGCCGATGCTTGGGGTCTTGAACGCATCTTTGTTCTTTGATTTCCGGCCACAGGTCAGATCGTCCATATTTTCTTACGTACGTCATGGCATTTTGTGTGTATTCGTGTATGTGTCTCTTACTTGCTATGCGTGATGAGGGTAAGATTATATCGTTCCAATGTTGTCAATGGTCCCGATGAATGCATCTCGAAGGTGGATGCGTTCTTGGGCGCGTAGTGTCCTCCAATTCAGTCTCATGTAAAGCGTCCATCCCGCTTCTATTTTTGCATTTATATGTACCTGGAATTGTTGGAATAAATAGCTAGTGTTGAGAATGTGATGGTATGTTTCATTGTCTCTGATCGTTAAGCGGTAAGCATGGAACTCCTTGGAAGTGACTTTTTTTGTTTGCTTCTACGTCTGTTTCAGGTTGGATTGGTTTCACATTAAAATGATATCCGTTCTCTCCGTGCAGAAATATTAATGGATATTGCAGGGTGACATTTACGTCACGGCTTGTGTTTTTATTGCCCACAATTACAATGGCAACTTCGTCTGTCAGGCGTCCATTGAATAGAAGTTCCTGTTTTCCGTGTGGTCTTTTGTTCTTTATAGTCATTAGAAATCATTCGGTGTACAGCTGTTTTGTATGTGTGAATCAGTTTACTGTATTTGTGTAAGAGGCTATGTACATCTTGGGCTACGTCTTGTCTCAGTTAACTGACACTTGCCGGCCGGCGTGGCCGAGCGGTTCTAGGCGGTACGGTCTGGACCGCGCGACCGCTACGGTCGCAGGTTCGAATCCTTCTTTCAAGCATGGATGTGTGTGATGTCCTTAGGTTAGTTAGGTTTAAGTAGTTCTAATTTCTAGGAGACTGATGACCTCAGCAGCTAAGTCCCATAGTGCTCAGAGCCATTTGATCCATTTGAACTGACACTTCTGTATCTTTGATCAATTTCTGTTTCTGCATTTCCGATGGAATATGTTTGCAGAAATTTATGGTCTTCGTTGGGTAGTGTTAGTAATGATCCCATGTTGCTATAGATTTATTCTTGAATGGATTCATCTCTGTTAGCGTTGATCGAAGTGACACCGAAAGAAGTCATTTGGAAGCCGGCGTTGTACGTTTTTGTATTTTGAAGAAAGTGTTTTGATTCTGGGGTTTTCCCGGTCATGTAATGTAAGAATTCGTGCGGAGGTTCTTCCAGTGGTGGTAATCGAATGTTTTCATTCATGCGACAGGGTCCTGGTGTTTCTCTACTGAATTCTTTCGCGTTGCAAAATCGGCAGATGTTATCTATTTTTGTGATTATGACGTATTTGTGTTTGTTATATTCTTTCGTCGAGTCATAGTGGAATACTTCATTTGTTACTCTGTACTGGTTACCTGGCCTCGTCCGCGCGTCTCTTACGGCGATATTTTCATGGCTCGATTGTGTTCGCAGTCTTTTATTACAAGATTGTGTCGCAATTCTTGATTCTTGAGTCCGTTCATTTTTATGTTCTTGTGAACTTAATTGTGCTCCGCGCTCTTCGTCTGTCTCGTTTTCTCGCTGTTCTTTTCGTTTTCTGCGTTTTGCGTCAGAGCTGGCTAGATCTCCTCCTCCTTTACGTTTGGGCATTGTCTAAAATATAAATCAAATCAACTTTTTACTAACAAATACACTAAATTCCCTTTACAAATTTTTGATACTTTATTTCCGATTTAGATTCAGTCACTTTATCAGTTTGACTACTCACACTTCACTGTATGTTTTTGTTTGACTACTCACACTTCACTGTATATGTTTTTATTTATTCACTGCACTACATTTTCTGTTTCTCTCTTCGTCACTGATAAGGAACTGACATTTGAACTCACAACGGGTCTTGCTTTATATACCTCAACCAATGGATATCCCCACCAGTGGCGAATTCCACAACATACCAAAAAGGCTTCGAATGGTCCACAATGTTTCAGAACATTCTACAACATTGGAGAATGTTCTGGAATGTTCCACAATGATCTGCGATATCCCGAGGTGTTCCGGAACATTAGAAACTTCCAGAATGTTTCAGACTATTCCCGAACATTCCAGAGCATCCCCAATCATTGTGGGACATTCCGGAAGATTTGGAATATTGTGTAATGCCTTCGAATACTATCGAATATTCTGGAATGTCCTAGAAATTTCTATAGGCGAAACTTCCCAGTCTTCATATCTTCAAAAGTACACCCTTCATAAAAAATCAAGAACCTTCGTTGATGGGTGATGGAGGGCTACCATACCATGTAATTCCCTTGATCGTATCGGGACTTGCTTCAGAGTCTTAGTGACATGTACTGCGTCCACTTAGTTTTATAATGTATATTGATGATCGGTCGAACAGATCTAGCAGCAATTATGGCTGTTAGCTGATGCTGTGGTGTACAGGAAAGTGTTGCTACTGAGTGAGTGTAGGCGGATACAGTATGACTTAAACAGAATTTCTAATTGATGTGATGAATGTCAGTTAGCTCTAAATGTATAAATATATAAGTTAATGCAGATTAGTAGGTGGGACAATCCTGCAACAATCGAATATAGCATTAACAGTCCGCTGCTTCAAACAGTGAAATCGATTAAATATATAGGCGTAATATTGCACTGCGATATGAAATGGAATGAGCACGTCAGGCTGGTAGTAAGGAAGGTGAACGCTCGACGTGAAACTTCCCCTTAGAAAAATTTATACAAGACTGTGCTTAAACTGACTCACAATATTTTTAGCGCAACGCAATCTGAGTTCCAAAAATCCCTACGAAAGAATGGCCCTGACTAACATTAACCTATACCTTTCACAAATCACTTACCTCACAAAAATCTTCGTTACTCAAGCTACTGCAATACAGCGAGCGCCACTACTGCCAGCTAAATAAAAGATTCAAACTACTGAAGGCACTAACTACTGATAGGCATAGTTAGCAAATGAAAGATTTTAATAGAGAACAAACAATGTATTTACCTCATTAGTCATAATATGTATAGCAGTTCATGACACCAATTCTTACAAATTTCAAAACTCCGCCATCTCTCTCCCCACGTCCACCACTGCTGGGGGCTCACCTGCAACTGCGCAACGCTACGCGCTGTTAGCATCCAGCTGCCGCTGCTCAACACTACAATGGCAGACAACAATGCAAACTAAACACAGACTGCGCACAGCACAGGCAGTGATTTTTCATACCGAGCGCTAAGCGGCGTTACCAATAAGAAAACCTAAACAGCCTACTTACAGACCTTGTTTTATTTGGAGACTTATAGGAATGTCTAACTCACCTATAAAAGACACGGCGTATAGAACGCTAGTGCGACCCATTCTTGAGAACTGCTCGAGAGTTTGGGATCCCCACCAAGTCGAATTACAGGAATACATAGAAGCAATCAGAGACATGCTGGTGGATTTGTTACCGGTAAGTTCGATTAGGTAACAAGTGTTACGAAGACATCGTAAATTCAAATGGTAATCCATGGAAGGAGGACTTCGCCCTTTTCACGAGGCACACTGTTGCAGATATTTTGAGAAGCAGAATTTGAGGCCGACTGCAGAACAGTTCTGCTACCGCCAACGTACATTTCGGGTTATGACCACAAACATAAGGTAAGAGAAATTAAAGCTCGCGTGGAGGCAAGACAGTTGTTTTTTCCTCGCTGTATTTGCAAATGAACGTTGTACTCTCCGCCACGCACCTTACGGTAGCTCGTGTCATATGTATGTAGATGTAGAAGCAGAAATTGTGTCCTCGCGACGAGACAGACGAGAGCAAGTCGCTCAAGGCGTCGGGAGTTGTTTACTCTTCCTTTGTTCCTCCCCACGGAGACACGACCAGTATTCGTGCCTTAGTGATAAAATGTTTCTACGATAGCAACGCTGAGGTAGCCCGAACATTGCTAAAAGTCCTGGATATTACGGCTACAGCTGCGTCGCAGCCTCATGCCCCGAAACGCCGAGATATCCAAGAATCCACATGCAAGAGAAGACACTGTTGCCAGGTTCAGTAAGTCTTACAGTTTTTAGGGAGCGTGTGAAGGCATTCCCGGAATATACATATCGAATTTTGGAGAAACGGGAAGGAAAGCGAGCAGAGCGGAAATTTATCGAATATTAACTCTTTCTGTCGTCACAGAAATAATCTTCTTAACGTCACATCCACGACGACCAGGGAAACAACAGCTTCTGTCTTCCCTTATCGTCTTAGAGATAAGGTGAGTGAAGTTTATTCTGACAATCTCTCGAGTTAGTAGGAAGTCGATTCCTCTTGATTCACTTTTCCTGGTGCAGGGTTCTTCCTCTCCGTCATTACGGCATTTAAATATCTGAATACCGGTGAAAACGCGGACGGAGGTCCAAATTTTGAGTTTTCAAATTCTGAGGAAACTGTCATTTCTGAAACACAAACCCTCAGATGAAGACGGCTGACTGATTGTTCGGCCAGCATGTTATTTCTGTTTCCATTTGTTTATTGCCAACTTTAGTAGGTGGACGAGATAGGGTTAGCACAAGAGTACCAAAGGCAATTTTGTGTTACGTTTTCAGCTTCGTCATGTTTACGTGTATGCTACACAGTAAAGTGTCCCTGAAGAAGTCGTGAGGACAACAGGTGGATTATCCAGTAAAAAATATGGGTTAATGATCATACAGCGTAAGCTTTAACGGCTGGTATAGTCACCATTTAAAACTTCCTGACTATTAGGGCGTACTCAACGTATAATACTTTCTCCTAAAGTCTCCTCTCCGACTGCGGGAGACATTTTCAGAGGTAAAATGACGATCTGCAACCAGAACTCAAGGGAGTGCCGAATATGTGGGTAGCATAGAGGGCACCACAATCGATCATGTGACGTCGGTTACGGTATTGTCGCTTATAATGCTAACATTGGCGATTGAAAGTAAGCGATCGTCATTCTTACGTCGCATGGTTCTCTTCTAAATTATAATGCTTTCCATAAATAATAATTGTCAACCAGTGCTGTACAATCGCAATATTCGAACATGTTGTGCGTTTCGGGATTACACTCATCTTCAGACATCTGTTACAAAAAAGGACAAAACACAAGTGTACAGCACACTCAACACGTCTCAACGTGACATAAATCTCAATAGCTTCTCTAAACATACGCGCATGCCGATGTGACGTTTCCGATATGACACTCGTCTCAGCGGATTCTATTTCATGTCCAACCTCTTGGTAAAGATGTTCCGCTGCGGTGAGGGCCGCCGTACCAACCAGGAGGAAGGCCGTGGCGGCCTCGCCGTCACCATGGTCGGCCGAATTAGAGGAATTACGTCAATCTGTCAGGAGGCTACGGAGGAACTACCAGCGCAGTGTCACCTGGCTGAAAAGGCAAAGATGGCACTTGCAATACAGGTAGGCCAAGCAGAGATTTGAGAAGGAGTTACGTGAAGTGAGAATGCATAGCTGGGAAAGCTACGTGCTGAACCTGCTGGCTTTAGACCCGTGGGGCCTCCCTTATAAATTAGTAAGGGAAAAAATCCGCTCGCCCCTGGAGCTATCAACAGTCAGGCATGGGGACAGGATGACGGAATCCTGGCAGGAAACTGCTGAGGTCCTCCTCCAGTCCCTACTGCCTGATGACAATGCGGATGGAGAAACTGTAAGTCAACAGCAACTGCCAGATACAGATTATAACAGCGACACGGCAGTCTACCCATTCTCGGAAGAGGTGGCTGCACAAATAAGATCTCTAAAAAGAGGGAAAGCTCCAGGACCAGACGGCATTGTGGCTGAGGTGGTGCAATTTCTGGCACCCCAGTTAATCGCGCCGCTGACTCATCTTTTTAATGAGTGCCTCGGACAAAGGAGGTTCCCCAAGAGGTGGAAAACCGCGAATGTGGTAATAATAAAAAAGGCACCAGAAAAAGGTCCGGCCGAATTAAAATCATACAGGCCAATTTGCCTACTGGACCTGTTCGGGAAGCTTCTGGAAAAACTGCTGGATGACAGATTGAGGGCTCACCGGGTGCTGTGTGGGATGAACAGCAGGCAGTTTGGCTTTAGGGCGGGGCGGTCGGCATCTGCTGCTATCGCTCTGACGGCTGAGGTCTGTGGCTCAACTACGCATAAGTACGTCGTCGGCATCACGGTGGACATCAGTGGCGCCTTTGACAACCTGTGGTGGCCTTCACTTTTCTCCTGTCTACGGGAGAAAGAGTGTCCAGGGCCGCTTTATGGGTGTCTAAGGAGCTATTGTAAGGACAGGGAGGTTTGGCTATCATCCCGTAGCGGGAGAATTAGAAAAGTAATCACCAGGGGGTGATCCCAAGGCTCTGTTCTGGGGCCACTTTTCTGGGACATCCACATGGAACCATTGCTAGACAGATTACAACAAAGTGAAGAAGTGCTACAGGTGAAAGCCTACGCAGATGAGCTCCTCCTGCTGGTCGGCGGTCGTAGCCGAGAGGACATCGAGCCAAAGATCGAAAGGGCTATAGAGAAACTGCACCAATGCTGCCTAGACACAAAGATGAAAATATCTTCGAGCAAATCCACATACTTATTGCTAAAAGGTCAGCTTATCAGGAATCCCACTGTTAGAATCGATGGCTCACCAGTTGTTCGGCGACGGGAGGCTCGATATCTGGGAGTCATAATTGACGAGAGATGGAACTTTGGAAGACACATAGAAACCGTAACCCAGAGAGCTCTCCAACTACTAAACAACCTCATTTCCATTGGACATAAACGTTTTCATCTCCCCCCTCATACATAATAGTATCCTAACGTCAGTGGTGGATTACGTGTCGGGAGTCTGGGCGCACAGGCTCACGAGTGTCGTGCCCCCCATGACAGTGAGAAGGGTCCAGAGAAGCATGACTCTGAGATCAGCAGGGGCCTACAGGACATCACCAGGGGTGGCTCTGTTAGTTATAATGGGGCTCTGCCCGTTAGATGTCAAGATACGTGAACAAGCAGCATGGTACTGGGCCAAAAAAGGGAATGGGGAGAAAATAACAGAGATTATGGGCGTGAGAGTAGAGGAGAAGAGAGAAATAAGAAACAGAGGGAGGAACTGTGGCAGAGGGTTTGGAAGGAAGATGAAACGGGAAGAAGAACATTCCAGTTCTTACCTCATGTAAGAGAACGCGGGGTCATGATACACTTCGAACCCACACGAGGACTCATCCACTTTTTCACTGGTCATGGACCCTATCCGACACATTTATGTCGGTTTGGGAAAAGGGCGACCCCCGAGTGTGACTGTGCCGCGGCGGAGGGAACTTCCGACCATGTGGTCTTCGAGTGCCCTCTCTTCAACGACGTTGCGAGAACGCTCCGAGACAGACTTCCAAACAATGAGACGTACAATCTACTCAGACATGAAGACACTTTCCATACTCTGAATGCTCTGGCAGATGAGGTATCGCGAAAAGTGTTAACAGACTACCTGAGGGACCAAGAATAGGCACAAAATCATAGACTAACCGATTAGGACCTGATCCCATTCCCATACCGCCAGTGCGTGGAATGGCCGACTTCCATAAGTTGGAAACCGCCACGTACGGGATTTAGGGGGGGGGGGGGGGGCAATTACACCGATTGTGACAAAGCACCATCGATGACGTAGGCTAAGTTAGTAGTAAGTAGGACTTAGTTTTAGAACACTAACGTAGGAAACTGCAGCGAACACTAACCTTGGACGGCCCAGTGCCAGGGGCGTGCTCCTCGGGGTTAGCTCGAGGAGCCTGGCCACTCTAAGTAGGTTTGTATCTTACTGGCACACCTGTGAGGCTGCAGTTAGTAGTCATTTCTAAATTAGAAAATTAAGTAAATAAAGTAGGTAAAACTCAACTGCCCATTGCTGTAAGAAACCAACTATATTATAGAAACTTACACTGTAGTTCACTAACATAATTTTAGTACCAAGCTGCATAACAACATATTTCTATGTAACAATAAATGGCCCACTAATCATGTTAGGAGGTGGGTCAAATATGTATAACTAGTATTGTTGTGTTAATAAAGAATTTTTTTTAAAAAAAGTGATGACCATACAAGAAACCATGAAATTTTGTAACACCAAATAAGAGAGCCAATGCTTCTTTCTCGATCTGTGAATAATTTCTTTGCGCAGACGAGAGCAATTTGGACGCAAAGGCAATAGGGCGATCGTGCGATCCATCTTTGTGCACAAGCACAGCACTGATCCCGAAATCCGATGCATCCACCATCAACAAAAGATGCTTCTGGGGATCGAATGGCGTAAGGCAAGTATTGGAAAACAACGCCGATTTCAACTGGCGAAAGGCGCTTTCGCATTCCGTTGACCCGACGAACGGAACACCCTTACGACGTAAGCGATGAAGCGGAGCTGAAATGGAAGAGGCGTGTGGTATATAACGGTGATAATAATTAATTTTTCCCAGCACACTCTGTAGCTGCTTCAAAATCTGCGGCCAAGGCAAGTCTTGTATGGCACGAAGGTGCGTTGGACTGGAATGTATGCCTTGGGCATTGAGCACATGTCCCAAGTATGGCAAGTCCCGAGAAAAAAACACACATTTGTCCTTCCGCAAGCGAAGACCATTGTGTCGCAAGACCTGAAATAATATTCTGAGATTGGCCAAATGTTCTTCTTCCGTCTTTCCAGAGTTCACAATATCGTCCAGATAATTTGCTGCAGTAGGTACCGACGCACAAACAGTTTACAGATATTGCTGAAACAATGCAGGGGCGGATGCACACCCGAATGGCAGTCGTTTGAATCGATACAAACCAAGATGCGTGTTAACAACCAAAACGCGTTGGGTTCTTCGTCCACCGGTATTTGCAAGTACGCATCTGCGAGGTCCAACTTCGAAAAATATTTACCCGGGCACAGTTTGTCAAAAATATCTTCCGGGCGGGGTAAAGGAAAAGTTGCAATCAATAGTTGTGGATTCACTGTTGCCTTGAAGTCCACACAAAGTCTCAATTTGCCGGAAGGTTTTGGCAAAATTACTAAGGGTGATGCCCAGAGAGAAGCCTGCACACGTTCAATTAAACCTTGTGATTCCAAGTCGTGTAATGTTTTTGCGACCTCATCACGCAATGCGTGGGGAACATTGCGCGCTCTGAGAAATATCGGTTGCTCGTTTACTTTGTTCCAAATGTGCTTTATAGTTCGTAGCGCAACCGAGGCCAGGTGCAATAATGTCTACAAATTCTTCACATAGACGAGAAACACTGTCTGAAGGCACCGTCTGGTTCACTGATAGGACCTGATTTACTATAGACAAGTTAAACAACTGAAATAAATCGAAACCAAACAAGTTCACTGCAGAAGAAGAACAAAGGACGTAAAATGACATAAGTTTTGTTTGTTCTCTGTATGTTGCAAGAAGGCTGCACTGTCCTAACACAGGGATACCTTGCCCTGAATAACTTGTTAACTTAACATTTGCGGCACGCAACGAAGGTGTGCCCAGCAGTTTATAAGTGTCATGATTGATTAGTGAAACTGTAGCTCCTGTATCGAGCTGGAATGGTATCACTTTGAAGTTAATGTCCAAGTCTACAATAAGTTTATTGTCCTGCTGACGACAAGAGCGACTGTCTCGTGCAACGTGAACTGACACTGGTACATAATCACTTGCGACTTGACGGGAGTTCCGGCGATGTCGACGCACACTATTTTTGGGACGAACACAGTCACTGTTAGAGAGAGTGCCACTGCACGGAGTGGAATGAACTACATGAATTTCCATGGCCGAAGTTTCGCGAGCCTGAGTATCCTTGGTTCGATTCCGATTCCGGCGCGAAGCAAAGAACCCGGAACGGGTTTGGGCTTCCGATCGAAGCTTTTTCTGGCAAACAATCTGAACATGTCCTCTTTTATTAGAATAAAAGCAAATAGCTTGGCGTGACGGGCAATTCTCACGCTAATGTTTAGTAGCACACCGCGGGCATGATTTGTTCATTGCATTTGCTAGCCTGCGCGGCACAAGTGGCTGAGAGGCTGGCGGCAGCGGCGCGGCCGGACGTGAGGGCTGCTTACTGCTCCGTCCGTGAAGCTCGCCCGGCGGGCCGGTGAACCTTACACACTGCTGGCGAAGTTTCAAATGATTCCTGAGCAATGTCAAGTGTGTCCTGCCGATCCAATATGTCCATCACTTGTGGAAGGGAGGGATTGACTAGTTTCAAAATCTGTTCCTTTATACGAACGTCAGAAACGTTGTGTGCAATTCCATCACGTACCATAGTATCTGAATAAGGGAGTCCACACTGACACTCAAAAGCACAATCCCTAGTAAGGCCTTGCAAGGTTGCAACCCACTCCCGATTAGTCTGTCCTGCCGTAAGTTTTGTACGAAAGAAGGCATACCGTTTGGCAACTACATTGCCTGATTCTTTGAAATATGCATCCAATGCAGACAAAATTTCTTCGTAGGACAGAGTTGCTACGTCGCGTCGGGGAAATAATTTGACTATCACACGGTACGTGGTCACCTTTACTGAAGACAACAAAAAAGGCTGCCGCTCGTTACCTTAAATTCTGTAGAAGGCGAGATGGAATCCAAATTGGCGTGACCACTCCGTCCAGCTTTCCAGTGCAGCATCAAAAGGTCGAAAAGTTGGTGCAACAGCGTGTTTTGGCTGCGTTAGCGGTGAAGCGGCTGCTGCTGCATCGTTTTTCATCGCACGTTGACCTTGGACGAGCTGTCCAAGGGCATCCAGTAAGGCCTGCGTCTGCTGATTCTGTAAGCGACAAAATTCGGACAGTATATCTGGAGATTGTGGCGTAGCCATTACACAAGTAAATCAGGGCAATATCGATTAGAACACTTTTACTTTCGTCGCCAATGTTGTAGTTGCCAGGAGAGCCAACACAGGGTTACTAATGGAGGCCTAAATGCACGCGTGAGGTCTGGAACATGACAAGGGAATTAGAATTGAGAAATACGGACGTAGCTGGTGGAATACTTAACTTTAATCCATTAATGACGAACGTCGCTCTTGACGATACATGGTTTACAATATTAATAGTACTGATAATGGCGCATTTCTAGGTCGTAGCAAATAACGTAGCTGAAGGCTATGCTAACTATCGTCTCGGGAAATGAGAGCGTATTTATTCAGTGAACCATCGCTAGCAAAGTCGGCTGTATAACTGGGGCGAGTGCTAGGAAGTCTGTCTAAACCTGCCGTGTGGCGGCGCTCGGTCTGCAATCACTGATAGTGGCGACACGCGGGTCCGATGTATACTACCGGACCGCGGCCGATTTAAAGGCTACCACCTAGCAAGTGTGGTATCTGGCCGTGACACCACATTTTTCAACCATAGTGAGTAATGTAAAATGTAAACGTGGGTTTCAGTGAGCGTCGTCTCAGTCAATAAAATTCATCTCGGTTTGTGACCGCGTTGTTAACTATAAAATTCCGACGTTTCGGCGACTATTGCAAGACACCTTCCTCAGGATGTATTGCTAGCAGTTAGCAGACATCCACGCTGAAGTGAGGCGGTGTTCCGTCAAGTTGTATCCACATCCTCTCACGAGCAGTCAAAGGTACGTTCTCCAACAACTCAGGTAGAATTTTCTGCACGAACCTCACGTATAGTTGGCCATTCAGGCGGTCAGGTAGAGGACTGGCTCGTCCCCCCTTGTTTTCTTGCAGGAAATAAAGAATGTACATGTAAATAAAGGGTACAATATGTGTAAATATGTACGCTTGTTAGTTGTAAAGAAGCTGGAAAATAGTAATGCTAGACAAATCGTTTAATGCACAAAGAAAGAACATATGGACTATCAGACCAATTGTGTGATTAGAATGAAGAGTTCCTAGATAACACAAGGCAGCAAGTCATTCTCAATGGAGAGAAGTCTTCCGAAGCAGGAGTGATTTCAAGTGTGCCGCAGGGGAGTGTCGCAGGAGCGTTTCTGTTCACAATATACATAATTGACCATGTGGATAACATCAGAAGTTTACTGAGACTTTTTGCGAATGATGCTGTACTATATCGAGAGGGTGTAACAATGGAAATTTGTACTGAAATGCAGGAGGATCTGCAGCGTATTGACGCATGGTGCAGGGAATGGCAATTGAATCTCAATGTAGACAAGTGTAATGTGCTGCGAATACACAGAAAGAAAGATCCTTTATCATTTAGCTACAATATAGCAGGTCAGCGGCAGTAAGCAGTTAATTCCATAAATTATCTAGGAGTAGGCATTAGGTGTAATTTAAAATGGAATGATCATATAACGTTTATCGTCGGTAAAGTAGATGCCAGACTGAGATTCATTGGAAGAATCCTAAGGAAATGCAATCCGAAAACAAAGGAAGTAGGTTACAGTACGCTTGTTCGCCCGCTGCTTGCATACTGCTCACCAGTGTGGGATCCGTACCAGATAAGGTTGATAGAAGAGGTAGAGAAGACCCAACGGAGAGCAGCGCGCTTCGTTACAGGATTATTTAGCAATCGCGAAAGCGTTACGGAGATGACAGATAAACTCCAGTGTAAGACTTTGCAGGAGAGGCGCTCAGTACCTCGGTACGGGCTTCTGCTGAAAATTCGAGAACGTACCTTCACCGAGGAGTCAAGCCGTATATTGCTCCCTCGTACGTATACCTCGCGAAGAGGCCATGAGGATAAAATCAGAGAGATTACAGCCCACGCAGAGGCATACCTAGAATCTTCTTTCCACGAACAATACGAGACTGGAATAGAAGGAGAACCGTTAGAGGTACTCAAAGTACCCCCCGCCACACACCGTCAGGTGGCTTGCGGAGTATGGATGTAGATGGAGATACATGTAGAAGCGGTATACAAGTTTATTCTCATACCTCCTTAAGCTGACTTCTCCGATGGCAGGTTCGCTACCTCAAATTGTTCGGTGGACCACCCTCTATGTATTGTTAATTTTTTTAAGCTCTTACGGAAACACCCTGTATGTGTTTTCATATTTCTTACATAGCTAGTATATAATTAGAACTTGTACGGAACCCATTAATAGCGAGCAGCTATAGAGTTGTAATTTCAACATTGTGCAGGGGTCTCTCAATAAATCATTTTTATTTTTTTGGAAATATTTTACATTTTACGTCACGGAGTTGCTAGATGCCCTCTGAGGTCAAAAAGGCCCAAGACATGTAATATGTTTTTCGAGAGGATTTCCATGTGAGGTTTAGTAACAAACGAAAATATATTTTTGTACCGCCGCCCCACACCGGGTGCTGAAAGCCTAAGAACAACAAGCGATACACCGCCGCAAACGAGACGCAGGCTGGTGCAGCTGAAGCAGTAACAGCTCAGTCCATTACGTGCTCGCTGTGACTGATGCGAGACCGCCTAGAGCTGGCTGTTGCATTTTTCATCAGCTTATCTCCTCACATCGATCTTGTACAGCTGATACACACCCGTACTGGGAAAGACGCATTAGACCTAGCGTGGTCTGATTAATGAGGCGGGAAACAGAGATATAATGACTCGCCTGTGGCTGCTCACATTTCTCACACACCCGATAAAATCGTTCACATGGTTTCTGTATCAGCAATGACATCTAATAAGTACTAATGAATACAACGTTTGAAACGCTGCAATCTCACACGTAATAGGTAACAGACTTATATGGGCTTTGCTAAGAATAGAGATTATTATCTTTAAAATACAGTGTTTCGAAATACTATGTAGAACAAATTCTCCGTTCATCTAAGTTGCTCCGTGACCCAAGCTCTACACGCTTACTTAAAATAGACAAAATCTCTGCAACATTCTGTAAAGAGGTTTGCAAGTTTCTTAACGACTAGTTATTATCAAAAAGTATTATTTGGTAACATAATCACCCCTGTAGAGGGTGGACATTATATATAGCAAAATTTACTGCTCTTCTCACAATAAATATAAAAAAATCCGAACATACCTCTAAACAATATGTGCAGAGACAATTTTTGAAATTATGTATTACAAGTTGTCTGGGTGGAAGCTCTACAGTTACTTCGTGTGTAGTGTATGTTCTGTGGTTAACGGAAAGAAACGCAGTTCTGTTACTCTATGGTACTACAATCAATCACTCATGTTCTGTAAGAGCGTCTTTGCCACATAGTTTCTTGTAAGTTTCGAATAAATTCCTATCTTACTCATAATTCCAAGTTCATATTATTTATTTCGGTTAACTTACCCACAAATTGATGACTCCGGTAAGAGAAATGGACAGTAAAAAAGAAGAAATTGATACTGAATTGTCTGTGGTGAAAACAACTGAAGCGGGCAATGCCACACTGAAACAGCAGTTGAGACAGCACCATGATGCTAAACACGAGGCAAATAGTGACTTTACATTCCAAACTACTTCAAACTAGTTAAAGACCATTTTTTCCAAAGTGTCCATGATTTTCCACACTGGTGACAAACATTCTGCCCTGCGTTTGCGGTGTCCCGAAACTTTCGCGAAGTAAAATGATAATCTCTCTGTATGTGTCACAGCAGCCAAAATCATACATTCGTCTGCACACTGCATTACTACATACTGGGTTGAAAGTGATGAAATGCAGTGGATACTCACAATTAGTGCCACAGACTCTCATACATTGGTTTTAGATCAAACGTTAATAAAAACACGCCAATGCAAAACATTGCAAGAATCTCGAAACCACATTATTAAAAAGGCTCTGAAAATCATAGACTTAACGCATTCAGTAGGTGTTAAACGAAGAGAAAATTGACGATAAAGAACTTTCCAACTCTCGGTATCAAATATGCGCTGTTGTTGACGAGTCGGAAATGGCAGACACAGCTACAAAACTGACACAAAGAAAATTGCACGTTTATCACAGGGGGCAGAAGCAAAGATTCGTGTGAAGTTACTCTAGGAGCGCTCTCAACATACAACCTTGAGCAATTGGTTAGAAAACCAACTCGAGATGGGAACATATTTGATATCTAGACGAAAAGAAAAACAGCGTAGAGTTTTCTTGTTTGGGAAAGCAAATAAAAGTGCCATTAATGAATATTTTCATAGTCAGCTCCAAGCATTCACCACAGGACACAAAGATATTGAGCATCTGTGGTCGGAATTTTGAGGTATTGTCCACCATGTGCTAGATAAGTATGTGCCTAGCAAAAGTCTAGAGGAGGAAAAGGATCCACCTTGGTACTGCAAACATATTAGGAAGTTGCTGAGAAAGCAGAGAATTTTGCACAGTCGTTTTAAACGTAGTAACTGCCCCGCTGACAAACAGAAATTATACGAAATGAAAGCAGCTATCAGATGGACAATGGGAGACTCTTTCAAAGAATTTGAAAGCAATATTTTATCTGCAGATTCTAAAAATAACCCCAAAACATTTTGGTCGTACGTAAAATCTACGAACGCTACAAATAATTCAATACCTTCTCTTGCTGACAGTACGGGTAATGTAACTGACGATGTTAAACAGAAGGCCGAAATTCTAAACCTAGCTTTCAAAAACTCGTTTACGATAGAGGACTGCAGCACCATTCCCCCTTTCAATTATCGAACAAACGAAAGGATGGCTGACATAGTGGTTAGTGTATCTGGGATTGTAAAACAGTTAAGATCCTTAGATACCAGAAAGGCATCTGGCCCAGACGGTATCCCCGTAAGGTTTTATGTTGACTGTGCTACAAATATAGCACCATTCATATCCGTCATCTATCAGAGATCACTGGAACAGCGGAAAGTTCCACGGGACTGGAAGAATGCCCAGGTCATTGCAATCTATAAAAAGGGTAGAAAATAGGATGCTCATAATTACCGGCCAATTTCACTGACGTCGCTTTGTTATAGAATCATGGAACATATTTTGTGTTCAGGCATATGACCTTTCTAGACTCTGAGAAGCTCATCTGCAGAAACCAGCACGGTTTGAGGAAACAGCGGTCGTGCGAGACACAGCTGGCCCTCTTTGTGCATGATATACAACAGGCCCTAGATACCGGCTCCCAGGTTGATGTCATATTTCTCGACTTTCGAAAGGCGTTCGACTCAGTTCTGCACTGTCGCCTGCTACAAAAAGTGGGCGCTTACGGTCTATCCAGTGACATATGCGGTTGGAAAGAAAGTTTTCTACGAGACTGGGTGCAGTATGTTGTCCTGAACGGGGTAACTTCAACAGAAACAAGAGTAAGTTCAGGTGTGCCCCAGGGCAGCTTAATAGGTCCCCTGCTCTTTACGATTTACATGAACGATCTGGTTGATGGTATTGACAGCGGCCTTAGATTGTTTGCCGATGATGCTGTAGTCTACAGGAAAGTAGTAGCACACGAAAGTTGTGAACAAATCAATGAGGATTTGCAGAAAATAAATGCGTGGTGTAATGACTGGCAGTTATCTCTGAATGTTAGTGAGTGTCTCCTACTGCGTATAACAAGGCGAAAATCCCCATTAATGTATGAGTTCAAAATAAATGATCAGTCGAGTATCTGGGTGTGAGTATTTGAAATGATCTCAAATGGAGTGCAGTCCTTCAACAAAGGAAATAGCTTACAATACGTTATTTCGTCCACTCTTGGAGTATTGTTCGTCTGTGTGGGACCCTTACCCGTTGGGTCTGATTCAAGAGATTGGGAAGGTCCAAAGAGGAGCGGCAAGATTCGTGACTGGTACATTTAGCCATCGCGTGAGCGTTACAAATCTCATAGAAAGTTTGAAGTGGGACACACTTGCAGATAGACGACGCGCTAAACAGAAGGGGCTGCTCACTAAATTCCGAAATCCGATCTTCACCGGGGATCTAGAGCATATATTATTACCATGTAGAGCATATATTATTATCACCAACCTTCAAACCGCTTAATGAGCATCATTCAAAGATAAAGGAAATAAGAGCTCGTACTGAGGCGTTCAGACGTTTTTCCCTCGCGCGATCCGCGAGTGGAGCTGAGGGGGGAAATATGACTGTGGCGTGACTTGTGCCCTCCGCCAGACACCGCTTGGTAGCTAGCGGAGTATATATGTAGATGTAGATGCAGATGTACAACCTACATAAACACAAAAGAATATCGTACAATGACCTACCATAGCAAATTCACATACAAAATACGTAAAGTACTTAAAAAAATGATGGCATAACCATTGCTCACAAAACCAACAACTCAATACAAAAACAAATCCCAAAACTGAAATAAAAACAAGAGAGATACTATCAATCTAGTACCTATCAGCCCCGCTGAAGAGACTGTGAGAAATATACAAGGGGTTGACTGGCAGGACACATTACACGAGATAAACACATCAGAGCACTGAAATCCGATACAAATCATTCAACAATTTCAGACCGTCTAAAAGAGAAATATAAACAGATCAAGTACTGCTGAAAAAGGTATAAATGTCATAATAATTAGTGAAGACAGACCCCTCCTCACTTTCTAGGAAAATTTTCATATACACAAAGCATTGATACAAAATAAATAGTTGCTCAATGTACAAACAAGTATTGGAAACCAGATACTAAACAAAACAATGGAAGAAATAACATGAAAAAGGAAAGGATCTCTTGCATCCTTCACCCTCTCTCGCTCAACACCCGCCCCCCTCTCGCCCGCCCCCAGTTTCGTTACACGTACTGCCCTCACTTTTCTCTTCCAACTCACTCTGCTTCACACTACTGTGCACTTATGTCCACTCATCTTGACTTTTCCATTTCCCACCTACTCACCAATAATAAAAAGTAAAACTTAATCACTATTCCTTAATTAGTCTTATACAATATATAAACACACAGTAACATAAGCAAACGGAGAAGTATTATTCCGTTTGTTTTATGAACTACAGAGAAAGAGAAAAAAATAGATGAAAGAAAAACCAGTAGCAATATTGGAAACACTACAAAATACAATGTAAACTTTGAAGTATGTAAATAAACAGTGAACAGTTATGTAAGCAGCGTAAAAAATCTGAAGGTATGCAAAGGAGCCTAAAATTAGATCATAGTTATCAGTGCCTAAAGAAGTAAGAAACCGAAGACGTGCTAGCAAACGTCATTTCCTGATGTAGACGAAAAGCCAAGCAGATACTGTATTATCATAGACAGGAAACAACAATTTGTTAACAAACTGTTTTTTTATCTGTAAAAGAAATCAAATTCTGAATATCTTTAATTATAGACAGTTGATGAGTCTTTACTTCAACAAAGCGAAACACGTCTGGTGAGGAAACATACATATTTTTGCAGTCGTAAAGACGGAACAAAAGTACCCTCAAGAATTGTGAAGCAACTACGTACTTTATAGCGACACAAATGATTGGTGCTAAATTTTTTTGCAAGTGATAAAAACAATGTGATAAAATTTAAATCGAGCACACGTTTGCTAAGAGTGGTAAATAAAATTTTGATTCACATTAATAAATGATTGTTGTCTAGTTCTTTATGATTAAATTTTGAAAAGACACTTTATATGCTGTTCAGTTTCCTTTCAGTATACGTGGTAAGGATGAAGACAAGATGATAAAAGAGGCAGACAAAGTCGAATCCTGGGGCTACAGCTTGGTACATTTGGAATACCATAGCACAGAAATGCTGAAGTACCTGTCTAAAACACTATTTGCTATGCATGTATTGTCGTCGAACTCAGCTATAGGCCTCGGAAGGCCCAACAGTACCAACCGAAAGCATTGTTAAGAAAATATAAATAGTGACTGCCATGTTGGCAGAGAGGAGAGTTAGTTTGGTTTTAGTTTTCGAGCAGTGAGCGTGTAGCTATTCCTTTTGTATTGTAAGTATTGTTTGCCTTTGTAACAATTCTTTAATTTTGTTTGGAAAATATAATAAATGTATTTTTAAAAAACATAATGCAAGATGATTTTTAATTTTAATTTTTCTGAAGTTAAAATTCTTTACAGCTACTGAGAACTTAGGACTTAAGCTGCGACAGATCTGCAGAAAGGATGAGTACACAAAAACATCAATATATAAATGCCTAACCCAAGAATAGTTACGTTTTATAGTTACGTTATAGGTTGCACCACAAATTTCTCTTTTCCACATTGTATTCAATACCGCCTCTTTCGTTACGTGCTCTGCCATTCTGATCTTCAGCATTCTTTTGTTGCAGCACACCTCAAAAGCTTCTATCCTACTTTTGTACAGGTTATTTATCAGCCACGTTTCACTTTCAAACATGCCCACACTCCATACAAATAATTTCACAAAGGACTTCCCGACACTTAAATTTATACTCGATATTAACAAACTTCTCTTCTTCAGAAATGCTTTTCTTGCCATTGCCAGTCTACATTTTATGTTCTCTCTACTTTATCCACCACCAATATTTTACTTCCCAAATAGAAAAACTCGTGCACTATTTTGAATGTTTCATTTCCTAGTATAATTCCCTCAGCATCACTGGATTTAATTCAAGTACATTTCATTATTCTCTTTTTGCTTTTGTTGATGTTCATCTTCTGTCCTCCTTCCAAGACACTGCCCATTCCATGCAAGTGCCTCGCTGTCTGAAAAATTACAATATCACCGGGAAACCTCAAAGTTTTTATTTATTCTCCTTGAACTGTAATTCCTACTCGCATAATTTCCTTTTGTTTTCCTTTACTGCTTGCTTAATATACAGACTGAATAACATCGGCGATAGGCTACACCCCTTCCTCATTCGCTTCTCGACCACTACTTCCTTTTCATGCCTCTTGACTCTCACAACTGCCATCTAGTTTCTGTACCAATTGTAAATAGCCTTTGGCGCCCTGTATTTTACCCGAATCACTTTCAGAATTTGAAAGGGAGTATTCCAGTCAACATTGTTAAAAGCGAAGTCTACAAATGCTATAAACGCACGCTTGCATTTCCTTAATCTATTTTCTAAGATAAGTCGTACGGACAGTATTTCCTCTTATGTTCCTGCATTTCTCCGGAATCCAAACTGACCTTCCCCGAGGTCGGCTTCTGCCAGTTTCTCCATCCTTCTGTAAAGGATTCGTGTTAGTATTTTCCAACCGTGAGTTATTAAGCTGACAGTTCGGTAATCTTCACATCTGTCAGCACATACTTTCTTCGGAATTGGGTTATTATATTCTTCTAGCAGACTGAGGGAATTTCGTCTGTGTCATACATCTTGCTCACCAGATGGAAGAGTTTTCTCATGGCTGGCTCTTTCAAGGCTATCAGTAGCTCTAACGGAATGTTATCCACTCCCGGGACCTCGTTTTTGTCAAATTCTTCACGCAGTACCAAATCTCCCTTCTCATATTCGTCTAGGTTTTCCATCTGAGCTCTAGATATTCATACGGGTGGTTCTCTTTTAACCAAAGGTATTTTCAATTGTCCTACATGCAGCATCTATCTTGGCACTAGTGATCTATGATTCTACATCCTTATATTTGTTCCCTGGCCACTCCAGCTTAGCCATTTTACACTTCCTGTCGATCTCATTTTTTAGATGTTTCTCTTCTCTTACACTTACCTCATTTACTGCATTTGTATATTTTCTCCTCTCATCGGTTAAATTCAATGTCTCTTGTGTTACCCAAGGATTTCACTAGCCCTTGTCTTTTTTTCCTATTTGGTTCTCTGCTGCCTTCATTGTTTCATTTCTCAAATCTACCAATCTTTCTTCTACTGTATTCATTTCCCCTGTGAATGTCAGTCGTTCCGTAAAGTCTCTACATCTTTCAGTTTGTCTAGTTCCCTTCTCCTTAAAAGCCTGCCGTTTTTCAGTTTCGTCAGTTTTAATCTGCAGCTATTAAAATGTGGTCAGAGTTCACATCTATCCCTGGAACTGTCTTAAAATTTAAAAATCTCTGTCTTCCCATTATATAATCAATCTGAAACTTTCCGGTGTCTCCAGGTCTCTTCCACGTACAAAGCCTTCTTTGATGATTTTTAAACCAACTGTTAGGTATGATTAAATTATGCTCTGTGCAAAATTCTACCAGAAGGCTTCCTCTTTCCTTCCTTTCCCCCAGTCCATATTCCCCTACTACTTTTCCCTCACTTCCTTTTCCTACAATAGAATTCCAGTTTCCCATGACTATTAAGTTTTCGTTTCCCTTAACTATCTGAATAATTTCTTTATCTCATGATACATTTCGTCAATCTCCTCCTCAACCGCGGAGCTAGTTGACGTATAAACTTGTACTTGGTGGGTGTGGGCCTCGTGACTAACTCGCCTACTATAACGTGTTCACTATGCTGTTCACAGTAGATTACCCGCGTTACTATTTTGTTATTCATTATTGAACCTACTCCTGCATTGGCACTATTTGATTTTGTATTTATAACCCTGTATTCAATTGACCAGAAGTCCTGTTCCTCCTACCATGGAAGTCCATTAATTCCCACTATATCCAACTTCAACCTATCCATTTCCCATTCTAAATTTTCTAACCTACCTGCCCAGTTAAGGGATCTGACATTCCATGCTCCAATCCGTAGAACACCAGTTTTGTTTCCCCTGATCCCTGATAACGACCTCCTCCAGAGTATCCCCCCCCCCCTTTTCGCAGATCCGAAAGAAGGACTATTTTACCTCCCGAATATTTTACCCAAGAGTACGCCATCATCATTTAACCATACAGTATAGCTTAAGTAGCAGTTGTGTAAAATCTGTTAAATGACATGCAATTTAGTGCCACTCACACGACTTTACAGGCAACATTTCTACACAACGTCAAGTATAGTTTTCTTGAGCAGAGTGACAAATATTAGGCGGGATAATCATTTTTGAGATCAAACGAATTGTTATGCTGATAATAGGTAACTGGTATATATATATATATATATATATATATATATATATATATATATATATATATATATATATATATCTGAAATATCATCTATAAGTAATTAAAGTCACGAAATACTATAAACCGGTTCCGCCATAATTGACATGTGTATTGATAAAAATATCAAGTAAGGTAACTCTTACGTAAAAATCTAGCTTATGTGATTGTATTTTACTTACTTCACACGCCTGTGGAAAATTTCACTCAAGACCTATGGAAGAAATAATAGCATTCCTCTTTTTTGTAAGCATGTGTTATGCATTAACGTCGAGTCATACGTCGTACAACCTTGAGGATCTATTCACTTTTGATCTGCGGAATAAAAAATGTTTCTAATCTAATTCTCAAGTACTTTGGATTAACAAGTGGCCCCCTCACCAGTGGTCACAGGCACCTTTTCCTGTCGTGTTATATCACAAGCACCAAATGGTTCAAATGGCTCTGAGCACAATGGGACTTAACATCTGAGGTCATCAGTCCCCTAGAACTTAGAACTACTTAAACCTAACTAACCTAAGGACAGCACACAACACCCAGTCATCACGTCACACGGATCACCGTACTTTGTAAAGTGAGGCTGCGTATGTGATGCAACTCGACAATGGAAGTAAAAGGGTCTTGTAGCTACTAGCGACAGTGCCGTATGTCACGCCAAAGTCGCAACACAATACTTGGTTAAAATGGCTCTGAGCACTATGGGACTTAACTTCTTAGGTCATCAGTCCCCTAGAACTTAGAACTACTTAAACCTAACTAACCTAAGGACATAACACACATCCATTCCCGAGGCAGGATTCGAACCGGCGACCGTTGCAGTCCCGCGGTTCCGGACTGCAGCGCTAGAACCGCATGACCACCGCGGCCTGCACAACACAATACTTGTATGTCATATTAATTCATATAAATCCGTATGGTGATGGAGATTTAAACCTCCGAAACGCGTAGTGGCAACAAATAAATAGTGGCTGGTAGTAAATAGTTTCTTGGGATTCTTCAGCTTCTTCCAGCGCAAAGACGAAATAGTTCACGGTTGAATGACTGGATGACAGTGACCAACTTTCACCTGTGACAAACAATCCCGTTGGAAGAACATCCGCAACTGAGCACTATTCCAGAGGTAGAGAATACCGCTTCAAGTTGTTTTATTATCACACGGCCAGTTTCGGGCTCTCATAAGCCCATCCATCCTCAGGTGTCGCAACTGTACTCTGTCCCCCCGAGCACCGCGGTGGACGTGCACTAGGCACGGTATGCTACGCAGGAAACAGCGCCACAGGTTAATACAAAGTACTTGAGAATTAGATTAGATACATTTTTTATTCCACAGATCAATAGTGAATAGATCCTCAAGTATGTACGACGTATGACATGACGTTAATACGTAACACATGCTTCTTCCATAGGTCTTGAGTGAAATTACCCACAGCCGTGTGTTGTAAGTAAAATAAAATCACATTAACGTACTGAGGTTGTGCACAAGCGCCTATAGATAGCACACCGCGCCTAATACACGTCAACCGCTGCGCTCTGGGGCCACAGCACAGTTGCGACACCTGAAGATGGGCGTATAAGAGCCCGAAACCGGTCGTGATAATAAAACAACTGAAGCGGTATGTTCAGCCTCTGGTTTCACCTGTGAACGATTTCGACAGTAAATCTGTTGCTTCATTCGATTCAGTTCTCAGATGTTACTGCTAGAGAGCTTGGACAACTGTTTCTAAATTGCAATAACTTCTGGTGAATTTTATTTAGAAGATTAAGTCGAACACTATTTTACCCATAGGTCTAAATTGAAGAGCAAAAATTACACGTACTCATGGTTCGCGCGAACTGTGAATGGTGTGGATAACTCTCTGCCACTACAACCACATGTTAATTCGCCGACTACCACCTCACTATGTAGCAGAGGGTCCATAGAATCACTCTCAAACCATTTCTCGATTGTTTTACTTTCGAATAATACGCGGGAAACATGAACATATAAATCTTTTCTTGTGGGCTCTGACTCATTTTATTATGATGGTTATTTTTCTCCCTATGTGGATGGGCGTCAATACAATATTTTCGCACTCAGTGAAGCGAGCTGATAATTGAGATTTCGTGATTGGAAAACCACTCGCCGCCCAGATAAATGCTTTTGTTTTAATTATTGTCACACAGCTCGCGTATCACACCCATAAAACTCTACCTTCTATTTCTCGATTATACAAAAGTAGTTTTCATTCTGTGAACATTTTCAGCGTCCTCCGTCATTAGTGCCTGGTATACGGCGTACCAACATTCCAAAAGAGAACTGAAAAGTGTAGGTAATCTCTGAAGTAGATCTATTGCATCTACTAAGTGTTCTACCAATAAAACGAAGTCTTTTCTTCACATTGCCCACAAAATTTTCTCTGTGGAAGCTCTAATTTAAATGGTACATAATTATGACTGTTAGGTATTTAGTTAAATCGACACCCGCTAATTTTGTAATTTTGTGTCATTTATCGTGTATCCGAAATGTAAACGACGTCGTACTACTTATTGCTTTGGGTCAGCTGCCATTTATCTCACCATATAGACGTATAAATCTTTTTGCAGTTGGTTTTGATTATGTGATGACTATCCTTTGCGATAAATAATAGCATCATTTGAAACAGTCTAGCATGACTGTTCTCATTGTCTACTAAATAGTTTATGTAAAGAACAGCAGACGATTTATAGACTTCTTCGGGCTACTATGGATATCAATTCTCCTTCGCAAGATGACTTTCCGTTAATTACTGTGGACTTTGTCGTTCCTCACAAGAAAACACGCGTCTAGCCGCACAACGGAGACACTGATCCACAGGCATGCAATTTCATTAGAAGCAACTTGCGAAGAGTGATGTCAAAAGCCGTATGGAAAACTAGAGATATGAAATCAGCATAGATCCACTGTTGATAACATTCTTTACTTCGTTTCAATAAAGAGCCAGCTTTGTTTCACAACAATGACATTTTTTGAATCCGCCAGGTTATGTGTACGTAAATAGTTTTCTCCTGGAGGTATTTCATTATGTTCAAAAACAGTATGTGTTCCAAAATGCTACTGAATAGTAGAAACTGCTGATGAGAGTGTGAGGTATGAACTGAAATGTTCGTGCAGCTGAGGGTAAACGATAAGAAGAAGAGGATGAAAACAGTACCGCTAAGTCGCCGATTCGTAGCATCAAAGATCGCGCCATGGTAAGACGTCCCTCCGATTGACGAGGCCATCCAAATGACGTGTCATCATCGGGAATATCATTCTGCCTCCTCCCATCAAGTACTGCGAAGAGGTTTAGAATTTGATGGAAGGCACTGATGCATAGTTCGAAGATGAGGAACTTCACGCTTTGATCTGTTTCTCCCCTTACGCAGTAAATAGTGGCAGTTAAAACTATTTTCACACCGATAAATCGATATGGCTTCCTTTAGGATGAACGCTATCTCACTCACTGTAAAGGTCATATCTGACAAAAGCTTTATTTTTTTTTAATATTATGAAGAAAGTTGACGGTATGCTGATATTGTGATGAATATCTAGCTGATGGAAGAGAAAAGAGTTACCTGTCCTCAAGGAGCTTCATTGCTCCAGAAAAAATTCTGGCAGAACGCTGTTCTTAAAGCAAAAGCTGACAGAGAATACAATTACCTACAGTCAAATAGGGCAACGTGAGGGGCATCTTCCACATTGTCGCGGAGAGCAATAAGAATAGAGAAATAAGAACGAAAGCGAAAGGAACCTTCACAGATCTGATTTAGTCCGTTTTATTACCGAAAAAGTATGGTTAGGTAACACATTTACGAACAGTGCGTTTAAAAGTGCATCAGTAACTCTTCCATTGTCCCGAGAGGAAAATAACAAGGTAACCGCTAAAGGATGTAAGTACCTTCTCCCATATAAGATAACCTGCTCTTTAGAGTGCAGATTTGATGTTAATAGAGTCAACAGATGTAGCCGTAACACAGACTGGCGCAGAGCGCAGCAGTATTTGAACGTCATGCTTTATGTGTAGCTTGCTTGTTACAAGCCCTGTGCCGTATATCTCTGTGGAGGTTACACAATCAGACAAATGGCACTTTCTAAATAGAAAACTGTCTACTAAACATCGGCAGTTTGTCTAATCTCGTGACTAAGCAGTTGTGCTGACTCGGGTGCTTTACATTTAAAGTTGTTACCTACAATATCATCCTACATAAAAATAAATATTTGTCCGTACGCCTTCTGTGCATACTTATGCCATTCATCCGATTACGATGAAACTTTGGTGAGTTGTTGTGTGCCTGCTCAAGAATCTTTCTGAGTATCAATACACGTATGAAAATAACCGTACGTTGGTATTTATGAATGTTTTCATATATATTTCATATTTCCTTCTACGCCACTGGATCGATACCTAACAAACTTGGAACACATATCGAGCAACTTTGGGGTAAGAACCACCTACTGCCCGTAGAGGTAGGGGTGTACGTGAAAAGTGTGTGACACAGAAGTGTAAACTAGGAATGTCCGCAGAAATTACAACCACGTTTTGTGTATAGGTGCCTCGTTATTGTTATAACAATACCGTATCCATAGGTGGGATAGGAAGCCATGGTACTTTAAATTATTCGATAACGAGCGGTATTATTAGTGAATCAGTGGCTTCCGCGGTTGCTAGGCTCTTTGATGAAAGTCCCGATGAGGTTCCGTCTGTAGGGTTCCACAGAGAGTGGGGATGGAAACATAGTGTCGTATCAGCGTACCTGTGCAACAACTGAAGTTGACTCTAACCATTCTTGGACTATATAATATCACTCGCTACCTGACAAAAATTACTCTAGCAGTGAGACGTTCCTAGCACCGCTATGCCCATCAGTGGATGAAAAGGGGTGACATAGGAGCATAACTTAAGGACGCGGGGAGCAGTTTAAACCGTATCTGTTATTAGAGTCGGCATGGTAATCAGACAAAACCGCTGTGAGCAATGAGACAACAATCCCATCGACGTACCAGCTTGAAGGCGTCATTTTAGTAAAGCCCCGTGTGCTGCTGCACGAAGAAGTCCGTAAATGCTTGTTGCACATTCTCTTTCAGCAGGAATCGTCGACTCTTCAAGGCCTTTTGTAATGGGTCGCAGCCTTCACAATCGCATTGGGAGAGATCAGAACAATAGAGTGAATGTTCAAGTGTCTCCCCTTTGAGTTTCCGTAACTTCTGCGTTACGATCGACTCCTCTTGAGTCGAACCACGAGCAACGCGAAACTCGGCGCACCAATCTTTAAGGGCGGTATTCGACAGACATTTTGTCCCTGCCCATTCTTCATTCTCCGATGGATGTCTACCGGTCTTTGTCCTTCGGCAGCCAAGAAAAGAATGATAGCACGCTGGTCCCGTTTGGACGCATTTGGTCATAACGTCGCCAAAGCGCACGTTTTCGCATTTACCAAACGTACGTCGGAAATACACGAATGCCACACTAAGCGCTTGCCTATATATCGGTGCATATATACCCGCATCGGAGTCGCGCTGCGTTGCATCTGCGCTACAGTAACGCACTCAAACGGAACCTTTCTGATTGCCCCTTATTTAAAAGTACAGTTGGTGTAAGAACCTTGCACTCTATCTGGAGTTGAGGGTAGTGTAAGAACTGACATGTAATAATGTTCGAAAACGATCTGTTGACATTTCCTTCCTCTATTTAGTTGACTTCGAATACGGTACTTTAAACTTTAAGAATATGCACTGTAATTTGGTCTCGCTGCCCCGTGTGTCAGCCAGGTAGCGGGAATGAGCACTGCCCTAAGAAAACAATTTTGTCAATATGTTTCGCGACGAAAGATCACGGTACGTACGTGATTTTTTATGGAATCCATAGAGAAATTTGACATCCTCTCTGTAGTTACATGGCATAAAACAGCAGAGAATCAGACGTATACGTACCTCTCGCCGTAATAACGACCTTGATACGCCTGGGCATTGCGTCAAGCAGAGCTTGATGGCGTGTACAGCTACAGCTGCCCATGCAGCTTCAATACGATATTACGGTTCACCAAGAATGGCGTATTGTGACGAGCCAGTTGCTCGGCCACCATTGACCAGACGTTTTCAATTGGTGAGAGATCTGGAGAATGTGCTGGCCAGGGCAGCAGTCGAATATTTTCTGTACCCAGAAAGACCCGTACAGAGCCTGCAAAAAGCAGTCGTGCATTATCCTGCTGAAATGTAGGGTTTCGCAGGGATCGAATGAATGGTAGAGCCACTGGACGTAACACATCTGAAATGTCACGTCCACTGTTCAAAGTGCCGTCAATGTGAAAAAGAGGTGACAGAGACGTGTAACCAATGGCACCCTATACCATCACGTCGTGTGATACGCCATTATGGCGATGACGAATACACGCTTCCAATGTGTGTTCACCGCGGTGTCGCCAAACACGGATGCGACCATCATGATGGTGTAAACAGAACCTGGATTCATCCGAAAAAATGACGTTTTGCCATACGTGCACCCAGGTTCGTCGTTGAGTACACCATCGCAGGCGCTCCTGTCTGTGATGCAGCGTCAAGGGTAACCGCAGCCATGGTCTCCATGCTGCTGCAAACGTCGTCGAACTGTTCGTGCAGACGGTTGTTGTCTTGCAAACGTCCCCATCTGTTGACTCAGGGATCGAGATTTGGCTGCACGATCCTTTACAGCCATTTGGATAATATGCCTGTCATTTCGAGTGCTAGTGATACGAGGCCGTTGGGTTCCAGCACGGTGTTCCGTATTACCCTCCTGAACCCACTGATTCCACATTCTGGTAAAAGTAATTGGATGTCAACCAACGAGAGCAGCAATGTCACGATACGATAAACCGCAATTGCGATAGGCTACAATCCGACCTTTACCAAAGTCGGAAACGTGGTGATTTGCATTTCTCCTCCTTACACGAGGCATCACAACAACGTTTCACTAAAAATGGTTGAAATGGCTCTGGGCACTATGGGACTCAACATCTGAGGTCATCAGCTTCTAGAACTTAGAGCTGCTTTAACCTAACTAACGTAAGGACACCACACACATCCATGCCCGAGGCAGGATTCGAACCTGCGACCGTAGCGGTCACGCGGTTCCAGACTGAAGCGCCTAGAACTGCTCGGCCACACCGGCCGGCCAACGTTTCACTACGCAACGCTGGTCAACTGCTGTTTGTGTATGAGAAATCGGTTGGCAACTTTCCTCATGATAGCACGTTGTAGGTGTCTCCACCGGCGCCAAACTTGTGTGAATGCTCTGAAAAGCTATTCATTGGTATATCACAGCGTCTTCTTCCTGTCGGTTAAATTTCGCGTTTGTAGCACGTCATCTTCGTGGTGTAGCAATTTTAATGGCCAGTAGTGTACATAGTTGGGGAGACATGACGTTACATATGTGTCTGTCCGATTCTTTAACGTCTCGCAGCGGTCCGCACCGGTCTTCTGACAGGTGGTCATATTTATGTGACTGGTCAGCATATAACAATAGATGCTTGTAGGAAACACTATTTAATTCAGTTGCCCATAATATTCCTTGGCGAAACGCCACGGAAATGGAAAACTTTGTGCATTGACTTACACATTCATTTGCAAACTCATCCATAGACACTCAGCTAATAGTTTGGGGCGTAAGACTTTTGCCCTGTTGGACAATGCAGGACATCGTGATAGCTGTCGACAGGTCACGGAGTCTGGCCGGAGATGCGTCAAACATCATCCACGACGACATCTCCGATGTTCCCAATGAGACTGAATTTAGGTGATCTGAAAGGCCGCAGCAGCAGCACCCTTCTGACGTAATTCGGAAGCGGTGCGGTGATTCACTGTCATCATGTGTGACCTGCTGAATGCTGTAGGCGAATACAGTCATTAATTCGTGTCCGGTCACAATTTCCAGAAGACAGCAACTCCGATGGCCTTGTTGTTTCCCTCTAGCATGTTCTGTGTTGTGGGGAGTGATTAGCAGGTGGGCCGGGTCTTGTGTTGCCCCGCACTCGCAAGATGTATCTGTATCAGCTGGAAGAATGCCCCATTTTCGCATGTTTGTCTTGCAAACAGGACGACTGAACGACCACCAAGTAGGGTAGGGCAAGTCGTTTCCTGGAGCTAGCTCTTCCTTTATAGGGATATCAGGTGGTAGCTTGCTCTTCCACCTGGTGATACGGTTAGACTCTGGTCTTCCCTCTAGTCGCTGAGTCCTGGCGATGAAGCGGTTTCTCAACTTGAATCGACGGATCATGCAGTGGATGTCAGCGATCATAAGTCTGCTTAGCCCTCTCCACATCTGCAGCAACAGCCCTTCTAATAGTGGGAGGGGAGGGGGAGCTATTCCACAATCGGGTAGATTTTATCGACTGGAGTTGGCTTCATAAACCCCAACAAGATTCCGACTGTCTCATTGATTGCAATATCAACCTGTTTGGTGTGAGCAGATGCACTCCTCACGGGTGAAGCATACTCTACAGCGGACACACACAAACCAAAAGCCTAAATTCTCAGGACGGGAGGACTTGCTCCCCAGCCGGTGGATGTGAGATTCCTCAAGATGTTATTCCGTGAACTAGCTTCCATCCTGGTGTTACGACAATGTTTCGTGAAGGACAGAGTTCGGTCAAGGGTAACACCCAAATATACTGGTGTTGAACAATGCTCCAGTCTTTTGCCTTGCTGTGTAACATCGAGTTCCCGCCGACCTTCTCTATTCTTCAAGTGAAATGCGCACACCTGAGTCATGTTGGGATTTGGCTTTAGATGATTGGCTTTGTAGTAGGAGCCAAGCGTATCTAGGGCAGAAGTCAACTTTTCCTCTACTTCTTCAAACGTCTTTCCTTGAGCAGTCGCTGCAGTATCGTCAGTATAGATGAAAAACCTGGTATTTTCCATTATGGGCTGGTCATTAGTGTAAACACTGAAGAGCACAAGGGCGAGCGCACTGCCCTGAGGTAAGCCATTTTCAACACACAAGGCAAATACAGTGTTGCTCACTAATAAATGAGAGGTTCACGTATCGTAAGCCATGGGGACACAATCAAGACATATCGAGGGTCACATTTTAATCCCATGCAACGTATAACTTCAGGGTCTGTCTGAATAATATTCTCCTGCAAAGCAGGATACATTGCGCGTAGTACCACGACTTGCTCTCCAACAGGGTTAATTACAACCCTTAATTATGACTAGACTAATAAATTACCATCTTCTTAGTGCAGGTTGCAATTTTGTATTTCCTAGTCAACAGTGATCTATTCACCATTGTAAATTATGGGATGTGTACTTAATGTTGTCTTTTGTCTTACTGCTTGTACTGGAAACAAAAAGGAAAATACTGAATTTAATTTACATTTGTCGTACTCAAGTAAGACAACTGTAACAAGGAAAATAAAACAAGACAACTATCCACTACACAGAAAGAAAATGTTTGTGAAGGCACATGAAAATGCCTTTATGACGTGAGAATAAAATTAAATAATGTAATTATCATTAAAATTCACTTTGACGATGCTATAAGTCTCACACTTTGTGAAAGCTCATGAAAATGCTATTAGTACTGTATGAAAATGAAATAAAATCATTTGTTATGAGTATAGTTGATTTTAACTGCGCATCAGTTCTCCCACAATGACGGCATATAAGACTCTTTTGTTACTTTCTGCCGGCCGCGGTGGTCTCGCGGTTCTAGGCGCGCAGTCCGGGACCGTGCGACTGCTACGGTCGCAGGTTCGAATCCTGCCTCGGGTATGGATGTGTGTGATGTCCTTAGGTTAGTTAGGTTTAAGTAGTTCTAAGTTCTAGGGCCTGATGACCACAGCAGTTGAGTCCCATAGTGCTCAGAGCCATTTTTGTTACTTTCAGTCCAGGGACACCAACTGTCAACGAAACAGATACTACAGCGACAACTAACTGGAAGTTCAGGTACCATATTCTTCTACCTCGAATTCAGTTTCAGCCTGCTCACTAGGATTCGATTCTACTTGGAAGATTTTAAACATATACTTAGGGATTACAATTACGAATAACACTGAAATGCATTAACACTACAGAGTTCTTAGTAGGATAGTCTTGGTAAGAACTCAAAATTCTTAATGCATTTCAGTGCAAAAAGTATAACGATAGCAATATACAGAAATACTATGAGTGGGGAAATAATACCAGGAGCCACTGAGCCACGGTTTTGTTACGCACAGACAACTAACCTTCAAACTGCAACGTACAGTGGTGTTTAAATCCCAAGGGCGGAAGTAACTTTCGCATGATGTGTCACAGCCAAGTAAGATAGTACGATAATCTTGAACCGTACGTAGAAAGTACTGCTGGAGTACAGTCCAGAAGGTAGCTGAAAGAAATACGCAGTGTGGCGAACAGTAATGCACCATTCAAGGGCAATAATTACACTGGAGCTACGGCGATTTATGATTGTTCCATGGACATTGCAAAAGGCGGGACGTGGTTGTTAACAGGGTGTGTGATTACGCACGGCAGTGTATGCTACCGACAACGTTGGTAAGGTGGTTAGATGTTCTTGGGTAGAGCGTCCCAGTTCTCGATGAGCGCGTCTGGCAAACTGCTGGATACTCGTTTCAATTGGACGTATTGTAATACGATTCCCCAACACATCAACTGCGATCTCGATGGTGTGTATGTTGGGGGAAGGGGTAGGCCAGAGCAATCGACAAATACGCTCTCGTTCGAGAGCTCCTCCACGTGTGCAGTTCGATGCGGTTGCGCTCTGTGAGCCGTGAAAAACAAAGTCAGTTGCGAAGGCACCGCTTGCAAAGACGCACGTGAAGAAGGAGTATGGTGTCACATGTTTACCGACGAATGTACTGTGTTCAAACATTTGGGGGTCAGTATGCCCGTGCAGCACTATGCCACCTCACACCACAGTACCGAGATCACAAAACAATCATGTTCGACAACACAGGCCAACGATGGAAAAATATTTTTGCTGAAAATACCTTATTCTTGTTTTTTTTAGTGTGGCAAAGCTAAAGATGATAATTAAAAAACTTTATCACCCACCATTTCTTCACATTTCACAGCTACATTTATTAAATTAAGCAAATTTAACAGCTTTTTTATAGTCAAAATAATTTAAAAAGGAGGTGTAATGAATGTAGATGACGTTGGTAGCACTGCTGAAAAACATGTACTGGCAAAGAAAGGTCGATTCTATTTTTGCGTTAACAGATGGTGTTTTGTCTACTGTCAACGTAACCTCACTTTCCTGTTTCCTGTACACGTGCTCAGTACAATGTCTAATCGTGGTTGTAAAAACTCTGCTGACAGTTTTTGTTATATTTGTCCTGAATTTGTGATTATAAAACACCGAAGAAACATTACAAACTTTGTGAAAAAGGTTTATCTATCATACTTTCGATCTAAACTTGGTGATCAAGATAAATCTTGGGCTCCACGTAAGGTATGTTATGCGTGTGTTGAAGATCTGAGAAAATGGCACAAAAAGGAGAAAAAAGCCTTTTTATTTGTTGTTCCTATGATACAGAGGGAGCCAAGATATCATTCGATTGTTTGCTACTTTTGCAAAGTTGATATTACTGGTCGTAATTCGAAAAACAAGAAGGTAATAAGCTACCCTAAACTTCCGTCCGCCATCCGACCAGTAGGGCATGGTGTAGATTTGCCAGTTCCTTATGATTTAAATTCTATTCCAACAGAAGTATTTTCCTATGTGCCATGCGATTTAGATCAACCAGATGATGATGAATTCCAATGTAATACAGGAAGTCTAGACCTCAAATTGTTGACTCAGACCGAGCTTGACGACTTGGTTAGGTATCTGGGTTTAATAAAAGAAAAAGCTGAATTGCTTGGCTCTAGATTAAAATAAATGAACTTATTGGCAGTTGGAACCAGCATATACATGTATAGAAAGAGAGAGCAGCAACTTTCCAAGTTTTTTCAACAAGAAGGTGATTTAGTGTACTGCTCAGACATTACCTGCCTGATGAATGAGTTTGGTATTGAATAAAAAAAAGGCTGGATGCTGTTTATTGGTTCATCTATAACTACTTTAAAGGTATACACAATGGTAACATGTATGCATCTATATGGCTCTGAGCGCTGTGGGAACATCTGAGGTCATCAGTCCCCTAGAGCTTAGAACTACTTAAACCTAAATAACCTAAGGACATCACACACATCCAGGCCTGAGGCAGGATTCGAACCTACGACCGTAGCGGTCGTGCGGTTCCAGACTGAAGCGGCTAAAACCGCTCTACCACAATGGCCGGGTATTCATCTATACCTGCTCAACATTCTGTACACATGAAAGAAAGCTACAGAAACCTCGAAATAGTGCTAAATAAAATAGGTTATTCTGTTCATGGATGGATGATATGTGGCGATCTAAAAGTAACATACCTGCTCCTTGGTCAGCAAGGTGGCTTTACCTAATTACCATGTTTCTTGTGTGAATGGGACAGTAGGGTTAGGGATCAACACTGGTGGAGAAAGAACTGGCCTGTGAGGAAGTCATTAAAACCTAGTGAGAAGAACATTCTACGCAAAAACATTGTAGATCCAAAAAACGTACTCCTGCCAACTCTACATATAAAGTTAGGCCTAGTGAAACTGTTTGTAAAGGCTTTAACCAAAGATGGGCCACGTTTTAAGTATCTCTGCCTAAAGCTTCCACATCTTTCAGGAGCTAAACTAGAAGAAGGCGTCTTTGTCGGACCTGACATTAGAAAATTGATACTTGATGTAAACTCTGAATCCACAACGCGTTAAATGAGAGAGAATCATGAACATCAGTCAAGCAAGCCGTTACAAAGCTCTTAGTACATGAAAAAGACCCAGAATATGTTTCTATTATCGCTACAATGTTAAAGAAGTTTCAAACTTTAGGATGTTGAATGGGCCTGAAAGTTCACTTTTTGAATAGTCACCTTGATTACTTCATGGACAATATGGGATATGCATTATGGGATATGTTAGTGAGGAGCAAGGAGAGAGGTTTCACCAGGACATTAAAGTGATGAAAAAACGCTACCAAGGCCGCTGGACTACCAAGATGATGGGAGCCTACTGTTGGTCACTTCACCAAGAAATTCAGCAAGCGATTCTTAGTAGAGAAAGCTACATAGGAAGTTTCAAAGAAAAAAGAGAAAATACAAACCAATTCCAGCTAACAAATGAAACCTCTATTAAGACAAATCTTTGTTTTAAGCAGCTTACTGTAAATACAAACCATGCTTATGTTGTAACAAAGCATTTCATTAATTTCCCCATTTACCTTTCGCACAAGGTTTTCATAGTATATAGTAAAAAGCTTATTGCTCCAAAAGTGTGGGTAATACAAAAAAGCTAAGGTTAGATTTGGGTTTATCTCATAAAAATCTATGAAGATCAACTACCAAATTAAAAAAAGTTTTTCAGAAAAAAAATTTCGTTGGCCCATGTAGTTTTCCTGGATGCATACTGTGGGGTCAGGCCCATTCGTCTCTTATTGTGTGCCTAAAGGATGCTGCGTTCTCGGATAGCTGTTCAACAATTCAAGCAATTCACATTAATAGTTTTATTACAACAAAGAGGTTTGACAACAATTAACTTTGAATCTGCCACCGCGTCGGAAACGATGGGTGACATGCAAACAATCAAAGTCCTTTTCTGTGTACAAGGTCCATGTAAGAAAGTGATATGCAACGTACATCACTGCTATCGTAGTGCTCTCCTAGTACTGTCAGACCGAAACTGGCAGGAGCGGCGCTTCTGTTATCTTCGGCTAGGGGGCGCTCCTGTCGTACGGTCCTAGTCAGTGGGCTATTGGCTGACGTCGTCTCACAGCCTTCTTTGCTCTTACAGTTCTTCATCTTCATGGCATCGCTTATCGTTACGCTGGATCACATACGTGTTCCCACCTCTGGCCATTTCAGGACACGTCCAATGTGCTGCCTGTCTGACGGCATCCAGGTACAACAGAAATATGATTTTCAGTATTTCGAGTAATTGTTGACCGATTTTAAAAATGAAACAGGCGGCCATAATCGACTCCTTAAAAACGTACAACCTTACGCTAAAAATTTAACACAATACGATGAGATTTGCAGTGAACAAACTATGTGTTTACCTTGAGGTACCGTAATTGACGGCGCGGAAATTTCCGGACTTTATTCATGCAGTTTTCGAGACTAAAGGCAATTAGTCACTTTCAACAAACTTCACACATAATTTCAAGCGCTTACGAAATTTTTCTCGCTGACATCCGCAACATACTGATAAAAGGAAAGAAGTTTACCACTAATTTCATGGAGGGGATCAGTGTTTAACGGTCCACCGACAACGAGGGCATTAGAGACGGAGAACAAGCTCAGATCGTGTCAAAGCTGGGGAAGAAAATCGGCCGTGCCCTTTCAAAGGAACTATCCCGACAGTGCCCTGAAGCAATTTAGGGAAATCACGGGGAACCTAAACCAGGATGCTCGGAGCAGGTTTGAATAGTCGTCCCACCGAATGCAAGTCCAGTGTACTAACCACTACACCAACTCGCTCGGTCACTATGCATGCAGTAGAACTTAAGCGTGAGACATGACATTTCACTTTATTACATGTTAACTTCAACCTCTACTGGGAACACAGTTTGCACACAGTATCCAAAAATACCACTGAATGTACCTGCTGAGGTATATCATTGTATGTCTCATAGTTTAGGAGATGTGACATCATAGACATATAGATAAGCGAAAAGCTAGCTTCTGCTTAAAATGCTGCGCAGTAAAACTTCAATATCAGACATGATGTTTTCATTTATTACTTGTTTACCGCCAACTCTAGCAGCAACACACTTTGCAGACGGTATCTGCATATATCACTGAACGTACCACAAAAATTATATCATTTTACAACACACAGTTGAGCAGATATTGCGTCATTAACAGTCAGCTGCACGAAAAAATTGTTTTTTCTTGAAATGGAACGCATACTACCCAGGCCATATTCATTCAATGTTTCATCATGAGAGCACTTAGCGACTTTCGACAAACTTCAAGAATAATTTCAAACATTATCTATTTTTTTCTGTCTTACATGTTTAACATAAAATATTCAGCACGTTTACTCATTTGCAAAGTAATCATGCATCTGAATCTGTTTTATACGTGGATGTTCGATTCTTTAAGGAGTCGTGTGTTTACTGATAAGCAAGGTCCCACCATGATGCGGTTTAGGCTCCTCCAAATCTTCCATCTCTCGTTCCCGTCGCTGGGAATCTAGTGCAGTAGAAGGTAGTCCTTTGGAAGCTCTGTACATTCTTTATCCAAAAATATGTTGTCGAATTTTACTCTTGCAGGTCCACAGGAAGCTCCAAGTAAGAAGTGACGCCTATCTCAGGTAAGCTTAAGCGTCTCAGGGTATTGGCGACCATCTCTTAGGAATATTATGCCCATATATCCTGCCCTTTTTTATAGATTGTCAAGCAGTGTAGGTTTCATGACAACCAATTACTAGTCGATGTGTTCAATTTAATATTAAGTTTAGCCTTTTGGCATGTAAAACACGGCAAGTATATTCTGCCGTAGAAAATCTCGGTGCCTGGGTTATGGTACTCAGCGCCTTTGATGCTGCTGCTCCATTGGTGTTACCTAATTTTCTTTGTACTTCTGTTATTTATTGCTGAGACTTGGTGCAGGTCTTCTCGTAGTGATGTTTGTACGCCAACCACCGATTCATAACGGCAACCAGTTATATTGGTTGGCGTGTGTCTTGCAGGAAGATACCACTCCAGTTTACACGCTGCTTTCGAGCTGTGTGATTTGGGCATAAATGGATGGCGCTGACTAGTGACAGATTTGGTTCAAGGGGATTTTCCTGGTAGTATTTTAACCTGGTGTTAAGAGATGTTTCAGGTTCGATCTACTTCCACAAAACTATTTTGTTGAGTTGTGATGGTCAGATCGACGGCGTATAGAAAATGGGTCGTGTGGTTTGAATCGAACTATTGGTATCACTATAAAGAGGAAAGGTTTGAGTAGCAGTCTTTTTGTCCACCATCTGGACAGCATAACAAGAAAGATCTGAGAATTTTATCCTGTATGGTATGGAGCAACAGGCTACTGAAACCTGTAACACTTATACTGATTAGATGTAGTTTCATACTACTTAATTGGTTATCTGCAACTATGGAGTGTGTATTCTTCGTTATCTAAAGTCCATTAGCTGTAACAGGATAATGACTTGTTAAAATGATAAATTATTATGATACATGTATGTTCATTAAAAGAAAATGTTTGTTGGTTATGCTTGGGGCACTTGTAATATATAAAAGATGTAGGGAAGTCCCACCACAACGGAAGTGCATGGCGCAGTGTAAAAGGTGGTTTTGGCGCTCGAACTTTGTTGTGAACGGTACGTAGTATGTGGCTAGTCTTAGCACGGTACACTTCGACGGTGCCAAGAGAGGCAATTGGAAGTTGCTTTACAAGGGATTTGCATCGAATGTGGATGTGGCTACTATTTGATATTCTTGGCAAAAAGGACTGGCTCTAATATGGTGAAAATACGACGCCAAAAAGAGATGTTATAGAGCATTCGAACATCAAGAGCCGTGAGTACAATTAGCTCCCATGTCGCTTGCCACTAATCTTCGCCACTGCTTCACTAACTTCACACATTCAGTAATGTATATGGGCATGGACAAGTTAATTTGTGTGTGGTTTTAATAATAAGCACAAAAACAAATTTGTGTCCAGAACTGTTTTCTCTCCTGATCACGAACCTATGTCGGGTCCTCACCTGATTTAAATGAACAATTCTTGCACTGAAGTGTTTCAAAGTGTTTTTTAATATAAAAGTAGTAGCAAAAGTTAAAGTTACAACCACAAAAGTGAAGTTAGATAGGATTTTGCTAAAGTATCCTTAATTACAAAGTACAGTTTTGTAGGAATACAGTGCAAGATTCTGTAAATATTATTGTCTAAAAAGTCTGCTTCACTGGTGAAAAGAAGGCTAATAAATTAAGCTCATTTTAAAAAATAGTGTAGTTTTGAATTCTATCATGAATGGTTCCTTAGTTTTGAAGTAAATTAAGCTCAGTGTTGCATTTTATTGTCTTGTAAAGTAAATTATGAGCTACTCCAAGTGAAGTGAATGATTAGCCTTGTTTGAATTAGTCTTTTCTTCTGGAATAATCATAGAACTTGACTAGTGAAACTATACTAGTTTATGGTTCTCCATCATACTCTCCACTTATTAGGAAGAAAATCGAACTATTACTGCCGCTAAGGAAAAGTGATATGTATAGAGGAGTTTAAACACTGTATTTATGATATTATTTATGTGTATTTCTTTCTTATGTCAGTTAAGACAGAAGTCTCTCATGTCCAACTTAAGTTCTGCACTTCGTGCCGTAACATTTCAGTACTTGATGAAGTAATAATCTTGAGTGTAGCTACTGTTAATATGAATTTGGAGCAAATTGGCGATTGGTAACTGCTGCTACACACAGTACGGAGTGCACTGTGTCAGTTTGTACCCTGTGTGCTATTCAATGGGAAACATTAATGAAAGGAACTTCAACAACCAATATCCAAATTACTTAAACATATATTTTCTAATTATTGTGTCTAATTGAGCTGGGGACTGTTCATTTTTTTTTTCATTCACTTATGATTTTACCAGCTTCAATAACTCACATGGTTAAAGTCCGTTTGGTTTCTTTTCTGTTAATTTCATCATATTCAAAATTATAGTCCGATATTTTTGTCCATTAGATACATGCGTGGCCACTTCCCAAATCCTCTCAGAGGGCAACATTACCTTGTTTCATGGCAAGTTACTGTTATAAACCCAGTAGAAGATCTTCATTTCGCAGACGAGCAAACTATATTTTCTTAGCTCATTGTTTTGCTTATGTCAAGGTTAAGTTGTTTTTAGCTTCATAAGGATTATTCCTTATTTCACATATTCTGTGGGATTGCTTTTGTTGTTCTTTCACTCTGTTGAGTGACTTAAATCACATGTTTTTCTATATCTATATAGATATGCCACACATACCAGTGGATGGTGGAGGGTACATTACACCAGTTGGAAGGAGCCTGCTGGGGTACATTTGTATGTTGCACCAGAATATGATAATAATGCTATGTAAACGAAAATGAAAATATTATACTATAACCGATGCACGTCTCTGATGGGCTTTATAAAGAAGATCGCTGACTATACAAGAGCGCAGATACTGCTTTTGGTCTGAGTTTGTACTGTTGGAATAAGAGAGCACTAGGCACACTACAGTAGTGGACAGCTGTCTGTGACCGAAAGAGGATGGAGTAGGCAGTTTTTGTGGTGTGCTCTGTGAAGCCACCAACTCTTAGATTATAATGCAGTAATTACGAGTACATGTATTATTGCAAACACGAAAGTGAAAGTCTTCACGCAAGCAAGAGAATGCTGTTCACTTTTCAAGACTGTCGTTTTCCCAGCGCATTAGTGTAGATGAGTTGAGTGATCACTGTCAATTGATGAGTAACCCTAGAACGTATGTAAACTGGTTTGATGTAAAGGTTAGTCAGATATTTCCCTTACGTAATGTTTCTAAGATTTGTTAACTCAGCTATATATGTAAGTTGACGCATTGTATTTATACTTTTCTAGTGAGGGTAGATAATACTTGCAAAAATCTCTTTGTTTCTGAATTAATTAGCAAAAAAACGTATATTTTCTGAATAATGTAATTTCAATTGTCAGATGTTTTGGAAAGCCAGACTTCACTTGGAATACAATTACACTAAAAAGTTAGTTTTAGTAATTCACCACTATCAGTATCGCATCCCTGTAAAGGGCATATGTTTCTCAAAGACGTTGGATTTTTCATAAATGTTTTCATTTATCAGCCAGAAGAATTTCAGGTACATTTCAAAGTATTATGGCCAGCATTGCGAACTACTGACCCTGTAGCTTGCATATTTTAATTTTTTCTTGAGAGATCAGACTGCTTTAGAGGTAAGACAATTTATCTGAATTGATCCATTATAAATGGTTTTTGAAAGCCTGCGACTTTGAAAACGATAGGTTTGTTGATAAATAAATCTTCTGCTTTCAAAAACCATTTATAATGGATAAAATCAGATTATTAGTGCCAAGCCAGGCAATGAAAGCTATATATAAATACGAAAACTTCAAAATTAAAGTACTAAAAACAATTGCACACATAATAATCAACAAGCACTATCAAAAACTAGGCATAATTCCAAATTATATAAAAGTGAAAATACGTTCTAGCAGCAGCATAGCAAATCTTATAAAGCACAAAGCACAAAACCTCTGACTGAAAATAGAAATAAGGCAGTTACACAAGAAGAAGGACTTACTAAACAGAAAGTCACTCAGCATGCAGATAGAAGCAGCAAACAACATGGAACCCATAGTTTATGACAGCATATGTAAGCACATCCAAGACATACTCGACAATGAGTATTTGGCTATTTGCAATGCACATAACAAGAAACTACATGCCTCGACATCCAAACAAGATAAGAGATCCACCCTTGAGATAACTGACAAAAGCACACCCACATTTAACAGTAGAGTGATGAACAACACAGACATCAAGTTCAATCAAAGAGGAAACGATCTACTCCAAAGGACTAAAATACAATGTAAAGCCTAATCTTAACAACCGTGCACTAAAACAGGCTATAGCTGCAAATACAAATGCAGCAGATGCTGCAAAAAGAAATTCAAACACCAAAGCAGCAATAGATCATAAAATAATCAATCTTCTTAAGAAAGAAATCAATAAAGATACGTTTAGGCCTAAATATACAATAAATGATGCAAAAACTCTAAAATCTATAAATAATGAACTGAGAAACAACCAATCCCTAGTTACAATTTCAGATAAAAGCAATACATTAGTTGTGATCAAAGAGAAAGAATATATAGAGAAAACCAATGAAGTTTTTGCTGCTAATAATATTCAGCACATGGAAAAATACCTAATCAAACAATTTCAAAGTAAAATTGAGGAACAATTAAAGAACATATATTGCCTATTGACAGAATCTGAAAAGAAATACCTTACATTAATGGATCCAAAAGCACCAAACCTAAAAGCACAGCCAAAAATACACAAAGATGGAAATCCAATATGTCCCATGGTCAACTCTATAAATAGCCCAGCATACAAACTGTCACAAAAACTGAATAACATACTGATGAAAAATTATACATATGGAACAACATATTCCATAAAAACCATCATGATACTAGCTAAAGAACTAAGAACTAAAATGCTCCCCCAAGATGTGCAGTTTATATCACTTGACATCAACAACCCTTACTCAAATATACTGATACAAGGAGCTCTAACAGTAATACAAAAGAACCTTATGCAACACAAGAAACTTTCATACACTGAGACTGTCGAATTTATGTATCTCCTTCAGCTAACCCTAAATTACAACTACTTTACCTTTAATGACAACATTTATAAAGAACCAAGTGTTCTAGTACTGGAATCATGTATATCTGGTACCACAGAAAACATATCATAAATCATTTAGAACAGAAATTATTTCACAGCCAAGAACATTGCCTTAGTAAAATTGAATTTTATAGGAGACATGTAGATGACACACTACTGTTAGTGAAAGGGGATGCCAAAGAAATCACAGACATTCTAAATTATTTCAGTAATCTACATGAGAAAATCAGACTTACAGTGGAACATGAGCAAAATAAGAGTGTCAACTTTCTATACCTAAATATTACAAGGCACAACAACACATGCACATTCGAAATTTATATAAAACACAATGACTGACACCACTATCCCTGCAACTGCATGTCACCCAAATATCCATAAACAAGCAGCATATGGGTCAATGCTGCATAAGGCAACAAAAATACCATTGAACCAAGAAAATATGCAGCAAGAATTAAACACAGTAAAAGAGATTGCAGTTGCCAACGGTTACAATGTTTCCATAGTTGACAAAATCCGAGACAAAGTTAAGAAAAACCCAGAAGAAAAAGAGAGGTACAAATGCATATCTAGTATTCCAAACATATGCAATGTATCACAGAAGATAGCAAATATTATCAAAAATCACAAAGTAAAAATTGGGTTTTCTACATCTAATAAACTATAACAAGAACAAATACGTAATATAAAGTGTAATCATGATCCATGTACCGACTCTGGAATATAAAAGGTAACATGCCATGAACGCTCCACGTTCTACATAGGACAAACAGGCCGAAATTTCAACACTAGATACACAGAGCACATTAAAGTGCACACACACAACAAACACACTATGTCAGCAATAGCAACATACATACATAATACAGGACACCCATTTGGAAAAAAGAGCCAAATGCCAAAGTACTCCATTGACTAAATAAAGGAGATAAAATGGATTTGCTAGAAGAACTGGAGATATATTCTTCATTACAGAAAATATGAAGATAAAGTATTAAACAAAAAACTACAAAGTGAATCAGTGAATTTCTTCAGATGTTTCGATAGTATACTAAACTAAAAACAGTTAAACATAGAAATAAGTAAAATTGTAAAATCTATATAAGTAATTTATTAGCCAAATTGTTAAGATAAATAAACTCTGTACAAAAACATATCATTATCTGTGGAAGACCTATAATGTTATGTCTGTGGACTACCTGTAAGATGATATTTGTAACTGTTTTGTTTATGTAAGATATTTTCGATGTATAAAGTGTACAAGTTGTGTGTGGTGTTTAGTGTGTATGTGAGACTGTGCACAAATGGACCATTAGAAAACTTTAAGTACAAATACTTCTCAATTTTGCCACTAACTTCACCAAAAGAATCGATACGCAACTAAAAAATCGGGTGTTTCTTATATATTGCAGTAAAAGTCAACGAAATGAAGCAGACTCTCACACATTGACAACATCAATAGAAATGGCTTAATACACACACAAAACGCATTTGAAAATGGGAATCATTTCCCGAAAAGCGTCTTGCGAAAAATAAAATTAAGAAAAATCGTGACTGACAGCAGAAGATTTATTTATAAACAAACCTATTAAGACAATTTAATTTATTTGTTATCTGCATTGGTAGTGACACGAGGCCGCTGGGATCCAGCACGGCGTTCCGTATTACCCTCTTGAACCCAGCGATTCCACATTGTGCTAACAGTCATTGGATCTCGACCAACATGAGCAGCAATGTCGCGATACGATAAACCGCAATCGTGATAGGCTACAATCCGACCTTTATCAAAGTCGGAAACGTGATGGTACGCATTTCTCCTCCTTACACGAGGCATCGCAACAACGTTTTCACCAGGAAACGCCGGTCAACTGCTGTTTGTCTATGAGAAATCGGTTGGAAACTTTCCTCATGTCAGCACGTTGTAAGTGTCGCCACCGGCGCCAAACTTGTGTGATTGCTCTGAAAAGGTAATCATTTGCGTATCACGGCATCTTTTTCCTGTCGGTTAAACTTCCCGCCTGTAGCACGTCATCTTCGTGGTGTAGCAATTTTAATGGCCGCTAGTGTAGAACAGAGGCAGATCTGAGGGTTTCAGTCTGAGAGTAGCCGTGGATACACTTTGCGATAAGCACAGTCTATTGCGCTCCATCGAGCATTCAGATCACGTCGTTCAGAGCGGCCGCCGCGACAATCCAGGCTCAGCCGAGTAGGCATGAAGTAGGGCGCGGACAGGTTGCTATGTTGGCAGCGGTCGTCATCTGCGAGAGATCCAACACACCCACCGCATGTTCACCAGGTGAGTACTGTGGGAAGAACTCTGCCGCCACTAGGAAACTTGCTGTATGAACTCTCTCACCATTAGTATACTTGCCATCATAAAACTATGGTGCCCATTTGTAGTGGAGACAGCAAGACCAGTGCGGTCCTGGTAATGCTGATATTCGACCTAGAACAGTCGCTGCGCTAGGAGATAGTCTATGTTGATCCATCATGGACAAGAGACATCACGTAAGTGTCAATGAAAATCGACAGCATCTGCGTAATTAACATGTTATTTTATTTTGTGTTTCGACATTCTACTGTGTCATTTTCAGGCCCCGTACGCATTTCTCAAACATAAACGATACTGTCATACAGTGCCATATATTCCTGGATGTCGTGAGTACTTGGAATACGGTTTGACTTCACGGTATCCAGTGACATTTGACTCTGTATGACAGTACCGTTTACTTTTGAGAAATGCGTATGGTGCCTGAAGATGGCATAGTGGAATGCAGAAACTGGTAGACAAAAGAAAATGAAATAACATCCCTAGTACCCCGCTTTGCGAATTTCATTAATAATTACTAGAAACTACTAGAAACTACTGTGTCTTGTAGGAGAAATAAGGGGATTACGAGGGTCACTCCAAAGGAAATGCATACTGTTTTTCTTTTTAAATTCCTTCTCTCATTCTACATGTCTGAAACTTTTACAGTGTGTAGGTACATCCTTTAGGAACAATATTTTCATTTCTCCACATTATTTCCATCCCTCTCAACTGCCTTACGCCATCTAGGAACCAGCGCCTGTATACCCACACGGTAAAATTCTGGACCTACCTGCTGGAGCCACTGTTTGGCAGCGTGCACAAGGGAGTCATCATCTTCGAACCGTGTTCCACGAAGAGAGTCTTTCAGTTTCCCAAAGAGATGATAGTCGCATGGAGGCAGGTCAGGACTGTAAGGCGGGTGTTTCAGTGTTGTCCATCCGAGTTTTGTGATCGCTTCCATGGTTTTTTGACTGACATGTCGGCGTGCATTGTCGTGCAACTGCAAAACACCCTGCTTTCGCCGATGTGGTCGAACACGACTCAGTCGAGCTTGAAGTTTCTTCAGTGTCGTCACACATGCATCAGAATTTATGGTGGTTCCACTTGGCGTGATGTCGACGAGCAAGAGTCCTTCGGAATCGAAAAACACCGTAGCCATAACTTTTCCAGAAGAAGGTGTGGTTTTGAATTTTTTTTCTTGAATGAATTTGCATGACGCCACTCCACTGATTGCCTCTTCGTCTCTGGTGAAAACTGTTGGAGCCATGTTTCATCATCTGTCACAATTCTTCCAAGAAATTCATCTCCACCATTCTCGAACTGTTCCAAAAGTTCGCTGCGTACCGTTTTTCTTGTTTCTTTGTGAGCCACTGTCTACATTCTGGGATCCCACATGGCACAAACCTTTTTTAACGCCGACACTGTCAGTAGTCTGCAAACACTTCCTTCCCCTATCCCAACGTAGCGTGGCAGTTCGTTCACTGTGATGCCTCTGTCAGCAGTCACCAATTCGTTAACTCTCTGCACATTCTCTGGAGTGTGTGCCGTACGGGGCCTGCCGTTGCGAGGACAATCCTCACTATTGTCGTGCCAGCTTTCATCACGTAACCTGCTCGCCCGCCGACTAACTGTACTGCGATCGACAGCAGCGTCTCCATACACCTTTTTCAACCTCTTCTGGAAGTTTCTCACTGTCTCGTTTTCACAGCACAGGAATTCAATGACAGCACGTTGCTTCTGACGAACGTCAAGTGTAGCAGCCATCTTGAAGACATGCTGTGACGGCACCCCTCACGGTAACACGTTGAACTAAGTTTGAACACAAGCAGGAAGGATGTATCTACACACTGTAAAACTTTCACACATGCAGAAGGAAAACTGTATTTTCAGAAAAATAGTGCGCATTTCTTTTGAAGTGAGCCTCGTACATGCACGCCGACTGTCTCGCTGCACCCACCTCAATCTCCGACGGACTGCCATAGCCCTTGCCCATCCATCAAACTCACAATGTCAAGCTGAGAGAGCAGTCGCCCTCCGGTCAAATAGAGGAACGGCTCTTCCACCCTCAGTACCCGTCCCTCCTGCTTTTTGGATCCCAGCAGGCAACGTCTGACCGTCCACGCTGAGGCACCGCCACAGATTACACCACTGCTGAACAGTGGAACAGACCATTAAATATTTGAGCATACTATCTTGTGTGCGAGACATTCTCAGCCATAAATAATCTTGAATAATAACTGTTGGGCTGCTCTTGTAAATAATTTATGTAACGACCAGTATCGTAGCTTAAAAGCCACATCATCAGGTTAGAAGCGTTAAATCATGACATTAAACCTGCGACATGGAGAGGACTGAACATTTCCATGAACAAATGATGCAGTTAGCGATTCGTCAGGTAAGCAAACACCAAGGGTTCACGATTCCTCAAGCGAACCATGTAACCTGAAAGGACGACAGTAGGTCGAACCACTACACCGAGTGTCACAGTCCACCAAAAGTACCTTACATACGAGGGGTGTTTGAAAAGTCCGTCCAAAAATAAAAACTACTTCTCTGTTTGGGGTAGACCTTCTTTATTTTTCGACATAGTCTCCATTTAGACTGATACACTTCGTCCAACGTTGTTCTAATTTGTTTATCCCTTCCGAATAATAGGAATTGTCCAAGTCTGCAAAACAGCTATTAGTTACTGCAATCATCTCCTCATTTGAATAAAATCTTTGTCCTGCCAGACATTTCTTCAAATTGGGAAACAAATAGTAGTCAAGAGAGCCAAGTCTGTAGAATAGGGCGGATTTGAAGCGAGTTGGAATCCTATTTCCATTAAGTTTTCTAACTCGGTTGTTGTACCACGGTGGCTCTTTTCCATCTCTTACGATCTTGCTTGGCACATACTCATCTAACGCATATTGTACCATGGTTTTGAACTTTGTCCACTGATCCTCAACACTATCTGCACTTGAGACAAAACTTTTGTGTTGAGCCGTCAGGTACTCTGTAATCTGCTTTTTGTCACTTTTGCTAAACAGAAAAATCTTCCTACCTTTTTTAATATTTCTATTTACGGCTGAAATCATCGACGCAGTAACCGCTTTATGATCGCTGATTCCCTGTTCTGCATTAACTGATTCAAATAGTTCGGGTCTGTTTGTCACCAGAAGGTCTAATATATTACCGCCACGAGTCGGTTTTCTGTTTAACTGCTCAAGGTAGTTTTCATATAAAGCACTTAAAAATATTTCACTGGATTCTTTGTCCCTGCCACCCGTTATGAACGTTTGAGTCTCCCAGTCTATATCCGGCAAATTAAAATCTCCACCCAGAACTATAACATGGTGGGGAAATCTACTCGAAATATTTTCCAAATTATTCTTCAGGTGCTGAGCCACAACAGCTGCTGAGCCCGGGGGCCTATAGAGACATCCAATTACCATGTCTGAGCCTGCTTTAACCGTGACCTTCACCCAAATCATTTCACAATTCGAATCTCCGTCAATTTCCTTCGATACTATTGCACTTCTTATCGCTATAAACACGCCTCCCCCTTCACTGTCCAGCCTATCTCTGCGGTATACATTCCAATCAGAGTTTAGGATTTCATTACTGTTTACGTCTGGTTTCAGCCAACTTTCTGTTCCTAGTACTATATGGGCGTTGTGACCGTTTATTAATGAGAGCAGTTCTGGGACCTTTCTATAGACGCTTCTGCAGTTTACTATTAGCACATTAATATTGTTATTCCTTGTTGCATTTTGCCTACTCCTGCCTTGCCGCGTCTCAGGAGGCGTCTTGTCGGGCCTAGGGAGGGAATTCTCTAACCTAAAAAAACCCCATGTGCACTCCACACGTACTCCGCTACCCTCTGGTCTCAGGAGTATAGTAATGTATCCATGTTTCATCCACTGTGACGAAACGACGCTTAAAGTCCTGCAGATTCTTCCTGAACAGCTGCAAATTATCCTTGCAACACTTCACACGATTCCGTTTTTGGCCAAGTGTGAACAAATGCGGAACCCATCTTACGGATAGATTTCTCCTGTTCAAATGTTTATGCAAAATATTATGTACCCGTTCATTCGAGATGCCCACAGCACTAGCAATCTAATGCACCTTAACTCTTCTGTCATCCATCACCATATCATGGATTTTATCAATGATTTCTGGAGTCGCAACCTCCACAGGGCGTCCAGAACGTTCAGCATCACTTGTGCACATATGGCCACTCCGAAAATTTTGAAACCACTTATAAACTGTTCTAATCGAAAGTGCAGAGTCACCGTAATGCTTATCAAGCTTCTATTTAGTCTCCTGAGGCGATTTGCCTTTTATAAAGTAATATTTAATCACCACACAAAATTCTTCTTCGTCCATTTTTTGACAATCACTCGAATGCCTTGATTCACACGAATGCCAAACACAAAGAACTAGACCAATATGGCTTAAACTTGGTGTGCGTTCTTTCCAAAGATGCTACTAACTTGCGGTTCTAGGCGCGTCAGTCTGGAACCGCGTGACCGCTACGATCGCAGGTTCGAATCCTGCCTCGGGCATGGCTGTGTATGATGTCCTTAGGTTAGTTAGGTTTAAGTAGTTCTAAGTCTAGGGGACTGATGACCTCAGATGCTAAGTCCCATAGTGCTTCGAGTCATTTGAACTATTTTTTAAAATGAAATAAACTTTATGACTACGTTAAATGAGTGTATGAACTGTGGAATTAATACTGAACTCGAATTATCGTGTAGCGTGTTGTAAGCGCAAGTGTTGTGCTTACTCTATCTCATTGTTAGCAAAACTTACACGCATTGAATGGGCAATGGAACTCCCAATACCAATAAAGAAATACAGTCACTGCAAAATACATTCTGCCCCCTTAGGCAATGAATCGTCTGGCCCTGTTCAAAACTGATAACTTTGGTCCCTGTGCACACAACAAATAAATTAAATTGTCTTACCTCTAAAGCAGCCATGGTAGAACGCCATATATTCTGCTTTCTAACAAAAAATAAAATATGCCAGCTACAGGCTCAGCAGTGTGCAATGCTGGTTGTAATACTTTGAAATGCAAACGAAGTTGTTTTGACTGATAAATGAAAATAGTTATGAAAAATCCAATTTCTTTGAAAAAATATATGACCTGGACCGGAAGGTGGTCCTGATTATGGTGAATTACTAACACTGAGTCTTTTTAGCAAAATTATATTTGCTAGTTAAGTTTGTCTTTTCAAAATCATCTACAATTGAAGTTACATTGGTTAGAATAATATATCATATTTACTAATTGATCTACAAAGAATGAGATTTATACAGCAAGTATTATTGAACCTCATTAAACTAGCTTGGATGCAAATCATCAGATTACATATAGCTCTGTTAATAAATCATAACAACATTACAAAAGTGAAATATCTAAATAGACTTTTTATCAAATCTGTTTATGTATATTCTTGGGCTACTCAGCAATTACAAATTATCAGCCAACTCGTTAATACTAATGCGGTGGCAAAACAAAAATCATAATTATTTAACATCTTTACCTTGCTTGTGAGAAGACTCCTGCTTACATGTTCTCGTAATTCCTACTCCTCCACCGTCTTGCGCTCACAGACAGCTACCTACAACTATGCGCCAAGCGCTCTCTTACTCCAACACTATAATCTCACACCAGAAGCTGTATCTATGGGTCTGCGATCTTACACAGTCAGCGGTATAACGCCTATGAAAGACATACGTCGTGTATAAAATCATATTCGGGGGTCACTCACAAATGTGACTGAGTAGACTGCTTTCAAGCTGACTGTGTGGCTTCTGAGCTACGAAACCTGTCGTTACATTAATTGTTTACAAGACTTGTCAAATGGTTGCTATTCGAGAAATAGCTGGGAGTATGTGTGCAGAGCAATGTACAATGTGACGACGAAATCAAGCATACCATACGAAGGGTTGTTTCCAGGAGGAGAGGGCTTAGAAGAATTTTTCGAAACTGTTGTCAACTCGCAAATAAGATAGCTTACAAAATCCTTGTTAAAAGCAGTACTTAAGCAATACTGGCTTGTCAGTCTGGGGTACAAAGCAGGTAGGATTGCTAGAAAAAACAGAGAAGATGGCAAGAAGAGTAGCAGGTTCCTTTAGCAACCGCGAAACGATAACGCAAATGATCATCCACCTCCAGGAGTCAAGCAATACAGCGCTTCTTCGTATGTATATCTCACATTAAGACCACACACTTAAATACAGAGAGATTCGAGCTCACACTGAGGGTTATCGCACAGTGTTTGGAACAGTGAAGGGGGAAAATGGTGGTGGTACACCACAAGCTGGCTTAAGGAGTGCAGACGTATATGTAATCAACATTAATGGAGCCAAAGTTCCGTCGTTACAATTACTGCAGTCATTATATAATTTCACATCTATACCATAGTTATTATTCGTCTGAAGTGTTCCGCTTAACTAAAACTCCGTCGCTAAGGACTTCAGCGTCGACAGGATGTGAAACTTATCCTTCCTTCCTTTCTGCCTGCAGTCGTACATGCACAGCTACAGTGAGTCATGAGCCATCTTTCGGCCTGCGAATGAAGCATGATCATTCGTCTTTCATCAAAGCTTCTGACATATCTTCCACAGAAGTGAATATACCGTCCAAAATAAGGAAAAGCGGTGCCACAGGCACTAACTACAACGTTGACTGCAGAGTATCAACAATATCCCATTGGAAAAGCGGTCTGGATATTAAAAGTTACTCTTAAGGAGCTACTCAGTTATCGTCAAACGGTATAAACGCGCTTGGAGTTGTAGAGAATGTTTCTCTTTGTGGTGAAGCAAAGAACTGACTGCGGACGTCAATGTTTGAACACACATTAATTGTTTACTATTTTCATTATCGAAAATTCTTACAGTTTCATTTTGCCACCAGATACTTAAGCCATGCCCACTCCGTCCCACCTATCTACCACCACCGACCCCTCTGTAATGCTCTGCAAGCCAAGGATTTGGTCCTGGAAGTGCAAGTCACCTCGCATTAAAGCAGGCGCTACAGACCTTCCTGCCAGAAAATGGAAAAAAGTCTTAACGTGAACAGTTTTTGCCTGCCCTCATCATATATTACAGTTACATTCTCCCAACTAAGTAATTCTCAACGTAACGAGATCAGGAGATAATCCATCCTATTAACTTAAAGCTTGGACGTCCATTGCAGCGAATAGGCACATGTTAGTGGAACAATAAATTGAAACGAAACCAAATGATTGCAGTGACATATAGATTCCACAGACAAGCTGCCCGTAGCCTGCGTCACTTACACTGAAGTGCCGAAGATACTGGTACAGGCATACATATTCAAATAAAGTTATGTAAATAGGCAGAATACGGCGCTGCGGTCGGCAAAACCTGCATAAGACAAGTGTTTGGCGCAGTTTTTTAGCTCAGTTGCTGCTGCTATAATGGCAGGTTATCAAGATTTAAGTGAGTTTGAAAGTCCCAGTTGGCGCACGAGCGATGGGAAACAGCATCTCCGAGGTAACGATGAGGTAGGGATTTTTCCGTACGACCATTTCACGACGGCTGAAGAGAATCGTTCAACGTGACAGAAGTGCAACCCTTCCGCAAATTTCTGCAGATTTCACTGCTGGACCATCAAAAACTGTCAGCGTACGAACCATTCAACGAAACATCATCGATTTTCGAAGCCGAATGCCCATTCGTGTACCCTTGATGATTCCACGACATAGAACTTTATGCCTTGCCTCTGACCGCCAACGATGACAATGGACTGTTGATGACTGGAAACATGTTGCCTGGTCGGACGAGTCTCGTTTTAAATTGTATCGAGTGTTTGGACATGCACAGGTATGGACATAACCTCATCGATCCATGGACCCCGGATGTCTGCAGGGGACTGTTGAAGCTAGTGAAGGCTCTGTAAAGGTGCCGGTGGTGTGCAATTGGAGTGATATTGAACCCCTGGTACATTTAGACACGACTCTGACAGGTGACACGTACATAAGCATCCTGTCTGATCACCTGCATCCATTCACGTCCATTGTGCATTTCGACGACGTGGGCATTTCCAGCACGACAATGCGACACCCGACACGTCCAGAATTGCTACACAGTGGCTCCAGGAACACTCTTCTGAGTTTAAACAGTGCCACTGGCCACTAAACTCCGCAGACTTGACGATTATCGAGCATATCTGGGATGCCTTGCAACGTGCTGTTCAGAAGACATCTCCACCCGCTCGTACTTGGGGGGCAGCCCTACTCGATACATGGTGTCAGTTCCCTCCAGCGCTAGTTCAGACGTCAGGCGAGTCCATGCCACGTCGTGTTGCGGCACTTCTGCGTGCTCGCGGGGGCCCTACACGATATTTGGCAGGTGTACCAGTTTCTTTTTCTCTTCAGTGTAGATCTCTTTGGTGTGAAATTAGATTCGGAAACCGTGACACCACAAAGAGCTACGTGGCATACGAGTTTCTATATCAATTATATAGTTCTGCATTGACGGCACTGTGTAGATTAGTACGGATATAAAATACTTATTACCGATTTTGGGAACTTAGAACTATTACCTTCTTCTTTTTCACAAATAGTACTGATGGCCACACCTTTCAATTCTCATGCAACAAAGCTGAATAGTAAGCTTACTATATAAAACAGGCGTAAATTACAGTATCACGTTTGCGTCGTTTCATGCACACTCCAAATTAAATGGAAGAACATAATGGAACACGTTAGACAGTGGGTTTGAGATTCAATTTCCAATAATGTAAAATAAACATGTAGACTTGAGGGTTGCGCAAATTAACAATGAAGCGATAGATGTTGTAGATGAGTTTACGTATTTAGGGTATCTAACAAAGAATGGATCAAAAGAAAAAGAAATTAACGCAAAAACTAAAAAATAGCCGGAACTATATTTGCAGTCTAAATAAGGCACTCAGAACGCGGCTGCCAACGAGTCTGAGTAGCAAACATTACAAGTAATGTGTATTAACAGATCTGACATTGATGAACTTACAGTCCAAAAAAACATTCAAAAACATATGAGTTTCTCAGCGACAAATGGAAAGATACAGGCGGGGAATGCATTGGCCAGGTGAAGGCGCCTACTCGCCATCACCGCTTTCGGCCAAAGTTATGGTACGTGCAGGGCTCAGCCAGAGATGAAAGTGACGGGTGTAGAAGCTCAGGGCTATCTAGTGGTCAGAAAAAAAATAGCGTTTCGGCACAGGTCGGACGAGGTAAGAGCCATTTACGTTAGCGGTGTTACCAGGCAGCGGCTGGAGCTTCGGACACAGTGCAGGACGAGTCTCAGCCCATAAACTTCTTTTTATTTGCAAGTTTTGCATCTACACTGCAAATGAATCAAAATAAGGCTCGGTATGTTTTACTTATTAAGTTGCTTCATTACTCTGAGGATATTTACTCATGTTGGCAGCTGTTCTCGATTCGAATTCTGCATTATTTACTTCGTCTTCTTTTGTGAAGGCATTTCGGAAGGCTGTGTTTAGTAACTCTGCTTTGACAGCTCTGTCTTCGATAGTATCTCCATTGTTATCGCGCAGAGAAGGCATTGATTGTTTCTTGCTGCTAACATAATTCACATACGACAAGAATCTCTTTGGATTTTCTGCAAGGTTTCGAGACAAAGTTTCTTTGTAGAAACTTTTATAAGCATCTCGTATTGAAGTCCGCGCTAAATTTCGAGCTTCTGTAAAAGATCGCCAATCTTGGGGATTTTGCGTCTGTTTGAATTTGGCATGTAAAAGAAATTATTCAGACTCTTAAAGGAGACGAAATTGTAATAGCTATGGGGGACTGGAATTCGATAGCAGGAAAAGGAAGGGAAGAAAAAGTAGTAGGCAAGTATGAGCTGGTGGAAAGGAATGAAAGACAAGGCTGCCTGGAAGAATTTTGCGCAGAGTATAATTTAATCATAGGAAACACTTGGTTTAGGAATCATGAAAGAAGACTGCATATATGGAAGAAACATGGAAGCACCGGGAGGTTTAAGATTGACTGTTCACTGAAGCGCCAAAGAAACTGGTATATGCATGAGCAACCAAATACAGAGGCCGGCCGCTGTGGTCTCACGGTTCTAGGCGCGCAGTCTGGAACCGTGCGACTGCTACGGTCGCAGTTTCGAATCCTGCCTCGGGCATGGATGTGTGTGATGTCCTTTGGTTAGTTTGGTTTAAGTAGTACTAAGTTCTAGGGGACTGATGACCACAGCTGTTGAGTCCCATAGTGCTCAGAGCCATTGAAATACAGAGATTTGTAAACAGACAGAATACGGGGCTGCAGTTGGCTATGCTTACATAAGATAACGAGCGTCTGGCGCAGTTGTTACATCGGTTACTGCTGTAACAATGGCAAGTTATCAAGATTTCAGTGAGACTGAATTACAGTGGACGCACGAGCTATGGGAAACAGCATGTCCGAGGTAGCGATGAAGTGGGGATTTTCCCGTACGACCATTTCATGAGCGTCCTATGAATATCAGGAATCCGGTAAAACATCAATTCTCCGACATCGCTGCTGCCGGAAAAAGATTCTGCAAGACCGGGTCAGCGATAGAATCGTTCCACGTGACAGAAGTGCAACCCTTCCACAAATTTCTGCCGATTTCAAGGTTGGGCCATCAACAAGTGCGCGAACCATTCAACGACACATCATCGATATCGACTTTCGGAGCCGAAGGCTCACTCATGTAGCCTTGATGAAAGCACGACACAAAGCGTTACGCCCCACCTGGTCCGTCAACACCAACATTGGACTGCTGAAACAATGGACCCTACATGTGAGAGGGGGACTATTCAAGTTGGTGGAGGCTCTTTAATGGTGTGGGGCGTGTGCAGTTTTAGTGCTATAGGACCCCTGATACGTCTAGATACGTCTGATCACCTGCATCATTCATGTCCGTTGCGCATTCCGATGACCTTGGGCAATTCCAGAGGGACAATGCGACACCCCACGCATCCAGAATTGCTACACCGTAGCTCCAGGATGCACCCGTGGTCTAGGGGTAGCGTCTTTGATTCATAATCCAAAACGTCTTCGGTCCCGCGTTCGATCCTCGCCACTGCCTAAATTTTGATAAATAATCAGCATTGGCGGTCGAAAACTTCCGGCATAAATAGTCAGCCTCATTCTGCCAACGGCCTGGTCAAAGAGGGCGGAGGAGCGGATAGAGGCTCAGGGCCCTCTCTTGTCCTAGGGGTGGGAAATTGCCCCTAAAGGCGGAAGAATCAGCAATGATCAACGACATGAGGATGCAGAAGGCAATGGAAACCACTGCATTAAAGACACGTAAGGTGTATCCACAGGACATGTGGCCTGTTGTCGAAGAAGTCTCATGATGATCTCTCCATTGGCAAAAGATTCCGGAATAGTCCCCCATTCGGATCTCCGGGAGGGGCCTGGGAAGGGGGAGGTTACCATGAGAAAAAGATTGAATAATCAACGAAAGGATAAGGTTCTACGAGTCGGGGCGTGGAATGTCAAAAGCTTGAACGTGGCAGGGAAACTAGAAAATCCGAAAAGGGAAACGCAAAGGCTCAATCTAGATATAGTAGGGGTCAGTGAAGTGAAGTGGAAGGAAGACAGCAGAAAATGGTATAACAGGTGTAAGATTCGTTATGAATAGGAAGGTAGGGCAGAGGGTGTGTTACTGTGAACAGTTCACTGACCGGGTTGTTCTAATCAGAATCGACAGCAGACCAACACCGACAACGATAGTTCAGGTATACATGCCGACGTCGCAAGCTGAAGATGAACAGATAGAGAAAGTGTATGAGGATATTGAAAGGGTAATGCAGTATGTAAAGGGGGACGAAAATCTAATAGTTATGGGCGACTGGAATGCAGTTGTAGGGGAAGGAGTAGAAGAAAAGGTTACACGAGAATATGGGCTTGGGACAAGGAATGAAAGAGGAGAAAGACTAATTGAGTTCTGTAACAAGTTTCAGCTAGTAATAGCGAATACCCTGTTCAAGAATCCCAAGAGGAGGAGGTATACTTGGAAAAGGCCGAGAGATACGGGAAGATTTCAAATAGATTACATCATGGTCAGACAGAGATTCCGAAATCAGATATTGGATTGTAAGGCGTACCCAGGAGCAGATATAGACTCAGATCACAATATAGTAGTTATGAAGAGTAGGCTGAAGTTCAATACATTAGTCAGGAAGAATCAATACGCAAAGAAGTGGGATACGTAAGTTCTAAGGAATGACGAGATACGTTTGAAGTTCTCTAACTCCATAGATACAGCAATAAGGAATAGCGCAGTAGGCAGTACAGTTGAAGAGGAATGGACATCTCTAAAAAGGGCCATCACAGAAGTTGGGAAGGAAAACATAGGTACAAAGAAGGTAGTTGCGAAGAAACCATGGGTAACAGAAGAAATACTTCAGTTGATTGATGAAAGGAGGAAGTACAAACATGTTCCGCGAAAATCAGGAATACAGAAATACAAGTCACTGAGGAATGAAATAAATAGGAAGTGCAGGAAAGCTAAGACGAAATGGCTGCAGGAAAAATGTGAAGACATCGAAAAAGATATGATTGTCGGAAGTACAGACTCAGCATACAGGAAAGTCAAAACCACCTTTGGTGACATTAAAAGCAACGGTGGTAACATTAAGAGTGCAACGGGAATTCCACTGTTAAATGCAGAGGAGAGAGCAGATAGGTGGAAAGAATACATTGAAAGCCTCTATGAGGGTGAAGATTTGTCTGATGTGATAGAAGAAGAAACAGGAGTCGATTTAGAAGGGATAGGGGATCCAGTATTAGAATCGGAATTTAAAAGAGCTTTGGAGGACTTACGGTCAAATAAGGCAGAAGGGAAAGATAACATTCCATCAGAATTTCTAAAATCATTAGGGGAAGTGGCAACAAAACGACTATTCACGTTGGTGTGTAGAATACACTCCTGGAAATTGAAATAAGAACACCGTGAATTCATTGTCCCAGGAAGAGGAAACTTTATTGACACATTCCTGGGGTCAGATACATCACATGATCACACTGACAAAACCACAGGCACACAGACACAGGTAACAGAGCATGCACAATGTCGGCACTAGTACAGTGTATATCCACCTTTCGCAGCAAAGCAATGCAGGCTGCTATTCTCCCATGGAGACGATCGTAGAGATGCTGGATGTAGACCTGTGTAACGGCTTGCCATGCCATTTCCACCTGGCGCCTCAGTTGGACCAGCGTTCGTGCTGGACGAGCAGACCGCGTGAGATGACGCTTCATCCAGTCCCAAACATGCTCAATGGGGGACAGATCCGGAGATCTTGCTGGCCAGGGTAGTTGACTTACACCTTCTAGAGCACGTTGGGTGGCACGGGATACAAGCGGACGTGCATTGTCCTGTTGGAACAGCAAGTTCCCTTGCCGGTCTAGGAATGGTAGAACGATGGGTTCGATGACGGTTTGGATGTACTGTGCACTATTCAGTGTCCCCTCGACGATCACCAGAGGTGTACGGCCAGTGTAGGAAATCGCTCCCCACACCATGATGCCGGGTGTTGGCCCTGTGTGCCTCGGTCGTATGCAGTCCTGATTGTGGCGCTCACCTGCACGGCGCCAAACACGCATACGACCATCATTGGCACCAAGGCAGAAGCGACTGTCATCGCTGAAGACGACACGTCTCCATTCGTCCCCCCATTCGTGCCTGTCGCGACACCACTGGAGGCGGGCTGCACGATGTTGGGGCGTGAGCGGAAGACGGCCTAACGGTGTGCGGGACCGTAGCCCAACTTCATGGAGACGGTTGCGAATGGTCCTCGCCGATACCCCAGCAGTAACAGTGTCCCTAATTTGCTGGGAAGTGGCGGTGCGGTCCCCTACGGCACTGCGTAGGATCCTACGGTCTTGGCGTGCATCAGTGCGTCGCTGCGGTCCGGTCCCAGGTCGACGGGCACGTGCACCTTCCGCCGACCACTGGCGACAACATCGATGTTCTGTGGAGACCTCACGCCCCACGTGTTGAGCAATTGGGCGGTACATCCACCCGGCCTCCCGCATGCCCACTATACGCCCTCGCTCAAAGTCCGTCAACTGCACATACGGTTCACGTCCACGCTGTCGCGGCATGCTACCAGTGTTAAAGACTGCGATGGAGCTCCGTATGCCACGGCAAACTGGCTGACACTGACGGCGGCGGTGCACAAATGCTGCGCAGCTAGCGCCATTCGACGGCCAACACCGCGGTTCCTGGTGTGTCCGCTGTGCCGTGCGTGTGATCATTGCTTGTACAGCCCTCTCGCAATGTCCGGAGCAAGTATGGTGGGTCTGACACACCGGTGTCAATGTGTTCTTTTTTCCATTTCCAGGAGTGTATATGAGTCTGGCGACATACCATCTGACTTTCGGAAAAGCATCATCCACACAATTCCAAAGTCGGCAAGAGCTAACAAGTGCGAGTATTATCGCACAATCAGCTTAACAGCTCACGCATCGAATCTGCTTACAAGAATAATATACAGAAGAATCGAAAAGAAAATTGAGAATGCGTTAAGCAACGATCAGTTTGGCTTTAGGAAAAGTAAAGGCACGAGAGAGGCAATTCTGACGTTACGGCTAATAATGGAAGCAAGGCTAAAGAAAAATCAAGACACGTTCATAGGATCTGTCGACCTGGAAAAAGCGTTCGACAATATAAAATGGTGCAAGCTGTTCGAGATACTGAAAAAAAAGTAGGGGTAAGGTATAGGGAGAGACGGGTCATATACAATATGTGCAACAACCAAGAGGGAATAATAAGAGGGGACGATCAAGGACGAAGTGCTCGTATTAAGAAGGGAGTAAGACAAGGCTGTAGGCTTTCGCCCCTACTCTTCAATCTGTACATTGAGGAAGCAATGATGGAAATAAAAGAAAGGTTCAGGTGTGGAATTAAAATACAAGGTGGAAGGATATCAGTGATACGATTCGCTGATGACATTGCTATCCTGAGTGAAAGTGAAGAAGAATTAAATGATCTGCTGAACGAAATGAACAGTCTAATGAGTACACAGTATGGTTTGAGAGTAAATCGGAGAAAGACGAAGGTAATGAGAAGTAGTAGAAATGAGAACAGCGAGAAACTTAACATCAGGATTGATGGTCACGAAGTCAATGAAGTTAAGGAATTCTGCTACCTAGGCAGTAAAATATCCAATGACGGACGGAGCAAGGAGGACATCAAAAGCAGACTCGCTGTGGCAAAAAAGGCATTTCTGGCCAAGAGAAGTCTACTAATATCAAATACCGGCCTTAATTTGAGGAAGAAATTTCTGAGGATGTACGTCTGGAGTACAGCATTGTATGGTAGTGAAACATGGACTGTGGGAAAACCGGAACAGAAGAGAATCGAAGCATTTGAGATGTGGTGCCATAGACAAATGTTGAAAATTAGGTGGACTGATAAGGTAAGGAATGAGGAGACTCTACGCAGAATCGGAGAGGAAAGGAATATGTGTAAAACACTGATGAGGAGAAGGTACAGGATGATAGGACATCTGCTAAGACATGAGGGAATGACTTCCATGGTACTAGAGGGAGCTGTAGGGGGCGAAAACTGTAGAGGAAGACAGAGATTGGAATACGTCAAGCAAATAATTGAGGATGTAGGTTGCAAGTGCTACTCTGGGATGAAGAGGTTGGCACAGGAAAGGAATTCGTGGCGGGCCGCATCAAACCAGTCAGCACAGACTGATGAAAAAAAAAAAAAAAAAAAAACTCCAGGAACACTCTTCTGAATTTTAAAAATTTCCGCTGGCCACCAAACTCCCCAGACATGAATTATTGAGCATTTATGGGGTGCCTTGCAACGTGCTGTTCAGAAGAGATCTCTACCCCCTCATACTCTTACCGATTTACGGTCAGCCCTGCAAGAATCATGGTGTCAATTTCCTCCAGCACTACTTCAGACATTACTCGAGTCCATGCCACGTCATGTTGCGGCACTTCTGTGTGCCCTAAACGATATTAGGAAGGTGTACCAATTTCTATGCCTTTTCAGTGTATAATGGAAGATATAAACATCGGAACCAGGTTTTAAATTGTAACACATATCCAGGGGTAGATGTGGACTTCGACTACAATTTATTGGTTATAAACTGCAGAAGAAACGGAAGAAACTGAAAAAAGGCAGGAATTTAAGGAGGTGGCATCTGGACAAACTGATATAACCAGTGGCTGTAGAGAGTCTCAGAAAGAGCGTTAAGGAACGATTGAGAAGAACCAGGGAAAATAATACCGTAGAAGAAGAGTGGGTAGATTTGAGTTATGTAGTAGTGAAGGCAGCAAAGGATCAAGTGGGTAAAAAGACGAGGGCTCATATAAATCCTGAGGTAACACATGAGAAACTGAATTTAATCGATGAAAGGAGAAAATATAAAAATATATTAAATGAAGGAGGCGATAGGGAATACAAACGTCTCAAAAATGAGATCGATAGGAAGTGCAAGGTCTCATGATTTTCGTGATCAATATTTTGCAGTTCCGTTATGGCTGATTCGTGATTCTGTAATGTATTTTCATGCCGTGAAAAAACAGGTTGGAAATGCTCACAAACTTGTGTTTTTACGTCATTACAGACTTTTTGACATTTCGATTCGATTTTATGCAACTCAGTAGTTACATCTTTACGTGTTTGTTCAACCGTATGTTCCACTGAGTCTAACTTTTGAGGCTTTTGTTCCATTGTGTCTAACTTCTGAAGATTTTGTTCCATTGTGTCAAACTGTTGCTGTGTTTGTCTCTGCTGTTGTTCCATTGTGTTTAACTTTTGAAACTTTTGCTGTGTTTGTCTCTGATTTTGTTTCATTTGTTGCATTAATTGCAATAATAATGTATTAGTGTCAGGAATCTGTTCCTCTATGCTTTTCGGCAGTGCATTTGCACCGGCAACATTCACATTTTGACAAGCAGAAAATGTCTCTTTACTTTTTTGAGAAAACGGTGAGGACGCAAAACCTGAATGTACAGTATTTGCAAGATTGTGTCCTGTCATTTCGGATTCCTGACGCGAGCTGTTGCCGACCGATCGATCGATAATGCTTCCCTGTTCACTAATTGTTTCACAGCCTACACCATTATTTGCAGCCCGCTCCATTTCCCTATGCAATATTACCAAATTACTACTTTGAACATTAGTTAATTCATTACACGGTGGCGCTAACACACTGCTTTCGTCTTCAATGTCATTTCTCAGTTTACTTTATAGCCTAGTATTACGTTTTTCACGCGCCATTATTGTCACAATATTTCACACGACAACACAGAAAAACACAATTTGAAGAGCAAAAATAAGAGAACACATTAACATAGCAAATAATATCTAGTTAATTGCAAGTGCAGTTGCGAAATACTTGGTGCAAATCTACATGCATGCCACAACTGTTTTACTGTACAACAATGAAAGACTACAACTACAAAGGAGGTTCTCTCTACAATTACGCGCTAGCAATAAACAAAATGTACACTAATTACACAAACTACAAGAAAAAAAATCTGAAGATTCCAGTGAGGTATCCTCGGCTAAGGGTCGACATATGAAACGTCCCCTTAGAAAAATTATACATTACTGTGCTTAAACTGACACACAATATTTTTAGCGCAACGCAATCTGACTTTCAGTAATCGCTACAAAGAATGGCCCTGACTAACATTAACCTATACGTTTCACAGATCACTTACCTCACAAAAATCTTCGTTATTCGAACTACTGCAATACAGCGAGCGCCACTACTGCCAGCTAAATAAAAGATTCAAACTACTGAAGGCACTAACTACTGATAGGCATAGTTAGCAAATGAAAGATTTTGACAGAGAAGAAACAATGTATTTACCTTAATAGTCATAATATATATAGCAGCTCATGACATCCAGTCTTACAAATTTCAAAACTCCGCCATCTCTATCCCCACATCCACCACTGCTGGCGGCTCACCTCCAACAGCCCAACGCTACGCGCTGTTCACAGCCAACTGCCCAAAGCTACAATGACGAGTATTACAACAATGCCAACCAGCCACAGACTGCACACAGCACAGCCAGTGATTTTCATACAGAGCGCTATGTGGCGTTACCAATAAAAAAACTTAAACAGCCTACTTACAATATTTACATGTACATGAGCTCTCTCCAGTTCACACTTACGTGCTTGCCACTGGGTTCATCGAACCACTTTCACGCTACTTCTGATCTTTCTGCGCGACCTCTGATTTCTCCATTTCCTTTACAATTATCAGTTCCCTCTGTGTACCTGGGTGTCAACAAAATGTTTGTGTATTCGGAGGAAAACCTTGGAGATTCAACATTCGTGAGAAGATGTCTCCACAACGAAAACCGCATTTATTTTAATGACTGCCGCCGCATCTCGCGCATCATTTCCGTGAAACTTTCTCCGCTATTTCACTGTAATATAAAACGAGCTGCCCTTCTTTGAACTTTTGCGACGTCCACCGTCAGTCCCATCTTCTAAGTATCGCATGTTGTACAGCAGTTCTCTAGCCGAGATCGGACAATCATAGTGTAGGCAGTATCTTTAGTAGACTTGTTGCATCTTCTAACTGTTCTGCCTATAAAACACAGTCTTTGGTTCCTACAACGTTCCCTACGTGATCGATCAAGTTTAAATTGTTCGTAATTGTAATTCCTAGATATTTAGCTGAACACACAGCCTTTTTATTTCTGTGAATTTTAGTGCAACGGAAATGCAATGGCTTCATTGTAGTACTCACGTCGATGATACAGTAAATGAAAACGTCTAGAGGAGATCTTTAAGTAGCACTCGACTAATGATGGACTGTGAAAATGATGATTACACCTGCTACAATCATTTACCATACCCGAGTAAGAATATCTATCGTTTGACGCACTTTTATTTCGTTACAGCAGATTTGTTTGTGACGCTACCAGAGCATGGAATTCCTTTCTCACCTTTAGGAACTTGTTCGTAATTATTACTAGAGCAATCTCACCAGGTAAAGTGAAAAGCGGCACTTCATAGGAAGGCCAAAGTATGTTATGAACTTTAGTTATTTGTTCTAAACAAGTTCCCTTCAGCAACTTTGAAATATATTGTCCAGCGCTTCTTCCATCTCTGTATACAAAAGGCATTCTCGTGACTGGGTGACTGACTCATTATGGCCCCGCCCATGCAGCTAACGATAGAAACGTGAAATTTGGGAAAGGTGTGGATCCCATACTGTCGGCGTCGTTTAAAAAGGGGTTTTCGAAACTCTAACCATAAGGGCATGAAATAGGCGATGAAGGGTTTTTTGAAAAATGGCACTATTAAGGCAATATTTAAGCTAGACCTACGAAAATTGTTTCTTGGTTTCTCGGTCACAAATAAAGGGAGCCGTGATTCAGCATTTTTAGAAATGTAACCATATGGGGGTGAAATAGGGCGTGAAATTTAGTTTTTGAAAATATAGATGATCGTTGTCCGAAGAACCCGACACAGAAGCCAATATGCAGTTTGTCAGCAAGTGGCCACGAAAGCCTCAACAATTTTGTATTAAAGAACTACTGAAGTATTTTTAAAGCTACATCTACGAACATCGGTATTTGATTTCTCGGTTACAAGTAAAACTCCTAAGGGATTGAAATAGGGGATGAGATTTTTTGTGAAAACATTTTATTATGAAAGCATTTTTAAGCTAAATCTATGAAGCTAAATTTAAGAAAATTTAAATGTAGCTACTCAGAAACAAAAAATACTCGTTTATGAAGGTAAATCTAAGAAAATTTGTATTTGGCTACTCTGATAGCATTAAACCATACGCATGTCACTGATTTTGGAAATTCAGCCCCTAAGAGGATGAAATAGCGTCACACGGATTCACTGACTCATCATCGCCCAGCCCAAACCGTTAAGGCTAGAACTTGAAGTTTGGAGAGGGTGTGCATCCTATAATGTAGGGATTGTCCGAAATTCCACTCCTAAGGGGATGAAATAGTGAATGAAAGGCTTTTTGAAACTATGTCGTTATTAAGATAATTTTGAAGCTAGAACTTCGAAAAGTGGTATTTGGTTTCTCAATCAGAAAATAAAAGATACGTGTTTCAGCATTGTTGAAATTCAACCACTAATGGGCTAAAATAGTCGGTGAAGGAGTTTTTGGAAATAAATAATTAATAAAAAACATGTAAAGGATTTATTAGGCTATATCTATAACAACTGATATTTGAATACTCGGTTAGAAATTTCAAAAAGAATACGTGTATTAGTGTTTCTGGAAATTAAACCACTAAGGGAGTGCAAAGGGGATGAATATTTGTAATAAAATATTTCGTTATGTTAAAAATTTTGAACCTGAGTTTATAAAAACTTATGTTTCACTTCTCGGTCAGATATAAAGAAATATTTGTTAGGGGATGAAAGTTGCTATGGAAAACCTCTAAAAGAATGCGAAAGGCGTGATTCACAAACATTTTGGACTCCAGCTACCAGCATCGCTTTTTGGTCAGAAGGACATTCGGAAAAGACCATGCTTATGTAGCCTTAAGTAGCGTGAAAAGCTTAGCAGGTGTTGCAATTTGTGAGAAATATAAAAACACGATGCTGTTCTTCCCTTGTATTTGCACTATGTTCCACCTACAGGCCCTTCTGCACGTTTTTGTAGCACGCTTACCAGCTTACAGGGTAACGGTGCGAAATTTCGATTTGTTATTAGAAATTTAAGGTTTTCATTTCACTCACACTCGTAGATGTAGAATTGCCTCTGACAAAATATTTAACTTACGTGAGTAATTCTAAAGGATGTATATAAGAAGATGGCAAATTTCTGGGATTTCAATACCAATTTCGTATTCGTGAGCATACAAAATTTTGTGTTAGACCATGCGTAATTCCAGTTCATTATAGTGACTGTGTTAGAACAGAAATACAATCTATGCTTGACGAGGGCATTATTGAGCCTGCAGTAAGCTCATACAACTATCCATTACATGTTGTTGAGAAGAAAAATGAATCGATCAGGCTTGTCTTAGATTTGAGACAAATCAATACTATCATCATTCCTGAAACAGACAGGCCGCAAACGTTGGAAGAACTTCTTCAAAATTTTAATGGTGTAACAGTGTTGTCTTCCATTGATCTCAGATCCAGTTTTTATCACATCGAACTTAATCCAGAATGTAGAAAATACACAGCTTTCGTTTGCTTTCCTTTGTTTCGGCGTTTGTTATCAGTTTCGGAAACTTCCTTTTGGTTTGAACATTTCTTCGGCAGCATTCATTCGCGGGCTGAATTCCATATTACTTGAGTTCTTAAAACGTCACATCACCTTATATGTGGACGATATTCTGATAGCAGAAGCCTCATGGGAACAACATAATCGCATCCTCAACAGCATGTTACATACTTTTGCAGAATCTGGAATTACAGTTAACTTGGAAAAGTCTGAATTCGGTAGGACAAAGGTGAAATTTTTGGGACATATTATTTCTTCTGAAGGCATTCAGCCGGATCCTGAAAAGTTAGAAGCAATCAGAGCTATTCCAGTTCCATCCACAAAAAACAAGTCCGCAGTTTTCTAGGTTTCGTAAATTTTTACCGTTCGTTTTCTGAATATGCAAATTCTAGTTACACCAAAACTTTGTTCTCTGACTGGAAAAAATACTATTTGGAATTGGGACGAACAAGCACAGTTGGAATTCAATTCTTTGAAAGAATCGCTACTTAACGCGCCAATACTAGCTCATCCAGATCTCTCACAAGATTTCTGCCTTAGCACGGATTCTTCTAAAGTCGGTCTTGGTGCCCATTTATTTCAAGAAGCCATAGAAAATGACACTCCTGTTCAGAAAACCATAGCTTTTGCTAGCCGAGTGCTAATAAAATCTGAAAAAAATATTCCTTTATTGAATTAGAAGCTTTAGCTATCGTTTGGGCATTTAACAAATTCCATTTCTTTCTTTATGGTAATCACGTAAAAGTATACAGTGATCATCGTGCATTACAATTTCTTATGTCTTCAAAATTAAATCATGACAGGTTAAAACGTTGGGCATTGTTTCTGCAAGAATTCCACTTCACAATAGTCTACATTCCCGGCAAGGAGAACATTGTTGCGGACGCGCTGTCACGCGCACCGCCTGGGCTTGAGAAAAGGAACACAGAAAGCAACCTCGAGAAAAATTTCAGTATTCTTTATATTCAGAAAGTCGCCGTTGAAAATTTCATCACCACATCTTTAAAGGACATTGCTCATGAACAAGATAAAGATCCGATTTGGAAAGACATCAAAAGTAAATGGCATGAAAAGACTCACACACAGATTCGGCATTATTATCTGGTTAGAAACAACATACTGTTCAAACGCTGCACTGTTGATGACAAGCTATGGGTACTTTGCATTTCAGACGATTTCGTTAATAAGCTCATTTGGTACATTCATTTCAGCTATGCACATTTTGGTCCACGAAAATGTTATCATATTCTTCGAACGACTTGTTATTTTAACAACATGGAAAAGAGAATTTGAAAAGTCTTGTCTATTTGTAAACTTTGTCAAAAGGTGAAACCATCTACGGTCTCGCATCGTGTTCCATTGTTTCCTATCATTCCTTCTAAATTAAAAGAATTTGCTGGTGTCGATCTCTTCTGACCACTTGTCAGAACATCTAATGGATTTCCGTACGTTCTAGTCACTGTTGAACATACTTCAAAATTTGTTTCTTTCACTCTGTTACGTAAAGCAACTGGACGGTCTGTATCCAACGCCTTTGTTTAAAATTTCTTGCGTGAAGTTGGACACGTTAGTAAAGTCATTTCAGATAACGGACCGCAATTCAGATCTGCTGTTTGGTCACGCATACCTCGTAACCATAAAATCAAATCTGTTTTTCTTTCATTGTACTCACCACATTGTAAGCTGTCTGAACGGATTATGAAAGAAATCAATAAGCTTTCAGACTTTATTGTCACAGAAAGCATCAGCATTGGGACAGATATTTACACTTATTTCAAAACGTGCTGAATGAAATGCCTCATGACTCCACTGCTTTACCACCAGTTCTTGTACTGAAGAATAAAGAACCACCGAACAGAGTCAGAGAGCTTGTACCTTTTCCGAATACACGTAAACTTCGACACAAAGACATAATTGATTTGGCTATTAAAAATATAAATTCTGCTGCAGACAAAAGGAGAAAATTACACGGTAAAGCAAATGCAAAGAAAATATATATTGGTCAGAAAGTTCTCATTAAAGCTCATTCATTGTCACATAAGAAGAAACATTTGAGTCACAAATTCTTTCTAGTTTACAATGGACCTTACAGAATCCAACGAATACCACATGATAATTGTGTTGAAATTGAAACTCTGCGTACTAGGAAGAGTAAAGGTTTACATTACATTTCACATGTAAAACCGTTTATTGAAATATAATCTGCTTTTTAAGTTTGTCTTTGCCATAAAACATTTCACTTCACATTTCTAGTATGCTTTGTCACTCTGAGAAACTGTTAACATGCAATAATGTTTTGAAGTTAACTATCCAGTCTAGAACCTACGAAACATTTTTAAACATAAATTACGAATGCATTGTTATAGTGAACAGACGACACAGTGTTGTTATTTGTACATTCTTGCTTGTTAGTTGCACGATTACGTAACGACTATAAGGCTTACATACTTAGAACATATACTGCTAATGAGATTTTAATGCAACATTTTGGTTTAGTTTAAAAGACATTCTTTATTTGAAGTACTATCTGTGAGATTAAAGATGACTTAGCATTTGGTTTCTTTGATAGCTACACGATTATATCACGAGGCTACTAATGTGTGACACAATTTACATTGGGTTTTTGTGGTGTATCTGTTTTGTATCTGCACAGTTTTACTGAATTCTTCTGGAAAGGAAAACATGTTTTAGTAGTAACTTTGTGGTATAGCTACAATGAGACAGCCTTTTCTGTAGCACAACAATACGTTACAGTACAGTACTTACTTTATCACGGCAATAAGCGTAGTAACTATGATATCTATACGCACAGCATTTCACTTTTGTTTATCATGAGGTAAGTACATTGACTTCTGCAAAACTTAGCTTTCAGAGGACGACACTTCCACAGAGATTATCTTACAACAAGGGGCACAGTTTAGCGCTACAGTACAGGTATTTGAGTGATTAATTTTGTACTGGAAACATTTATTTTTAAAGATATTTGAAGTACAATGATACAAAGGTTTTCCATGATACATTTCATTCCATTGCTGTAATCTGTAAGACCTGAGGATACAATTACATTAAGATGACTTCAGACTTATGAAATTGTATTTTGTCTGTACTTTGTGAACTGTTCATATTTTTTCAGAACCATTATAATACTGTGAGAGCTTTGAATGATGTATTTGTTATGGTATCATGATTTTTAAAGTACATTTGAAGCAGATGCCACTTTTGACATGAGCAGAGAATTATGTTTAGGTTTTTAAACTACTGGAGGAAGCTACGACGATTTTGAGAGTTGACTGAGGTGTTATGATGTTATTATTACGATGACTATGTTTATTACGCTGTTGCGGTATGTTTATGATCAATAACCTGATGCTGTATGAGGAATTTGATTATGCTACATATTTATTATGATGAAATATTGAAGAAGTGTCTACGAATATATATTTGTGTAATAAAGCAGGGAATAATGAGTAGTGGTTAGGGACTCTGGTTTGTGAAAAAGGTTGTTGGAAACCAAGAATCGTAGTTTAAGAGCTATGAAATGTATGTAAATGGGTGAATGTATTACAATGCCGACGAAAATTTTTTGGACACTGTTATATCAATAGGATTTTGTTTCTACAGATGTGTAATGCAAATTCTTGTCCTGTGAAATTTTTTATATTAGACTGCCACTGTAGCGGAAACTGGTGTCGTAAATATTTAATGCGTCGTGGGCACCCAGCTGTGCGACAGCCACCTGACAAAAGAAAGCCATTAGGTGAAAAAAAGAGGCCATTATCCTCGCTATTAACAGTCCTTTGTAGAAAGCATAACAAATACGACATGCTCATTACTTGGAAAGATACTTACATCTGCACACTTGATTATGACAAGCGTATTTCTACGAGAGTTGAGAGAATTTCTACTAACTTATGAAATGTCACATGACTATTGAATGATATTTTTATGCTTTACTTTTCATAGTTGCTTATTTCATTTGATATCTAGTTTCCAGCTGTGTTGCAGCAATGGTTTTATAAAATAAAATAAAATGCATTTGCTAATATGAACACTTTCTGTCAACAGATCTATTAAATAATAATTTTGTGATCCACATTCTTCAAAAAAGGAACACTTGGAAAGGAAAGAACAATAAGAACGGACTAGTAACAAAAACTGCATACATAATTTTCTTTTCAAGTACATGGTAAAATATATTTTTTTACTATAAGTTGTTGTGGTGCACCACTTTAATTACATATACACTAAGATGTGACACAGGTATTAGAAATGGCCATCTTTAGTGTACTATTTTTTCTGCTTGACCTTTGTCATGTATAGATATAAGTTATTGCATTTGCTGCTGCTGTTTTCCAGGAATAGTGTTACTGAATTTCACTTTGTATTACTCTGTTAAGCCAGTTTTACTACTGATTTATTTTTCTTGTTGCTGTTCATTGCTTAATATCAGTTGTAATATTGCAAATGATTTGCTGCTTGCTTTGACAATTTCCATTTTGTTTCATTGCTGTTTGTATTAATTCTTTTGTGCTGCTGCATTGCGTCATTCCTTAGTTTAGCATCTGAGCTCAGTAGGTTTAAGTTGGCGTAAGAGGGGGCAGACTATATAAGAAACTAACTATGATGAACTGGAAGCTATAAGAAAATGGTTTGGCCAAAAAAGTAGTGTATAGTGGAGAATAACTATTTTTGAAAGAGGATGTGAACAGAATACAGAAAGCATACTTGGATAGGATTTTTTTTCGCTGGAGCAAATGTTGGAATAAGAGGGACCATCTATGGAATGAAGTTTTGGGTTGGACTGCAGTACCAAATGTTACCCTGAAAACAAACCCTGTCCTTTCCTTTTGTGTTATCCCACTATGTGTTTCAGTACCCTTCTGTATTTATTTTCTTCCTGTCTATGTGTACTGTTTCATAGAATTTGTTCTCTTATAATACTAAGCTACATTCACTTCTGTTTTGTTCTAATGCTCATGTGTGAAATTGATGTTTCAAAAGTTATTTTGATCTTTTATGTATGTATTTATGTCATAATTTTTGTAACACAGATGTATTTGTTGTTTCGATTCTTTTGTAAAGCCTGTATTACTGCAAATGTTATCTGTACTATTATGTTCTTTAATGATATATTTTGTACCTTTGTTATTGTATTCTCACGTTATAAAATTGTAATTGACACCAGTTCACCAAATTTTAAGTAACTTGCAAATTACATTTCACTGCACACGTTTCTGTTGGTCATAGTATATGGACAATGTGTGAGAAGTAGGGACTGATAGTGTTTGCACGTGTGTTAATAATTCAGCAAGCGACTGGATAACAGCGTTGCTGGTTCTAAGGACATTTCAAAAAAAATTTTGTGTGTGCACAGGTGGTGGTTCATGGACTTGCTATATTCTCCGCAAGACTCTTCGATGGTGATTGTGCGCCTGCACAGTCGCAACAGATGGCTGCTGGCCATCTCTACAAGGACTACAGTGGGTCTGCATCTTTGATGATCCACCAATACCACCATTTCTACACAATGACTGCACTGGGTCTGTCACTTGGACTAACTATGCTGTGGTTTTGCTCTGTTGTGGCCCATTACCTGTCTGCATGTCAAGAGTCAGCACTATCTTTCCGTTGGAAGGACAACACTACTTCTTCAAGACTGCATGGAAATCCACTATTTCTGTGTGCATTTTCTTTTACTGCTCAACCTTTGAGATAAACACTGCTATTTTACTGTGATGAACGATCAGGACTGTCTTTATGGACTGTGAGAAAATTTTAGCTTTTGACAAACATTGTATCAATAAGTGTGTGCATTTTATTCCTTTGTTGTTGTAATTGTGGAAAAATTTTAAGTAATATGTACTGGCCAGTGCCCAAAACAATTTGTAAAATTTTTTGTGGGGAGCATGGGAGCTATGTAAGTAGACTGTGTGGGTTTTTTTATTGGTAACGCCACGTAGCGCTCTGTGTGAAGATCACTGGCTGTGCTGTGTGCGGTCTGTGGCTGGTTTGCATTGTTGTCTGCCATTGTAGTGTTGGGCAGCGGCAGCTGGATGCTAACAGCGCGTAGCGTTGCGCAGTTGGAGGTGAGCCGCCAGCAGTGGTGGACGTGGGGAGAGAGATGGCGGAGTTTTGAAATTTGTAAGACTGGATGTCATGAACTGCTACATATATTATGACTATTAAGGTAAATACATTGTTTGTTCTCTATTAAAATCTTTCATTCGCTAACTATGCCTATCAGTAGTTAGTGCCTTCCGTAGTTTGAATCTTTTATTTAGCTCGCAGTAGTGGTGCTCGCTGTATTGCAGTAGTTCGAGTAACGAAGATTTTTGGTGAAGTAAGTGATTTGTGAAAGGTATAGGTTAATGTTAGTCAGGGCCATTCTTTTGTAGGGATTTTTGAAAGTCAGATTGCGTTGCGTTAAAAATATTGTGTGTCAGTTTAAGCACAGTCATGTATAATTTTTCTAAGGGTACGTTTCAATATGATAAAAAAAATTTCCCACAGACTGTTGGTGAGTATCTAGATTCGCCTGCAAGAGCCCAAGGAATTCAGTTCTGGTAACACTCATCCCAACTTGCAGGTGTTTACTATATTTCCGAAAATGGCAACAAATGAAGAAAATGAAGACCCAGATGAAGCTGGAGCATGGCATACGATGTACGTTGGTGGACATCCAACAGTATGCAAAAAAAAAGAAAAAAGAAAGTTCGACATTATGCTATTCCGCATTCTAGTGACATGTCCTACATTGGCTTCCGAGTTCTTTTTTCAGTAACGCATTTTTGTTTTCCAAAGTAATTACCGAAAGTTATTTATTTTCATTGTGGCATAGGAGTGTTGTAGCTCCTTTTTCAATTCAGCAACTCCTTTAATTAATTTCGCGTTTATTATCGGCGTAGCAGAGAATTTGCAATCTGCAATGAAAACCAGTACAAAGGCTCCTCAAAAGAATTCTATGATGATGAAAAGTAGCCTATGATGAACCAAGCACATAAATCAGTGACAATAAAAGTGATACTGATGGCCGCTTCCAACATTTAACGGAGTACAAACTGAAACTGTACTGTAGTCCCATTTCGAAGGAGTATTCAATTCAGGATTTCCGAGTGTCCTCAAAACAAGCAATCCACACCGTACATTACTATTTCGTCTCCATACGAGCCAATGGAGGACGGATGAATTGGAAGATTATTTATTGAGTATAGTAATTTGCTCCATACCCATTCCCGTGAACCATTCTGAATGGCTTAAAGTGTGAGTGAGTTTATTTTGGAAATCCAGCAGGGAACCAGGGATAACAGCAGTATGAGTTTTGCCAACCCTACTGTAATCTTGAGGTCGAGTGTTGTAGAGAACTTATGACAGACCTTTTTCCGCTGAATGTCACTGGTCAGAGGTTGTTCACATTTCAGGTACTTGGCTCGATTCTCCCGTGTTAAGATATCACCCGGCAGGGCACTGATGACCACTGTACTTCTGCGCCCTTAAAACCACAAAAAAAACTCACGACGCAAAACGTCCAGTGGGAACACACTTTGCTTCCGGTTGCTTAAGTATGAATAACTGCTTGCTATGTAGAGCTTCCTTGTTTTGGGAATTGGTGTTAGGTACTGGACTGACTAATTTCAGTACGTAGTTCTGCTTATTGCCTTTCTTTCAGCGGTGTTGCATTACAGAAGGTGCAGTTTAGTAGGATGGATTTTGTTTAGTACACAGCGCAACCACGTCTACGCATAATTTCTTGTGCTCGACATACATGAGTCATTTAGCTACTAATTCATTTATGTATTTACTCGTGAAGCTTTTGCAAATCATTGTGTCTAAATTATCCATATTTTTTACCCAGTAATCCTGTATATTGAAACTTTGGTTCATTGTTCGTAGACTACCTTGCCATGCCATAATCAGATCAGCTTCACTCAAAACTGTTTAACTGTAAGGCAATCGCCATCAGCGATCTATTTTTCTCGTTTTGCAATGCCCTTCTTTAGGTACTTCATAGTGAGCTTAACTGTTTTCTCTACCTTGAAACTCAGTGGATAGATCACTGCCCGATTGTGGACTAGCGGTGAATACAGTAATCCTTCTCTTAAGCCATGATATTACCTGTCTAATGGCTACCTAAACATATAAATAACTTCTTTTCATTTCCAGTTTGTAGCTTTTAACCCACTTTTGCTACCATTGTACCGTGTCTGCTCTGACGGGTTTAATTGTTGCGGTTTATGGGACTTAATATCACTTGTAGCAACCCCGTATGCCTGGTTACGTGAATGTGTGCAAGTTTTGCCTGTTGCGTTTCCCCTAACTTATTCGCTCCACATAGGCCTTGAATGTGAGTCTAGCAACCCACCCGATAGTATACTTGTGCCCGTTAATTTTTGTTCTGTCGTAACTTCCAGGGAATCATCTGTTTCAGCAAGTTCCTTGAAATACGGATAAGAATGAAACACCCTTTTTTGTGAAATTTGCGAATAAGTGATAACCTTGGTGTTTCTTCCCTTACGAATATCGATGACGAATCTATGTTTTGCATTCTTAAATAAAGAATGATAACTATCCTCTTCTATTCTTGATACATGGCAGGATTCCTATGTAGATCCGTTTCCACATGCCTATGCCACTCCAACGACGTGATTTGCATGTTAATGTTCTCAGGTGGGAACTCGAATTATTTTGTGATAATGAACCACAGGCCATTGGTTGAGATGTCACCCATCACTGCACTTGAATGTTAACATATCCGTGTTACCCGTTGCGCTTATAATAAGTAATAATACATTTTCGGGCTTATTAAGTCTTACAAGGTCAGACAATGACGTAAATGACGTAAATAGAGCGTAAAACCTCGTTTTTGTCTACAGAACCCGACCTAAGATTATACGCTTATTAAAAACATCTTTCATAACCTTCCTCGACCTGCACTCCCACCCCCGTCACCGCCTGTTAATTTGGCGTTACGCATAGAATTTATTTAATCACAAAATTGTATTCAGAATAAAAGCAGCCACCCTTCAATGTACACTAACAACAGTAGTTTCATACGGCTCGCTGGTCTGACGCAAGTCTTTCAATTGGACGCCACAGTTATCCAGTAGGATAAATAGAACCTGCACTTTAACGTGGAATACGAACCACGTGTCGTTTGTGGCTACTCCTTACTTCGTTGAGAGAAGAGGGCTAGGTTAAGACGCAGACTGAAAAATCCAAGACCGTACTGGGATTCGATCCGGCGATCGCTTGGTTTCCAGTCGAGGACTTCACTGCTAGACCGCAAGCTCCGAATCAGCACACATTAAATACGCAGTAATTAAGCACATATACATGTACATTAAGTACAAGTATTTTGTTGACCATGGTGAAAAGGTTATTATTTTTCTTGTTTTCATACAGAGCACAATTCATTTCCAAAGAACTTTATGATCCAGTTACACAGTTTCAGAAACTTCTGGCCCAGGCACATATCACTACAAGTAGTTGATAATTAAGGATCCTTCCTATCAAACTCTGCAACACAAACTCGCATTTTACTCTTACCTTTCCACATTTTTCAACAATTATCTCAGGCAATCGCACACGTCTTTTCCGCTTCACACGTGAAAAGTCTTTCCCTATTTATGCAGAACTATTTTTTATATCACTTCCTTTACTAAATCTGGAGCCAGAACTGCCCTTTTTCGCTTTATTACGGTTGCCTTTTATAAACCCAAACTGCCCTCCGTCCACTGCTTCTTCATTGTTTCTCTATATTATACAGCAGTTTACACTAACGAGGTGTCACACTGATGTTCTGAGTGTTTTCATATTTTTTCATCTCATCTTTGATAGTGTGATGACAATAAAAATATGATGCTAAATCACTTAATAAACTTCGAAGCTGGCACGAATTAAGTTTTAGTAACAAAATCATTGTGAGATAATGCCAGATCCACGCATCAGTTCGTTCACTCGAATGACGAGCAGTTCTTTTCTTCTACTTGTGAATCAGTTGAGGATTTGAAGCAGATCTACATCTACATGATTACTCTGCAATTCACATTTAAGTGCTTGGCAGAGGGTTCATCGAACTACAATCATACTATCTTTCTACCATTCCACTCCCGAACAGCGCGCAGGAAAAACGAACACCTAAACCTTTCTGTACGAGCTCTGATTTCTCTTATTTTAATTTGACGATCATTCCTACCTATGTAGGTTGGGCTCAACAAAATATTTTCGCATTCGGAAGAGAAAGGTGGTGACTGAAATTTCGTAAATAGATCTCGCCGCGACGAAAAACGTCTTTGCTTTAATGACTTCCATCCCAACTCGCGTATCATATCTGCCACACTCTCTCCCCCATTACGTGATAATGCAAAACGAGCTGCCCTTTTTTGCACCCTTTCAATGTCCTGCGTCAATCCCACCTGGTAAGGATCCCACACCGCGCAGCAATATTCTAACAGAAGACGAGCGAGTGTAGTGTATGCTGTCTCTTTAGTGGACTTGTTGCATCTCCTAAGTGTCCTGCCAATGAAACGCAACCTTTGGCTCACCTTCCCCACAATATTATCTGTGAGGTCTTTCCAACTGAAGTTGTTCGTAATTTTAACACCCAAGTACTTAGTTGAATTGACTGCCTTGAGAATTGTACTGTTTATCGAGTAATCGAATTCCAACGGATTTCTTTTGGAATTCATGTGGATCACCTCACAGTTTTCGTTATTTAGCGTCAACTGCCACCTGGCACACCATACAGCAATCTTTTCTAAATCGCTTTGCAACTGATACTGGTCTTCGGATGACCTTACTATACGGTAAATTACAGCATCATCTGCGAACAACCTAAGAGAACTGCTCAGATTGTCACCCATATCATTTATATAGATCAGAAACAGCAGAGGTCCCAGGACGCTTCCCTTGGGAACACCTAATATCACTTCAGTTTTACTCGATGATTTGCCGTCTATTACTACGAACTGCGACCTTCCTGACAGGAAATCACGAATCCAGTCGCACAACTGAGACGATACCCCATAGGCCCGGAGCTTGATTACAAGTCGCTTGTGAGGAACGGTGTCAAATCTTTCCGGAAAGCTAGAAATAAGGAATAACTTGAGATCCCCTGTCGATAACGGCCATTACTACGTGCAAATAAAGAGCTAGCTGCGTTGCACAAGAACGACGTTTTCTGAAACCATGCTGATTACGTATCAATAGATCGTTCCATTCGAGGTGATTCATAATGTTTGAATGCTGTATATGCTCCAAAACCCTACGGCAAACCGACGTCAATGATATAGGTCTGTAGTTCGATGGATTACTCCTCGTACCCTTCCTAAACACTGGTGCGACCTGCGCAATTTTCCAATCTGTAGGTACAGGTCTGTCGGTGAGCGAGCGTTTATATATGATTGCTAAGTAGGGACCTATAGTATCAGCGTAATCTGAAAGGAACCTAATCGGTATACAATCTGGACCTGAAGACTTGCCCGTATCACGCGATTTGAGTTGCTTCGCAACCCCTAAGGTATCTACTTGGAAGAAACTCATGCTAGCAGCTGTTCGTGTTTCAAATTCTGGAATATTTCATTCGTCTTCCCTGGTGAAGGAATTTCGGAAAACTGCGTTCTATAACTCCGCTTTAGCGGCACAGTCGTCGGTAACAGTACCATCCGCAATGGGCAGCGAAGGTATTGACTGCGTCTTGCCGCTTGTATGCTTTACATACGACCAGAATTTCTTCGGATTTTCTACCAAATTTCGAGACAATGTTTTGTTGTGGAATCTATTATGATTCGATATCAAGGAAGGAGAATGGGGGGGGGTCCTTACAACATCGCTATAACTGTCTGCAAAACAGTACGGTGGTAACGGCGGTAGCCGGTACGCCCAGCTATAACTCATCGCTATAAACACAGAAAATGTCAGGAACTTGGCACTCAGCCATTCGAGACGTGCGTGCGCTGAGCCAGATCCGGATCGAGGCACCAGGTCAAACACTGTTGCTCAACTACGCCATCCTTCTAGCGTGTGGACCGGTTAAAAGCAATTACCTTAAGGACCAGCTAAGGCAGAAGACCTGTGGTTGCGTAAAAGGTAAAATATCTGCGTAACTTTTTATTAAAGGCATATCTTCTCGGATTTTCTGTATTTCAGGATGCTGATAAATAGATTCTCTTATTTAAAATTCAGAAATGTAATTTTGCGATTAATAATTCCGCAGCGGCATAGTATACTTTATCTTTAGCTGTATGGAAACACTACAAAAATTTATATGAAAATACTGCTCTTCAGTAAAAGTATATTGTAGACAATACACAGTGTATAATCGTTGAAAACATGTGGGGAATTGTCAAATCTCAAAAGAAGTAGTAATCTTATAAAATAAATGTAACACATATCGTATTTTAAAAGAAATTCACCTATTTTAATCAAAGAAAATGACAAAATCATAAGAGATTGTGAAACCTTTAGTTATAAAAAAGAGAAACTGTAGTATGTACAAACTTAGTGAAATTTCTCTGTAGTACTGAATCAGTTTTATTTGAGCAATTAATAACGAAAAATAGTCAGTTGTAAAAAATCTATATAGACTGCTTAGCGGTGGTAGAATTGTCTATTTTGTGTCTTTGTTTTTGTTCCAATGTTGTTTTAATTACCACGCGGATCAACAAAATATTTTTTAAGACAAATAGGAAAACATTTTTGTATTTCATGTGATGCTGTGTACGCAAATATTCTTACGATCTTCTCAGTTAAAGCGAAAACACGCTTCTTGCTGTAATAACTACATCTGAATCTTCTGAATACATAAAGTGTTAATATTCAGTAATTGCGGGGTTCATTATAAAGCACATACCTGTTGCTCGTCTCTGCGTCGTGCAGTAATGCACGGACTGTTAAGACATAAAAAGACAACAAAATTCAAGCGATTTTCTGACAGATTTTCCTGTGATAAGGAACCTCAGACAAGGAATACGGCTGTAGATTGAACTTTTATGTCCTTTAAGAATACAAATTGAAACCTTGCTCTGAGAACAGCGTAACGCTTGTAAAAAAACGCTTGTAAGAAAATTCGTCATTCCTTTGTATTTTCAAGTTTACCGTGTATGCATTACAAATAAAAACGCTCAAGGGGAACTACTTTTGTGTCCTTTTCTGGGGTTTGCTACGTCATCCATTACCATGCACGACAGAGCCTCTTACATGAAAAAAAAAAATCTCAACAAATTTCCTCAAGCCAACATTTAATCCAGAATCATCGACATTTCACCTCTTTGGATCTGTCCTTCTCATATTATCTATTGGCTGTATAACTTCTATACTGAACTCAGACACCAGTGTAACATGAACAATCTATTTACGCTTAATCGTTTTTGGCTCTGTATGTTTTTAATTCATCATCAAATGACTCTCAGGAACTTTCATGAAAAACTTCGGTTTGTGGATGTTAAGTGTTTGGTGCTCTACAACAAACAGTTTTCATTTCAAATTCAGGAAACATTGAAAAGATATATAATTTTAATAATCATATTGGGAATCGTCTGAAAGTTGATGAATATAGAATTTGGTTAAAACTTACGTGACGCGTATTCAATAAATTCAAATGGCTCTGAGCACTATGCGACTTAACTTCTGATGTCATCAGTCGCCTAGAACTTAGAACTAATTAAACCTAACTAACCTAAGGACATCACATACATCCATGCCCCACGCAGGATTCGAACCTGCCACCGTAGCGGTCGCTCGGCTCCAGACTGTAGCGCCTAGAACCGCACGGCCATTCCGGCAGGCGACGCATATTCCTGGGCTATTTCTGTTGTAACCTTCTTAACTTTTGCTGTATTGCGAGTGTAGTGTGCATGTAGTGTACAATTCGCTAATTGTTGTTATTGTGGTCTTCAGTCCAGAGACAGGTTTGATGCAGCTCTCCATGGTACTCCATCCTGTGCAAGCTACTTCATCTCCCAGTACCTACTGCAGCCTACATCCTTCTGAATCAGTTAAGTGTATTCATCTCTTGGTCTCCCTCTACGATTTTGACGCTGCCCTCCAATACTAAATTGGTGATCCCTTGATGCCTCAGAATATGTCCTACCAACCGATCCTTTCTTCTAGTCAAGTTGTGCCACAAATTTCTCTTTTCCCCAATTCTATTCAATACCTCGTCATTAGTTATCTGATCTACCCATCTAATCTTCAGCATTGTTCTGTAGCACCATCATCAGTTATTTAGCTCCCCAAATAGCAAAACTCATTTACTACTTTAAGTGTCTCATTTCCTAATCTAATTCCCTCAGCATCACCCGATTTAATTCGACTACATTCCATTATCGTCGTTTTATTTTTGGTGATGTTCATTTTATATCCTCCTTTCAAGACACTGTCCATTCGATACAACTGTTCTTCCAGGTGCTTTTCTGTCTCTGACAGAATTACAATGTCATCGGCAATTCACTAATTATCCGTCTAATAACTATCATTCCGAGTTTAGGGCACGACATGTTATCATAAAGAAATGCAAAGAGAGGCCCAGCTTTACGAAAACAAATCATTATTTCCAAAGATGGAATGTAGCAAAGATATAACGTTGAAGTTGCTGTCTAAAGTACAAATGCATAATAAATTATGGAGGTGTACAACTAAGTTATTGGTAAGCTAGACTGTAATCAAACAAACCAACGTTAAATATGAGCATTACTTTACAAAGACTGTAACTGTGTAAATTATGTGAACTATCCCAAATACATCTTTGCCACTGTGTTGTAACTGATTTCAAAAACCGAGCATAGTATTACGTTATAAACAATGAATAGTAATACGAGACATTCTACTGAGTGCCCACTTATTATGAATAGATAAACTGCGAATTCTTTTATCCGACTGTGACTACGGCTATATTGTCTTTGTTTAAGGGGTAAGAAAACCATCTGGTGTTATATGATTGTTTGCTCATTAAGACATAGGATACGAAAGGAATCTTGCGCATGTGGATCTCACTCCCCTCCTACTTAGGGATGAGAAAATCGTCTGGAAATTAGTTCGGAAGAAGCTGCTGAGTGATTGTTTGCTCATTAAGACTTAGACCATGGCAGCAGATTTTCATACACGGACATCGCTCTTCTCCAACTAACATTTCGAACCCGTGTCAACAGTAATAGTTCTTTCCCTAACCCTATATGAAGCTGCCCGATGTCTTCGTCGTCGAATGGACGCTAGTACGGAGTACTGAGCACTCTTCTCCCTATCCACAATCAGGATCCAGTACCTCCCCTTCAGCTAGCTTCTCGTCTGTTCCAGCGATGCCGAGTTCTCTGAGATACGGTAAAAATCTTTGTCAATTCCAGGAATCGACTACAAGTCCTTCACGGGCGAGTGAGACAGCTGACCCCTCAATTACTGAGCAGAGCTAAACCTTTATGTGTGAGATTTTCTCTTTACAGTCTGCCCCTTAAAACTGAACGACAAATTAACCATGTAACAATCGTTTCGAAGTCTCGCACCCTAGATTCAATTTTCACAGGTACGGAGTACCACTATAAACATATCTCGTTGTACCGCCAACTAAGTCTGAAGGTATTGCTTTTTTAACTGCTGTATCATTGCGGTTGCTATCGATTTCATTGTTAATCTGTGATTTCTTATAGGTCGGGCTACAGCGATGAATTATTATACCAGATACTGAAACTGCTACAAAGTGCTTGCAGCACAATGAAGCACAGTCGTTAATCAGTTGTCAGCTGGTCAAGTGATGTTGAAGAAAGCATATGTGTGCAAGCCAATTTAGCCATCTGTAATAAACACGTTTCCCTTCCCTCCATCATTGCGTTCGTCCTTGTCAAACCGCGTATGTCTAAAGCTCCTGATTGCGATAGTAGAGCCCCCATATATCATTCCACAATTAACATAACGAGGGTAACTGGCATCCTGTCTGGTAGCGAATAATATTGACCTCGCTACTTACAGGCGCTTGCGAAACATGTATGTATGTATGTCATGTCTTAGAGCTATCGCCGCACTCGCCCGGTTAACTCGTTAAGAGTCAAGCACCAGCTGTAAACCTGGCTACGATCAGCAAGTAGAACTGCATCACAAAGCCGGTAGGGCTACTATAGCCGTTCTGGCGCTAAGATCACCTACGACGTTCTCGATGAGTCATCGAATTTCATCATTCCTACCCCTACCAATATCTCCTCCCACACAGGCCAATTGTCCCATGTATAAAATGGTGGGAAACTGAAAATAGCCCTATTGTGCTAAAGGTTTCTCCCCTCTTCGCCCATATCAACTTCAATGACATCACTGTTGTCCTAAGCATAAATCGGCAGGAAATCCAAAACTACCTCGAGGTACATAGTTCTGTCGGTGGAAGTAGGTCTCTTGTTCTATGTATTTGGCCATTGATATCGCTTTGAAAGTGGGACTGTTGTCCTAATTATTAAATCGGTGGGAACTCCAAGATGATATGTTCTCATGTTGTGGAAGTAGGTCACTTGTGCTAAGTATGGAATCCAAGATGGGCTTTCCCCCGGCTTCAGTATGTTTGTATCCCCTGCAGATTCAAGCTTGTTGACTTTTTCCCGGATACATAATCATGACCTTATCTTACACGCAGTAAAAGTTGCCTGGTGACCTCCTTAACAAGTTATCCCCAAGCTACTGTTTGCTCAGACGTGTATGCCTACTTATCGCAGTCAGGACACTTATAGAATTCAAGATGGCCACTGGGTCCCCCCCCCCCCCCCCCTGAAGCCACAAATACTGCTTCTCCTAAGTAAAATCCAATTTCGCTCTGCTGTCACCATTTAAACAATTTTCACTCAAGTTTGGGTCTCACTTGCCATAGGTCCCGTTATGTTATGATGGAAAAGCATAACAACTCTCCTACGCCTCTGATGTTGTAAATGCCGGTCTTTTGCTTGGGATGGGTGAATAATGGCGCGGTATGACGTTCTGCATATCGCGCTTTCCCTCTCTGACACGAAGCTGCAATCACCTGCTGATCTGCGGTCCCAGGAGCCTAAGGCTTCCGGATTTTTTCTCTCGGCAGATGTCTATATCGTATGGGACTAGGAAATGGTTCCTCTGCTTTTTATGGAAGATAGTCCCCCCTATTAGCCGAATGGTGAGCGCATTGCAATGCCACGCACGGGGCCCGAGTTCGATTCTCGGCTGGGACGGGAGATTTTCTCCCCTTAGTAACTGGGTGTTGTGCTGCCCTCATCATCACTTCATCGCCATTGTCGACGCACAAGTCGCCAAATGTGGCATCGTACTCAGTAAGACTTTCACTTGGCGGGCCGAACTTCCTGACTGGGAAGTCCCGGCCACAGACGCCATACGCTCATTTCCATTTGTGGAAGATGGAGGCTTTCAAGCGATTTTCTATCGCCGCGAAGAGCGATGCGCTGTAGCAGACTTCACTTGCGGCACTGTCGCAGCTTCGGGGCTTAAAGGCCACGTGACATTTGTGGAAGCCTCTTAGTCGTTGGCCATGCGATGCTATTGATTCCTGGGTAAGTGAGAAGTAACAGTTTGATGTTTTTTATGCAGTTTCACACATTTAGTGGTACTTCATCGTGACAGCCTTTTTGTTGTGTGTATCTGCGACTCGGCATCTCCGCTCTATAGTATCAATCTGTCCATTTCATAGTACGAGTAGTAGGACCTCTTGCATTGATGCACGCCTGTATTCGTCATGGCATACTATCCACAAGTTCATCAAGGCACTGTTGGTTCAGATTGTCCCACTCCTCAACGATGATTCGGAGTAGATCCTTCAGAGTGGTTGGAGGGTCACGTCGTCCATAAACAGGCCTATTCAATCGATCCCAGGCATGTTCGATAGGTTTCATGTCTGGAGAACATGCTGGCCACTCTAGTCGAGCGATGTCGTTATCCTGATGAAAGTCATTCACAAGATGTGCACGATTGGGGATCGAATTGTCGTCCTTCAAGACGAATGCCTCGCCCATATGCTGCCGATATGGCTGCACCTACGGTCGGAGGATGGCATTAACGATTGTACAGCCGTTGTGGCGCCTTCCATGACCACCAGCGGCGTACGTCGGCCCCAAAAAATGCTACTCCAAAACAGCAGGGAACCTCCATCTTGCTACACTGGCTGGACAGTGTGTCTAAGGCAGTGGTCTTCAAACTTTTTTGCTCAAGGACCAAAACTAACAATATGATGTGGCGCCTCGGGCCCCAGATTTCCAGGTCTATTTGTTACCTGGCAAACCACGTAAATGGTGTGTTATGAACCTCCAATAGACTAGCTATAGTAAAGAGGCGAGACATTTACCACTGATTTTCTAGCACTTACAGTTAATGTCGATACCATTTGGACCAGTACGTGTAGAATGTTCTCTGTTTCAGATTGATGCCACCCTCAGTGACCCGTGAGTTGTAACACTGTAATTGCCCGATGAAATGTTGTCGCGTTGTCATTGTGAACAGATGGTTAATAACAACAAATTGACTTATACTTAAGTGTATTATGTAACATGAGACACGATCACAACTGTTTCGTAAGTGTTTTGGAAGTCATTTTCCTTCAACTCTTTTGACTGAACAACAACAGCCTTAATTTTATTTCATACTACATGAGGTACCTGGCATTAGCTAGATATGTATTTATTCCAATCTAATGTGAAAGGTGGCTACACTGAGTCACAGCGCCAGAGATAGCGCCAAAGAGTATTATCCAGCCGCCTCGACTGGCAGTTGCAGCTGAGATGTTGCTGAGAGTCGTCGTAGTTCTGAGGTACGTGTGATCTGTGCTTGTTGAGACGTCGATAGAGTACTAGTTGTTCTGTTGGGTAAGACACCATATGTTATTCGATTGGGGATGTTGTAATGATCAAAGTGTATTTTTCGTCTATATATATGGAGGTGAAGAAATTTTTTTATTTCAGTCCTAAATAACAATGCCTCTTGGTCACAGGTTCAGTCAACAAAGCATCTGGCTTGTGTTCATGTATTAGAGTGTAATTCTGGTTTCGATGTGCAATCAAAGTATTTCTTTTTTTTTAATTACTTTATTGTAAATGGCGTTTAAAGCACCTTGTCGTATTGAGGAAGAACTGTGCCAGATGTGTATGTTGAATCACACTTCAACACACAGAACAGTTACACTTATGCTTTCTTGTTTCGTAGCTTTTATAGTTGCTGGGGAATTAATTAATTAATTGTGTTAACGCAAATTTCCTTTCATTCTTTGTTGTGATTCTATGCAGTCAGATTGCGTACTAATATTATTCAGGACCAACCGGTTACGAGACTGCGTAACAAGACAAACAGCGACCAAAACTTAAAATTATTAGCATTCTATTTAATTAAGCCCCTATGCATATGGCGATCCTGCCAGGATCGTCCCTTGAAATTTTTTTGATAGTAAAAATAGCAGATAGTAGTATTGTTGTAGTAAATTGTAGTTTAGTAATTGTAGTCTATGTTGCTTATGTAAATTTGTTAACTGAACATTTGCAGTTGTCTTGTCATTCTCTTAATAGTATTTTGGCAGAATTTAATTTAGATGTCTTGTATACGAGTTTGACAATTTTGTGCAACTATGAAGATTTTAATTGTTCGTTAGGTGTGTTTGTCGGGAAGCATTTCGTGTGAATGGTATCGTTGGTGATAAAGTGTCATTTTGTGTATAATTTTTGTATAGTGACGAGTTTTGTATTTTTTGTAAATGATTACGCGATCGGTGAGAAAGGCAAAAATGATTGTTAGTAAGAATGACGAAATTGTTAACATGGAGAGCTCGCCAACACATGAGAAGAGTATATTGAATAATGAAGCAGAAAACAAATTAACAAGCCGGGAAAATAGTCTGGAACCAGTTCAAAATATTTCACAATCAAAAAATTTTCAGAATATGAGATTAATGACAGAAGATTCTGAAATAGTATCGAACACAGATAGTTGTACGGCTATGCCGAAGGAAGTTGGTTTTACGGGAATTGTTAGGGGCAAAAAGAATTTCGAACCAGTTAATATGGAGCAGTTGATGAGTGCAATATTAAATTTGGGATCACAGTTAGGATTTGAATTAAAAACAGAGATGAGAATTTTGGCAACAAGGTTATACTCACAAACAGGAACAATTAAAACTGAGATGGGAACAATGGAAACACAGTTAAGATCTGAATTAAAAACAGTGGGATCACAAAAAGGAACAATTAAAACTGATATGGAAACAATGGAAACACGGTTAGACTCACGAATAGCGACATGTTTCAAAAACATGAAAGATGAATTAAAGAAAGAAATTAGAGAAGAAGTACAACCGATTTTGAATGCTCACAATAAAAGATTAATTTCAATATAAATCAGACAAAAGGAACAGGATAGAGAACAGGAATAAAGAGATCCTGTGATAGTACAAAAATTTTCATAGTTAAATTTACAACGCCCGCTCGATAAGGAAGAAATATTTGAAAGAATTGAGGAATCTGTACCAAATGATTGAATAAATAATCTAACACAACAGTATGAACAGGTAACTACTAAATGTGTTATACTGAAACCCGAGTCGCGACACTTATGGAAGATGTAAATAAACAGAAAGACTTATCGGAAAGAGTTGAGGAGATTTCAGATAAATTGACAAGTCTTAGTTTAAATTGGGACAGAGATTCAGACGATACAGCTCCATTGCCATTTGCAGAAACCGAAGAGTACCAGAACATAAATAAACATGTTGAAAATCAGGGAAAATGTAATGAACGCATTAAAAGGGAATTTGAGGCGTTACGAAGGCAAGTCAAACAAATTGAAAGCGAAATCGTAGGAAAAGACAGCAGAAGAAATTTAGAATCACAGGTAGTAGAGGGCTTTGAAGAAAATAATTTATTTCATTTACGAGTAGCAACAAGAGAGCGCCAGGCGCGCGAACTTGACAATAATAGACATTGGGACGGGGACAGACGCGGTAGGTCTTTGTCGCCACGAGGCGAAAACTTTGACTATAAACACTTCTTAACTGTTCGAAAATTTAAGACCTTTCGCAATTCTAAGAATGACATACATCCATGTTCATGGTTAGATCAATTTGTGTACTCACTTCCTCCGAATTGGCCACTAAGTCACAAACTGGAATTTATGTGCGGCTATTTAAGTCCTCAGGGGATTCGCTACACTGAGTGAATATGTGCCGTAGCGTGCACAGGGCCCCGAGCTGTAGTGGTGCTATTTCCCTTTTAGTTTTCTGCACCGCTGCCTACTCTTTAACTATTCTTTGTATCTATCAAAACAACTCTTCAACTATCAATCCATATAGAGAGTCGGTAAAGAATAATCAGATATGACTATTTTACCCAAAAGTGATTTCGGAAATTACCATTTGGACTTACTGTATCTTCAGCAGCATTCATTCGTAGTTTAAACGAAATTTTACCAGTTTATCTTCGTGACAATATTATTTCAGTTATTGACGATATTCTTATTGCTAAACGTTCTTGGAGTGAGCACAACAAAATTTTGGATTCATTATTACGTATTTTTGCAAGAGTTGGCATTACAGTGAACTTGGAAAAATCTGAATTTGGTCGTTCTCAGGTGAAATTTCTTGGTCACATTATTTCTACACAAGGTATTCCTCCTGATTCAGAGAAACTAGACGCTATTCGTAATTATGCTGTTCCTACTACAAAACGTGATGTTCGTAGTTTCCTTGGTGTCTGTAATTTTCTTAGACGCATTGTTAGATTGGACAATTTTGCCACACCTCGTTTATGTGAACTGTCTGGAAAGAATTCTAATTGGTGTTGGGATGAGGAAGCTGAATCAGAATTTGAACAACTTCGTGATGCTTTAGTTGCTGCTCCACTTCTTTCACATCCGGATTTATCTAAAGAATTTTGTTTGGCGACGGACTAATCATACAAAGGTCTAGGTGCACACTTATTACAAGAGATAGAAGAAAACGGCGTTGTAGTACAGAAAACTATTGCACTTGGAAGTCGTGTTCTCTCCAAATCAGAAAAGAATTATTCAATTACGGAACTTGAAGCCTTGGCTGTTGTTTGGGCTTTCACAAAATTGCGCATCTTTTTGTACGACAGACATACTAAGGTTTACACCGATCATCGAGCTCTGGAATTTCTTATGTCAACCAAATTAACACATGGAAGATTGTCACGATGGGCGCTGTATCTACAGGAATTTGATTTTAGTATTGTTTACATACGGGGTTCTTCAAATATTATTGCTGATGCTTTATCACGTGCACCTATGTGTTTGAAACAAAGTGCTGATGAGGACTGCAAAGAAAACAATTATTGTTTGATGTATAATCAAGGTGTTGTGTTTGAAAATTTTATTTCGTCTTCGCTCCAGGACATCGCTAAGGAGCAAAACAAGGATCCAATCTGGAAGGACATTAAGGAGAAGTGGGGGAGAAAGGAAAGTGTAGCGATTAGACAGTATTATTTAGTTCGCAATGATATTCTTTTAAACGAAAATCGGTCGACAACTCTGTTTAGTTAGATTGCATTCCTGATGAGTGGGTTAATAAATTGATTTGTTATACACATTTCAGTTATGCACACTTTGGTCCCAGAAAATGCTTTCATAAATTACGAGAAAATTGCTACTTCAGTAATATGGAAAAAAGTATTCGATCTGTTCTTGCCAAATGCAAATTATGTCAAAAGGCTAAGCCGCCAACTATTTCTCGCAGAGCACCGTATTTCCTATCATTCCAGCGAAATTAAAGGACATGGCTCCAGTCGATTTGTTTGGTCCAGTGGTTCGTTCTACTAATGGTTTTGCGTACATTTTGGCAGCAGTGGAATTGACATCAAAATATGTGTGTTTTACACCTTTACGCAAAGCAACAGCTCGTTCAGTCTCTAATGCTTTCATCAAACATTTTCTTAAAGAAGTGGTTCATGTTGATAAGGTTATATCAGATAATGGATCACAGTTTTGCTTTAAAAATTGGCTTCGTACTCTAGAGTGTCGTAAGATTAAACCAATTTTCATTTCACTTTTACACCCTCAATCTAACGCTTCAGAGAGATGGATGAACGAAAACAATAAATTGTGTCGACTTTATTGTCATCAGTAACATAGAACGTGGGATCAGTATCTTCATATTTTTCAAAACATTCTGAATGAACTCCCTAATGATTCAACTTCTTTACCGCCGATATTGATATTAAAAAATAAAGCACCAACAATGGCATTTCTGAAATCGTTTCTTTTCTGCCTTCACGGAAACTGCGGCATTCTGAAGTAGTCAATCTGGCTCTACAAAATATTGCATCTGCGGCTGCTAGAAGAGAGAAAGCAGCTAAACGTCCTGGTCGCTTAAAAACCTTGTCAGTTGGTCAAAAGGTGTTAATTAAGTCTCATCGTTTGTCTCACAAAGGAAAAGGCTTGTGTCGCAAATTTTTTCTGCTTTATAACGGTCCATATAGGGTTCGCAAAATTATTCATGATAATACTGTCGAAGTAGAAACTCTTAAATCTCGACGCTCTAAGGGAATACATCATATATCGAACGTTAAAATCTTTGTGGAGTGACATACTTTTGAGAAAATAACAGTTACACGTAAACGCGCAGAGAATACAAGGATACCGCGCCGTGTTCTGGCGGCTGCACATACTCAAAGCAACAGTCAAGTGTGCGTGCCGCACAAGGCAGTCGTTGACGACAAACAATTACTTCCTACGGCACGCGTACATACAGCTGATCGAGCGCTCAGTGTGAATGCACAGACAGCCGTAAACAAATACACAGTCTTATTTCTCCGAATAAATTCAGTATAAAGCTATAGTGACTTGATGAATTATGTTATTAACGTTCTGTATTTTTCAGGATACGGTTGTATAAAGTATTTAAGTACTTCAGGTAAATTCTGCGTGTGTCCGACGTTAAGAGGACTTGTTATCGAGAAAATTTCAGGAAGAATGTAATTTCGAAGAAGAAAGTAATAAACTAAAAAGGTGACTATTAATTGAGTTTATTTTTCAGGTAACATATTTCCACTTAGGTACGTACTTTAGACGTAATTTGCTGTTCACGATTACGTGATTTATACTTTGTGTTAACTGATTTTGACAATGATTATGTGGATTTATACTTTGTGTTAACTGATTTTGACAATGATTGATTAATGAACAGCGTTGTTAATTATGTATATTATGCATCGCTTGGCTGCACTGCTTTTTCACTATTGTCATATTTTCTTTATTATGTGCCTGCTGTGCTTATTTATTTAAATTATAATTTTCACCTGATTAGTCGTGCTGATATGGTTATGTATATAAGTTATACTTTGTGATTTATCTGCTTGCGCCTTCATGTTTACTTATTAAGATTACTTATGAACATTTATTTGCTGATGCTGATATGATGCAGATGACCTGTTTATTATGTAAGATATATATTTGCTGCTTTGCGTATGGATTGCATATTTACACATTTATGTTTTGTTGTCATAACTATTCTTTAATTTGGTATATAGAAATGCTGATATACTATGTACGAACATGGAATTTGGATCACACTATGGCATTAATTATTGACTGTTCGCTTGGCAGAGCATCGTTGTAGGGATTGTGCTGCATCCACTTGTTAACATTCTGTTCTCTACTGGTATATTTACTCGGTATTGCATGTTTTGCTTACGCTCAGTGCTTTATATTTTAAGATAAAAAAATGAACTGCTATAATTCTACAGACGACATTGTTACAAGAAACTTCATTGAAGTCACATGAGCTGGAGGTTTTATGGAATCTGTATAAACTTATGCTAATAGGAAGGATGCTAACGACATGACATACCAACACTAGGTTTAGTCCATTGACAGTTATTACACTGCATTCTTCGTGAGCAATTGTAATAGGAAGTGACACTTGACACAAGAAATACTCTACATGTTTGCTTCTGTTTTGCCATGATTCTTGAAGTGGTGTATACACTGTGAAATATTACGATCATTCACACTCCGTACTCATACTTACTTACTGAAAGTTATTCAAACTAATGGCTGTTAGAGGTCATGTACGCATTTCTTTTATTTAATGATGGACAAGGTAACCAAAATGTATTTTATAATTCATAATGAGTAGAAGGTTTGGGTCAGATGGATTGCACAGAGCTTGTGTGTGGACACTGTCTTCGGATTGTATGGGATGATGAATTGAAGTTTGCACTGGGATTTTATCTGTACTTGTTCGAGGAGACTGACTAGAGGAAAGAGCTGCTATGGAAGTGAAATGATATTGGCGATAAAGTTTATTTGTATCGACGTATTGAAGAGGTATTATTGAAGTACTGAGATTGTGTAATGTTGATAATTATTGGAGTTTTGGTGGATAAGAGGTAAGGTAAATGATATTGGTGATAAGGTTTATATGTATCGACATATTGAAGAGGTATTATTGAAGTATTAAGGTTATGTGATGCTGATGATTATTGGAGTTTTGGTGGATAAGAGGTAAAGTAAATAAGCAGCATTTTTTTTTTTTTTTGTTGGCATATGTGGAACAAGAAGGATGAAGATGGCAGACTAGAACACTAGAAGATTGTCTACACACACACACTTTGTTAAATCAATAAGCAGTATATACTTTTTTTGGAGAGAGAAAGTAGTGGCACATCTTGGCACACTGACAGTTGTTCAGCAACCGTACATTTTGATTTGGGTTGGCAAACATTGGTCTTGACATTATGTCTATGACGTTGACTAACTATTATTGACTGTTATACACTGTTGCCACTACTACTTGATACACAAATTGAACGTCAAATTTTGACAGAATTGCATTTACACAGTTAACACTATTCAATTACACACTAGTACTTAAATGTGGATGAGAGGTTAGTGAGTGTGTTTTGTGTATTTTCCTTTCCTAATCCCAGGTAATTGGTACCGACCTATCTCCTAAATATTATTTTACTTGTTTGTTGTGGCTTGCACCGACACCCATAAATATTATAGGTTTACTGACATTTGTGTTTTTTGTAATACTTAATATGACAATTATCTGATACCATTTCTGTGTTCGCTATAATTTGTATGTTTTGTGTAAGAGCATTGATAATAATTTTCTAAAAGCAATTGTGTGTGCATTCAAATTGTTGTTCGTGCTTGCACTTGTTCAACATGATAGGTGCCACTTGGAAATGTTTAATTTCTGCTGATAAACTCTGATGAACTGTTTGATTAGTGATAGTAAATATTATGGACTGTTACCTGCACTTGTTCACCATTGATGGGTGCCACTTGGAAATGTTTAATTACTGCTAATGAACGCTATTTAACTGTTTAATTAGTGATAGTCAATATTATGGACTGTTACCTGCACGTGTTCAACATGATGAGTGACACTTGGAAATGTTTAATTACTGCTGATGAACTCTAATGAACTGTCTAATTAGTGATAGTGAGTGTTATGGACAGTTACCTGCACTTGTTCAACATTGGTTGGTGCCACTGTTGGAACTGCTCTACTGAAATAATGTTACTTGTTGCTGTCTGCACCTGTTCAACGTTACTGGGTGCCACTGATGGACTGCTTCTACTGAGATAATGTCACTTCTTGGTGTCTGCACTTGCTCATCATTGCTGGTTGCAACTGATGGAACTGCTTCTACTGAAATGATGTCACTTTTTGGTGTCTGCACCTGTTCAACATTGGTGGGTGCCACTGTTGGAACTGCTCTACGCTCTACTGAAATAATGTTACTTGTTGCTGTCTGCACATGTTCAACATTACTGGGTGCCACTGATGGACTGCTTCTACTAAGATAATCGCACTTGCTGTCTGCACCTGCTCAACATTGCTGGGTGCCACTGATGGAACTGCTTCTACTGAAATGATATCACTTGTTGGTGTCTGCACCTGTTGAACACTGCTGGGTGCCACTGATGGACTGCTTCTACTGAAATGATGTCACTTGTTGGTGTCTGCACCTGTTCAACATTGCTGGGTGCCACAGATGGACTACTTCTACTGAGATGATGTCACTTGTTGCTGTCTGCACCTGCTCAACATTGCTGGGTGCCGCTGTTGGAACTGTTTAAATACTACTGATGAAATGTTATGAGACTGCTATTTGCACCTGTTGATCATTGCTGGGTGATACTGTTGGAACTGTCAGCTACTCTGAGGAGTCCTACTTGTTTATTGAACTATTGAAAAGATGTTATGTGAATATTTGTATAAACTGTTTTTTTGTGTGTTTACTGTTTATGAAGTGTTATGAGACTCTGACCTGCACCTATTCGTCATTGCTTACGCTATTGATTGAATTGTTTAACCACATAATACGTGTGTAAACTATTATGTAAAATCATATGTATGCAAGCATTTGTTTTCCTTAGTGTATTTTATATATTAGGTTATGAAGGGTCAGTGCAAAGCCAAAATTTATTTAGTTATGTGGTATTTACTTATTTAATATTATCTTTTATTTTTGTCTGTATTTTGTTTGGACGAATTTGGTGATATTTTCACCACCAATGCTGGCAAAAATACCATCAAATTCTAGCCCGTGGAGGAGGAGCATATGAAAGGTGGCTACACTGAGTCACAGCGCCAGAGATTGCGCCAAAGAGTATTATTCAGCCGCCTTGGCAGTTGCCGCGGAGAAGTTGCTGAGAGTCGTCGTAGTTCTGAGGTAGGCGTGATCTGTGCTTGTTGAGACGTCGATAGAGTACTAGTTGTTATGTTGGGTAAGACACCAAATGTTATTCGATTGGGGATGTTGTAATGATCAAAGTGTATTTTTCGTCAATATATATGAAGGTAAAGAAATTTTTTTATTTCAGTCCTAAATAACAATGCCTCTTGGTCAGAGGTTCAGTCAACAAAGCATCTGGCTTGTGTTCATGTATTAGAGTGTAATTCTGGTTTCGATGTGCAGTCAAAGTATTTCTGTTTTTTTTTAATTACTTCACTGTAAATGGCGTTTAAAGCATCTTGTCGTATTGAGGAAGAACCGTGCCAGAGGTGTACGTTGAATCACACTTCCACACACAGAACAGTTACACTTATGCTTTCTTGTTTCGTAGCTTTTATAGTTGCTGGGGACTTAATTAATTGTGTTAACGCAAATTTCCTTTCATTCTTTGTTGTAATTCTATGCAGTCAGATTGCGTACTAATATTATTCAGGGCCAACCGGTTACGAGACTGCGTAACCGGACCAACAGCGACAAAAAAATTAAAATTATTAGCGTTCTATTTAATTAAGCCCCCATGCATATGTTATTCTGTCTCTTCCTACCCTCACTCCACTCTCTGTCGTCCATCTCGACTTTCCCCACACCCACCATCTCTTCACCCCTTTATCTGTCCATTTCGCACTCCTTCAAACCCTCCTCTCCCTTCTCCCTCCACATTACTATCCCCCTACCCAATAAGACGTTGCCTTTGCTTACCCTACAATGTTTCTTTACAGATTGAAAATAATACGTGTATCAGTGCAGTTGAAATCGATTCGAGGTTTTAGGTGGAGAAGTGGAGGATAAACACACACACACACACACACACACACACATATATATATATATATATATATATATATATATATATATTAAGAGCTAATGACTAACTGTTTCTTTTGACAAATATGTACCGCATATGACCGTCTCTATAATGCGTATTCATGAATCCAACGCACTTTCGTTTAAGACTGATACAATAGCAGATAACTGGAACGAGGCACAGACACCCACTTCTTGTCAGCACTGAGAAACAAACAAGAAAACATTTCCATTATTATGTTCCCTCCCACCGCAACGACAAATCTATCTGCCTCTGTACCAAGTGGCACATGTAAAGGTGATAGAACAACTTTACGCGCTCCTACTTACACTTCTTACAGTGTATTTTTCATCTGACGAAGGAGACAGGTACAGTAGACAGCTGCAAACCATTTATTGTTTACCGGATTTGGATATGTATCATTTATCGTTCTTCAGAAACAGTAAACATTGGCACCTGTTAAAATGTAATAGTACTTTCGGAAACAAACCACTCGCAACTGTTGGATGTATATGACTCCTTCGCTAAATAACATTTTTGTGCAGTTGCTGACAACAATAAGCCATGTTTATGACACTGAAGTTGTCCAATACAGAGAAAAAGATATTTAAATACCCCTCCGCCGATTTGACAATTATTAGATTATGAGGGATATATTCGTAGGACACATACGAGTTTGAATCACGTTGTCAGCAATTACACTTTTAGTCAGTCTTCACAGGAGTCGGGTGTTGAGACCGACTGGAATATCGTTGTGGTAGCATGAGTCAATGATGACATGTGCCTTTCACAGAATGACTCTCACCGTGTTTACGAATGTTGAAAACTGCATAAAATGCTGGTGATCAAATTTCCATAAACTGGAAAAATACATACAGTGCATCTGACTAATTCATTCCAGTTTTCTTCTTCTTTCGTTTCACCCTCTTTGGGGTACGTTGGATCAATCATTTCTTTGTGCGTTGTTCTTTTCTTAGGGGCCAGTATTTCTTCATTCTTTCTGGTGTTCTTCTCCTCTCTTCTTCCGAGATGAAGGATTTGGACTTTTGTGTGGATTTGTCTTGGAACCTTATGTTTTCATCTTTAATAATTAATTTAGCAGTTCGTTCAATAAGTGAATTTTCTGAAATATTTAATTCCACTAGGTCTTTCTCAGTTTCTTTAAACCAGTTGTGCTTCGTTTTTCGGTTGCAGAAGAAGTCAAAGATTTGTTTAGTTAATCTGTTGGAATTCATTCTGAGAAGATGAACATAAAAATTTATTCTCCTTTTTCGCATAGGATCTGAAAGTTTCTCAATTTTCTTGTAGAGAGTTTCATTTTTGATGTATGTAATCATACTGTCTTGAAATTTTGGCCCAAAGATTTTTCTTAAAATTTTTCTTTCCTTTACATCAGGTTTCTCCATTTAGCCTTTGAAATTCATGTTAAGTGTTTCGACTGCATACAGTGCTTCTGGCTTAATCACTGTCTTGTAATGTGTAATTTTGGACCCCCATGAAAGGGATTTTTTGTTGTAAGTATTTGTTGTTTGTTGGAAGGCCAATTCAAGTTTATTTCTTCTGGATTCCATTGCTTTGCTTTCCCCAGCATTCCAACTAATCCATTCTCCGAGATATTTGAATTCTTTTACTATTTCAATCTTCTGTTCTTGAACTTTGAGGTATTTACATGAGTGCTTGATGTTTGTCAATATCTTAGTTTTTTCAGAGGAGATGTGAAGAGCAATTTTAGCTGCTTGTTTCTTTAGTTCATGGATTTGCTCCTGTGCTTCTTCCATTGTTTCAGCAAACAGGGCCATATCATCTGCAAAAGCAATGCAATTTACTTTAAGGTTCTTCTTTTTGCAACCCAGTCTTATACCACTTTAAATATTTGTGTTCCATTCTCTGACTACTTTCTCAAGCGCACAATTAAACAGCAACGGTGAGAGCCCATCGCCATGTCGCACTCCCGTTTTTATTTCAAAGGGTTCCGATAGTTCGCCCATAACTTTAACTTTCGAAAGTGTATTTGTAAGGGTCGCTTTTATAATATTAGTTGCTTTCTTATCCAAACCCAATTCTTCCAGGACTGATAACAAAGATTCTCTATCAAACGAATCATATGCTTTTTTGAAATCAACGTAAGTGAAACAGGCATGACGTCTGAAATACGCGTTAAAGAGCACGCTTACTTCAGTTCACAATCATAAAACAGTTTCTGACTAACGCCATATAAGATCGGAGCAGTCTATTGAGACCATTGACACACATCTTAAAGTGTTGCACAATGTGTCTTTGCCCTTGATTTTTGGTATGCCATCATGTTTTTGAGGTTTTGTATTTGTTCCGAACATGATCTACCCTTTCTAAAACCTCCCTGGTATTCCCCGATTTGCGGATACAATTGCGGCTCTGCCCTGCCAAAAGGACTTTAGAAAGAATCTTGTACGTTATATCCAGCAGCGATATTCCTCTATAATTGTTGGGGTCTGTCATCAAACCTTTATTGTGGATAGGGTGGATGAGAGCTGTTCTCCATTCTGCAGGGATCTCTTCTTCACTCCAGATTTGATCGAAACACTCTTTAGGGATGTAACTGCATTTTTGTCAGCCTTTTTCCATAGTCCGGCCACTATTTGATTTTCTCTGGACGTCTTGCTGTTTTTAAGTTCTGAAATGACCTTCTGTAGTTCTTCAGTCGTCGGTGGTTCTGAATCCGGCTTCTCACGGTTGTTTGGGATGGATTCAAATTCTTCAAGGATGGGTTCACATTTCAAGAGTTTCTCAAAGTAGCCTTCTAGTATTTTGCAGTTTTCCGTGTTGTTGTGAGCGATGGTCCCATTTAAATCTCGAAATTGGAGGGTGGGTGCTTTGTATCCTGATAACCTTTGTTTGAATGTTCTGTAAAAGCTCCTTGTCTTGTTTTTAGCTAATTCTTCATCAGTTTGGAGGATAGTTTTGTTTTCAAGTGTCTTCTTAATCCTTTTTATATTTTTATCTACCAGTTTTCTAACTGTAATGAAATTTCAGTCTAGTTTCTGCTGTTTTCTGTGATTGCCAAATTTGTCACGCCTGTTCTCTTGTTTCAATGAGGGCATCATATTGCATCGACCACCAGGCATGTTTTTTACTTTTTTTGTTAGGTGCTATCCGTTCAGCTGTAGTAATGAGGTTTGTCTTGATATCCCCCCAGATTTGTGTCTGAATGGTTTCTGTTGCTTTTGTGAATTCATCTGATTTTAATATCTTTTCTGTGCTATACTTCCAACCCTTCATTTGTTTCATGCTGCGTTTCCTGTTCGCGATGACTTTGAACTTAATTTTAGAAAGGTAATGGTCTGAATCCAAGTTTGCACCCCTGAGTGTCCTAACGTTCATGATTTCTTTGCTAGAAATCTTCTTGATTGCCACATGATCAAGTTGAAATTATCCAAGGCTAGGATTTGGGGATACCCATGTCTTTTGTCTTCGTGGTAGTTTCTTGAAAGCTGTGGATTTAAGAATTAAATTGTGTGCTTGGCAAAGTTGTGTTAGTCTCACACCATTTCTGTTTGTTCTCTTGTGTGCAGGATAGTTTCCAACTATTTTCTTATATCTTATTTCTTTACCAACCTGTGCATTAAAGTCTCCAAGAAGGATGATGATGATTTTATCTGGAATTTTCTGAATAATGTCATCTAGGTGATTCCAAAAGGCCTCCACTTTTTCTTTGTTTTTCCTGTTACCCTCGTTTATAGGGGCATGTGCATTGATAATTGTGTAGATTTTGTTTGTGCTTGTGAATGTAAGACTTGAGATTCTTTTTGATTGGGAATCAAAGCCAGCTATTGAGTTCAAGATTTGTTTGTTGATTATAAAGGCTGTCCCAAGATGTGGTACATTTTTCATTACTCTCGGTCCCACTTTCCCTTTGTATATCCTAAAACCTTCGGAATCGAAGGTATCTGTATCCATGTATCTTGTTTCTTGAATGGCTGTTATGAGTACGTTGTGGTTCTTTAGCGTGTGTGCTAGATGTTTTAGTTGTCCTGTTTTCAACAATGAGTTTGCATTGATAGTTGCTAGGTACGTTGATTGCCTATATTGAAATTTGGATGAGATTCCAACACACTCCGACTTGTCTTTGTGCAATGTTGCAGACTCCCCAGAATCCGAATGTCTGCTGACGTACTGGCGTATGGTGGATCGTCCACCTGGGATAAAATAGTTTACATCACACACTTCCATGATTGGTGAAAGTTATTTTGGGTGTGGCCCAAAGGCCAAAAAATGTACAACCAAGATTGTGAGTCCTGGAGGTAGTTGTTCCGCTCTCTCTGCCGTTGGGAATCTGAACTTCCTCTTCCACCTTTGAGACCGTTGACCAGGTTTCACCTAGTAACCCTAGGCAGAGGCCCTTACAGAGTGCTACCATCCAGAGCCAGATGGACCCAGGTTTTTAACGAGGTGTTACTCCTCCCCCTCCTCCTTCCTCATCACTTGCGAAATGAGGCCTCGGAATTGGGACTGGCAGTGGTGGAGTTTCATTCCAGTTTAATTATCGCTGTGAAAATAAAATTCAAATTACTTGCATAATCTTACAGTATTCATTTAGCTAGGCAGGAGCATGTGAAGGGCGAAGGGAAGGAAGAGAAAGATTAGTAATTATGAGCCACTACCAAAAACAAATCTGGAATCAGTGTATCTTGTTCCTCAAATTACTTTCATGCAAGTACTTTCATGCAAGATGAGATAGATGCATTATTAAAATATTATATTACATTATTCAAATGGCAACAAAAACTTTATTATAATTGCATTAATCTCAAACATTAAAAGAATGTAGAAATAAATAAGAAGTTTAAAAAAGGACAGATGCATTGCACATGTATCATGCTATATAAGAAAGCTACAGGTATTTTATTGAATTTGGTTATATTCATTATAATTGCAAAACAAACGTAAATACATATACATAATTTTTCATTAATGTGACTTGTGATGTTGAACTTTTTTGGCTATGTACTCTATATCTGGGTCGTTTGGGCTACATGCAATACTCATTGCGTCTTCTAAATGACTGGACAACTGATTACGATATTTATTTTTCAGGTACTTCATTTTTGAAAACAAAGCTTCATAAAGGTAAGTTGAAGGAAATAGTGGTAAAATGAACTGTGCACAGTCTCGTAAATTTTTATAACTGTTAGGCACACATTTCGAAAATTCAGTATACTGTTGTGTTTCACGATGGTCTACAAACAGAACTGTAAGCTGTGCGTCATGCTCAAGTTGGATTATTTCATTTAGCAAATTAGTTTTAGGAAATCCAAATCGGCAGAATAATTTCAGATCATCATGTCGAACATGCCAAGGGTTCGCTATGGGTTTGAAATAGCTTCGAATATTTCTAAAATCTGCAAATCTAATTTTATTTCTTCCAAATAGCCTTCCAAATATTCTTTCATGTTTTGGTAAGTAGTATCGGCGATGGTTAAGCCTGATCAGAGCATAGCAACAGTTGGAAAATTAGACAGATCTTTTCTTCCGATTTCATTTATATAATATTGCAGTTTGTCTTCAAATGCAAATATTTTGTAACTCATTTGCCCAATTATCTTGTTTGGTCAGTGTAATTCCAAGTTAAGTGTGTTGAATTTTTGTGGAATATCAGTCAAAAAGCTGAAAGTATCCACCATTCATCAGCATCAAGTTCAGGATAATTTTTGCCACTTTGTTGTAAGTACCAACACTTTTTGCTTTGCTTAGACATCTGAAAGCAGTAAGTAGGAGAACATCACTGTAACAAGCTTGCAATTCCTGCAGAAGTTCTTTAAATTTTCCGCGATTAGGTTCACGGGCACGAATGGAATTTTTAACGCTTATAACCGTTTGCATAACATTCTTCAATTCGGTCTTTGAAATTTGACATGCCAAACTTTCTTAATGCAGTAAGCGGTGAATGGAGAGTAAATTTGGCAATTTCAATTCCTTCTTAATCAGTGCTACCAAACCACTGTTGACTCCCACCATTGACGGACAACCATCTGTACATACAGATATTAATTTGCTCATAGATAAGTCTTTTTTTTTACAAATTCTTCAACTGCATCCACAAACTCATATCCTTTTGTGTGAGCTTTCTTGGTTATAATTGCAAAAAAATCTTCCTCTATTACCCCATCATTTGTTCAGTAATGCACAAATAATGAATACTGAGCCATCGAAGCTAAATCTGTACTGGAAACACATGCAAGAGTGAAGTATTTGCATAGTTTGACTTTATTTATTACTGCCTCAAACGTATATTTTGAAATATCTTCTATACGACATCGACAGGTAGATTCTGAAAGTGTGAGCTTATTTATTTCAGCTGATATTTGTTTACGCTTGGAGAAATTTTGAAACAAAGTTTCAGAAACAGTCGTCATACATTGCTTCACTAATTCAGCATCAGTGAAAGCTTTCATAATTTTTTGCCAGTGTATTACATACTTGGTATGATGCTCTTGTGACAGCCTCACTTTGCCCAACTGCTGCTAACATAACGCTTTGTTGACGACGACTGGTAGGTTTTAGATGAGCAATTTCTTCCTTTCTTTCCTTTGAATTCAAAGGAAAAGCTACTTTAAATGAACTGTGCTTACTTGTATAGTGGCGAAAAAAATTGCATCTCTTCAGTACCACAATCGTATCCCGTTGTATTAAGCAAGTAGCAGTACCTTCTTTGCGTCCACTTATAAAGCATAACTCTTCTTCCGATATTTCTTGGAAACTTCTTTTCTCTTCGCATATTTTCCCCTTAGTGACTGTTCTTGAGGGTACACCAGACATTATTTATTCCACTAATAATTATATCATCAAATATGAGCAGAAATACACTCAATACGTGACGAACGCTCAGGGGCAGAGAAAATCAGTTCGCGACTGACACGCTGACACGACAAAGCTAACACTGAGGTGTCTGCGCGACAAGCCCGCCACCGACAAACGAGCGGCCTTGGGCACGCGGAGCATTTGATGCACGGCTCGCATTGTTGGCTAGCAGGCCGCTCACGCCTTTAGGGCTGCGGAACACCGGAAAATGGTGCGTTAAATGAAAGTGGTGGACGTTTTCAATTACGTACTTACTTCCCCGACGTTAATCACAGTTCTACTCAGTTTCCGTAAACAAAACACCGCTACACAGACAAGTAGATAACTAATGAGACCCGTGCGAAGCCGAAGAGGGTCGCGAATCGCACGGGAACCTGATGTGGGCCGTATGTGCCCCGCGGGCCACAGTTTGACGACCACTTGTCTAACGCTGACCGGGTTGCCTCCAAACACGTCTCCGACGGTTGTACGGTTGAAGGCATATGCGACACCCATCGGCGAAGAGAACGCGATGCCAATCCTCAGCGGTTCATTCGGCATGTTGTTCCGCTCATCTGTACCGCTCTGTATGGTGTCGTGGTTGTAAAGAAGGGCCTCGCCATGGACGTCGGGAGCGAAGTTGCGCATCATGCACCCTATTGCGCACAGTTTCAGTAGTAAGACGACATCCTGTTGCTGCGCGAAAAGCCTTATTCAACGTGGTGGCGTTGCTGTCATTGTTCGTCCGAGGCATAATCCTTAGGTAGCGGTCATCCACTGCAGTAGTAGCTGTTGGGCAGCCTGAGCGAGGCATGTCATCGACAGTTCCTGTCTCTCTGTATTTTCTCTATGTCCGCGCAACATGGCTTTGGTTCACTCCGAGACGCCTGGACACTTCCTTTTTGAGAGCCCTTTCTGGCACAAAGTTACATTGCGGACGCGATAGAACCGCGGTATTGACCGTATAGGCATGGTTGATCTACAGAAAACACGAGCCGTGTACCTCCTGCCTGGTGGAATGACTGGAAATGATCGACTGTCGGACCCCCTCCGTCTAATAGAAGTTCCCCATGCATGGTGCTTTACGTCTTTGTGCGGGTTTATTGACATCTCTCATCAGTCAAAGGAATTGTGTCTGTGATACAATATCCGCAGTCAACGTCTGTCTATACGAGTTCTAGGAACCGGGGTGATGCAAACATTTGTTTGATGTGTGTATATGGTTCAGCGACACACGCGCTATAAGTTGTTGGAATACATTAATATGAATTCAGTGGACATTCATGTAATACTGAAGTTAACAGTCAGGCATCTTGTGTAGCACATAGAAGTATCAACTGTCCTCTTCTTCATCCCTCACCACAAAACTGACACACCGTCACTTGACCCTCCCATTTCCACTCATCTCCCCCCCCCCCCCCCCCCTCCCCCTTAACAGCTGTGTTCCAGTGTGAGGACTCCATGGCTCAAACTCATTCATTTTCTGAGTTCTGTGGCAGGTTGTTGCACAAGTGTGAAGTCTTTTATGTGACTCGTCACGAATCAGTGAATTACGATTTTATGATACTGCAGCCATGCGATCGTTCTGAGGCAACTATATTTACCCTCTGAGTTGAATTATTACAATGTATACCTGTAAGAGAATGTTATGAACGTGTATTACAAGGACATGTTAAGCATAAAGGTAAATAAATATGCAACTCCCTTTCCTGTTAATACCTCTGATACAGCGAAGAACATGTGCCCTCACAGTGGTACCACTTTGTTACGATCTCCGCAACTGTTTTGACGTATGTCAACGTCAGTTGATGAACAGAACTGATGAATGCAGGTCACAGGAACATACTTCCTGTTAAATACACCATACTGTATGTTAATGGTTTCTCATTGTACGCAGTGCGAGCAGTATTATGTATCTTGCATATGTTCTCGTATCCTGTAATACGACAACTGGTCTATAAAATCAGAAATCGGTTTTTCGGAGACGATATGTCACAGATAGGTCAAACATATTTAACATCTAAGTAATGTTTGCACATACATAATATCACTTGTTTCTATGACCTACACTGTTTGACACGTATGCTTTATTCATTTTCAGTTCAAAATGCAAGTGAGAATGGCTACAAACCCGAAGTCATGAAAGTTTAAAATTAATGAACAATTAACAGTCAAAAGGGAAGAAATTTCTTTCAAAAAAGTAAGTAGTTTCCTGTTCAGAATCTATCAGAGTACTGCCTTTTGTAACTGCGGTCTACATTTAAAATAGTTATCTGGTTGGAGTAGTGGAGAGGAGATGGTGAAAGGAGGAAATAAAAAAGGAGGGAATAGAAAATTGATTGAAAGCGACTGGGCAACAGGAAAGGTAGCAAGGACGACAAATAGTAGAGATTTCTCCTAAAAATGAAATGTATAAAAAATCTCATGGACCAATATGTGTGTAAATTGTAAGCGGCACCAAATAGTAAAATTATAAAATGGGGTAATGAGGATTGATGAAGAGGAAAGAAGTCAGGAATGGGTGGAATGGTTAGTGTGAGAGAATTTATGGGTTTAACGATAGAGGGTCCCACACTAAAACTGCAATCAATAATGCACATTTTTTCTATTGAAATACCAAAAGATGGGGCCAGTGAGTGTGTGAAACTGTAAAAAGGATAAAATAGTAAATTGTGGAAGTGAAAATAAACTAACTAAAATTGAATTAATGTCTTTAAATATTAAATATTGATAATGTAAAACCATACGGTCTTGTTCCGAGAACATAAATAGTAAAGACGTATAAAAATACTCGTTAAAATGTTAAAATCAAAGAAAAATAGCCAGCAAATTTCTGTACTCTTACCGCTGTATGGATGACGTCATTCTCTTAGTTAGAGGCGACCAAAGTGATGTTAAAGACTATTAACCCACAAATTAGGTTCACAGTTGCTCACGAAGATAAAGAAGCTATGAATTATCTCAACATTACTGCGACAAGAGAGCTGGGCAAACGTCATTTTAGTGTGAACAGAAAACCCACCTTTGCAGACATTATTATTGCTTCTAAGTCTTGGCACCCTGAAAGAATCGAGATAGCATATTTTCGATCAGTGATTAAAAGGTTATTAAGACTGTCATTAAGCAAACGTGAGAGGAATACAGAAATGGCTATTATAAAACAAGTTGTAGTAAGCACCGGTTATTCGGTCTCAAAAGAATCTCAGTTACTACAGAAAATTAAAAGACAAGAGCAACGTAAAATATATGGCAGGACACTAACAAGTGAACAGGAAGACAAGAAAATCATGTACATGCCTATGTGGAATAAAGGACGAGTTTCAGAAGTTATTACTAGAGAACTTCGCAATCCCAATTACCATATAGGATTAACGACATTATTCGATTCAGACTGATTAAAAAAGCCTCAAAATTGATGATAGCAGGTGTACATAAAATAAATTGTGGAAACTACCCAAACGTTTACGTAAGTCAAACAGGCATGGCGTCTGAAATACGCGTTAAAGAGCACGCTTACTTCAGTTCACAATCATAAAACAGTTTCTGACTAACGCCATATAAGATCGGAGCAGTCTATTGAGACCATTGACACACATCTGAAAGTGTTGCACAATGACCCTAAGAGGCATTTCCTGAGCAATTATGGAAGGAATTTACACACCTTCTGCAAGAGCCTGGCAACGTATGAAATCAGCATTAAGGATTTTATTGTCGTGTATTTTTTTAGATACTTAGAATGCCTCTTCCAACGTCCACGTCGACGAAGCGCACATTTGAGCAGCAGGCGCACGTACAAACTGGCTTCCGTAACTATTGCGTAACCGTGCGCCGCGAAACACCACCAATCAGAAGAAAATGCTACGCATGTTGTTCCCTGTAACATTATTTGTTGCGCAATGTTTCACATCTATACTTTGTTTTATACTTTTCATGATATTCTACTATCATTGTTTTGAATTTTAATGTTTTATGCCAGTTAATTCGATTCTAGGTAACCTACATAGTTCCACTTGTACAATTTTACCGTTTGACTTTATTTCTACATCCATTGTTCTATACTTCTAATATTTGAAAGACAATTTTCGTACGATTTTACATTACATAGTTTCAAAGCAAGACTTTAAGGTTTTATACTACCATTGTGTCACACTTAATATTTTGAGACATTAATTCAATTTTTCTTACTTTCTCTTCAATGAACAATTAACTATTTTTTTCACTTACAGTTCTACACATCCACTGGGCTACGATATGAAGATTTTAATGAAAATATTTCACATATAATTTTTGGCGATACCTGTGTGCCTCTCCTCCTACTTGTTCCATTTCCTCTCTCCCAGTCACCCTTACTCCATTCTCCCATCCACCTTCTTTCCCCCTTTCAGTTCCCCCTCTCCACTACCGCCATCAATTTCGTATTTAAAACAATGACTGCAATCACAAAGCGCAGTACCCAGATACGACGTTCCGAACAGACGAGGAGAGCTGCCGACGCAACGTCTCAGCTAAATTTAACATTTATATATAATTCTTTTCTAATTATTGTAAAAATATACGCAGCACATATATCGTTTTACTTTTCTTAGATGTGAAGATGTCATGTAATTAAAAATGTACAACTGAGACTGAATGATGATTGAGATTTGTTTTAAATAGTCGCTTCTCTAAGGTTTATAGCTTAGCGGAAGAAGCATGAAAATCTTTGCCTTGGTATATTATAGTGACTTCACATGTTCCTTAGACAAACTGATTTTCTTTGTAGGTATGCATTGGTGTGACAGGAATTTGATGTCGGTATAGACAAAAGTTAAACTCCAACCATCCTTCCTGTCATCAGAAAGTGTCATCATATCCAGGCTAGCAATTCTTTCTAAATGATAGAAGGTTCCTCACATAAATTGTTATACATAAAAGATCTAACATTTTGAGAGCAGTTGTAAATGGCGACAGTTGAGGAATCTGAAGATGTGAGTGGTATATGAAACATGCAAACATGCTCGTAATTTGATTTGTGGTGAGGCTGGGGAATGGGGGATATTAGAACTTTTATTAGCAAGATTACGTGCGCTTCCATATATTCTTCGCATTTTTAAGCCCCGCAAACAATATCCAAAGACACAGTCGATTTCCATGAATGTGAAAAGAGGCGATCAATAGTTTCTACATTTGATGTCATTTAAATATAATGCGATGGGCTTCATAAGAAGACAACTGGGTGAATGGAAGGCATCGTAGCAATTTAGGGGTTGGAACAGGTGTCTGCTGTGAATGAAATGAAGTATAGCTACATGTCGTGTTGCTGCATATAACTTTATATTATAATCAGAGGACCCTGAAGGCAGTTGAGGGAGCTAAGGGTCCTTCTGATTAAGATGCAGTCAATATCAAAGTGCACACTTTAAGTGGGTCAATGCAGATTAGTAAAATAACATGTTTTTTACATCCTATACACCAATGGCTGAGGGTCCTGCAAGCCCATGGGAAGATTCTGGAAGTACTAAACGTTCACGAAATCCCCATCACGTACTGGTTTATCAATTATGGCTATCAATCATTCAGATTAGATTAGTTTTTCGTTCCATAGATCCATGCTGAGGAGATCCTCGTGGATGTGGAACATGTCAAACTTTTTGTTTAGCTGAAATAACAATACTAATAGTATGAATATATACAATACATCATTTGTTTCTATTAAAAATTTGTCGAAGGAGTTGGCTACTAGTAAGTCTTTCAGACTCCTTTTAATCTGATCTTTATTTGCAAACTAATTTTTTTATGTTTGCTTGCAAATTATTGAAGACGTGTGTTCCTGAGTAGTGGACCCCTTTTTGAACTAAAGTAAGTGCTTTTAAGTCCTTGTGCAGATCATTTTTGTTCCTGGTATTGTCTGTATGAACTGAGATGTTTGTTGGAAAAAGAGATATATTATTTAGGACAAATTTCGTTTCAGAGTAAATATACTGAGAGGCAGTAGTTAGTGTAACCAGTTCTTTGAAGACGTTTCTACAGGATGTCTGTGAATTTACTCCACAAATAATACGTATTACACGCTTTCGGGGTCTGAAAACTTTTGTTTGACTTGAAGAGTTACCCCAAAATATTATACCATACGACATTATGGAATGAAAGTAGGCAAAGTATGCAAGCTTTTTCATTTTTATGCCGCCTATGTCTGCTAACATTCGAATTGCAAATACAGATTTGTTGCAGCGTTTCTGCAGTTCTGTGGTGTGCTCCTCCCAACTGAATTTATTATCAAGTTGTAATCCCAGGAATTTATGACTGTCAACCCTTTCTATCTCCTCTTCTTCATACTTTATGCATATGCTAGGTGGAAACCTCTTACAGGTTCTGAATAGCATGTAGTGAGTCTTTTCAAAGTTTAATGTCAATGAGTTGGCTTTAAACCACTTATTAATATCCATGAAAATATCATTAGCATATCTTTCTAGATCTACACTCGACATACTATTTATTGCAATACTTGTGTCATCTGCAAACAAAACTAACTCTGCTTCTGTCAGTGTAACTGACGAGAGATCATTAATGTACACAAGAAAAAGCAATGACCCTAAGATGGATCCTTGTGGGACACCACATGTAATTTCTTCCCATTCTGATGATGACTGATGACTTAATTCACTAGTCCCTTGTACTGACACCCTTTATTTCCTGTTAGCTAGGTATGACTTGGACCATTTAGCAGCACTGCATGTGACACCTTACAATTCTAATTTATTTAAAAGGATGTTGTGGTTCACACAATCAAATGCCTTTGAGAAATCACAGAAAATACCTGCTGCTTGTAATTTGTTATTTCATAAATTAAGTACATTTTCACTGTAGGTGTAAATAGCCTTCTCGATATTAGAACCCTTTAGAAATCCAAACTGTGTTCTTGATAATATGTTATTTGTGGTCAGATGGCTGAGAAGCTGCCTGTACATTACTTTTTCTAAAATTTTTGAGAATGCTGGCAAAAGTGAAATCGGTCTGTAGTTTGATGGTTTCTCTTTATCCCCTTTCTTGAATAGAGGCTTAACATCAGCATATTTTAGCCAGTCAGGAAATGTCCCAGTTATAACTGACTGGTTACACAAGTAAGTTAGAATTATACTAAACTCACAAGAACACGAATTAATTAAATTTGTTGATATTTCACACAGAACGCATAGCATCTTCGAAAAGTACGAGAATGGACATCAGCAAAATGTATATCTTGGAGAGCAACACAGGTAACAGAACAGGAGGAGAAATGTATGTGTCCAGGGCAGCAGTGTTTGAGATTTGAACTTAACAGTATGCTGCTGATATTGTAGTAACATCGTGGAGAGAACAGAACGCAATACTAGCACATCCTGATTTCCCGCTAACAATATCTGTCAAGCACATTGTTACAGAAATGTCTGCAATACATCCTCCAGCCAATGTAACACAATTCAGTCAATGCTTCATAGACGCACAACATGCTGGAAGACAGAACATAGTTTCCTATAGTGGATTCCGAATGTCCCACAACTCAATATACACTCCTGGAAATTGAAATAAGAACACCGTGAATTCATTGTCCCAGGAAGGGGAAACTTTATTGACACATTCCTGGGGTCAGATACATCACATGATCACACTGACAGAACCACAGGCACATAGACACAGGCAACAGAGCATGCACAATGTCGGCACTAGTACAGTGTATATCCACCTTCCGCAGCAATGCAGGCTGCTATTCTCCCATGGAGACGATCGTAGAGATGCTGGATGTAGTCCTGTGGAACGGCTTGCCATGCCATTTCCACCTGGCGCTGGCCAGGGTAATTGGCTTACACCTTCTAGAGCACGTTGGGTGGCACGGGATACATGCGGACGTGCATTGTCCTGGGAACAGCAAGTTCCCTTGCCGGTCTAGGAATGGTAGAACGATGGATTCGATGACGGTTTGGATGTACCGTGCACTATTCAGTGTCCCCTCGACGATCACCAGAGGTGTACGGCCAGTGTAGGAGATCGCTCCCCACACCATGATGCCGGGTGTTGGCCCTGTGTGCCTCGGTCGTATGCAGTCCTGATTGTGGCGCTCACCTGCACAGCGCCAAACACGCATACGACCATCATTGGCACCAAGGCAGAAGCGAGTCTCATCGCTGAAGACGACACGTCTCCATTCGTCCCTCCATTCACGCCTGTCGCGACACCACTGGAGGCGGGCTGCACGATGTTGGAGCGTGAGCGGAAGACGGCCTAACTGTGTGCGGGACCGTAGCCCAGCTTCATGGAGACGGTTGCGAATGGTCCTCGCCGATACCCCAGGAGCAACAGTGTCCCTAATTTGCTGGGAAGTGGCGGTGCGGTCCCCTACGGCACTGCGTAGGATCCTACGGTCTTGGCGTGCATCCGTGCGTCGCTGCGGTCCGGTCCCAGGTCGACGGGCACGTGCACCTTCCGCCGACCACTGGCGACAACATCTATGTATTGTGGAGACCTCACGCCCCACGTGTTGAGCAATTCGGCGGTACGTCCACCCGGCCTCCCGCATGCCCACTATACGCCCTCGCTCAAAGTCCGTCAACTGCACATACAGTTCACGTCCACGCTGTCGCGGCATGCTACCAGTGTTAAAGACTGCGATGGAGCTCCGTATGCCACGGCAAACTGGCTGACACTGACGGCGGCGGTGCACAAATGCTGCGCAGCTAGCGCCATTCGACGGCCAACACCGCGGTTCCTGGTGTGTCCGCTGTGCCGTGCGTGTGATCATTGCTTGTACAGCCCTCTCGCAGTGTCCGGAGCAAGTATGGTGGGTTTGACACACCGGTGTCAATGTGTTCTTTTTTCCATTTCCAGGAGTGTACATAAATGACGAACATGGACATCAAACCTTTCCACATCATTTCTGATGAATACAGGTGCGATTCATTCAACAACAGGCTTGGGTTCAAAGTCTTTTGCTGGCAAAGGCTGCGAATGGCATTGACAGAGGTCTGTTATTACAACATGTATTACATTCCGCATGCAAATCATATCACAGCTATGACGCTAATTCACAAATCTGCACTTGACTCTATTCTCACAGATACACACATGTTGTTATATGTGTATTTTCTCATTGTTTAGATACTAAAGTTGTTATCAAATTACATTCATATTCAAACGAACAATGACTATATGTTTAAATATGTTTGATGTTTTAAAAATTAATACTTGCATTAAGTCGTACACTTACACAAGTATTGTACAGTCTAATTCTTTAATGTTCTGAATGTCAGCGCGTTTTAGCTCAGGCAGGCTGGCGTGAGGTCTGGAACAGGACAAGGAAATTAGACTTCAGAATAACGGACGTAGCTGGTGGAATAGTACTGAGGCGAGGCGGTGACCGGACGGCACCATCGCTGAAAGCAGACGGCGAGCGGCAGATCCCGTGCGACGACAGAGGCGCAGCTGATTGAGATGCCGACGCACCTCACCAGAGGCCCCCAAAACCAGATACATAGCGCGTCCGAGGCAGCGAAGAATGCGCCCTTCGAGCCAACGCCGTGAACCTCGGTAGCAGAGATAGTAGACAACGTCGCCTGGAGCAAAAGCAGGTGTCTACGGCTGCACAGGAACCTGATGCGGCGGATGTGGCAAAGACATCAAGGTTCGATGAGGGCGACCGTGGAGCAACTCAGCCGGCGAGCGACCATCTCGGGGCTGAGAGCGATACGAGGACAAAAAGAGCAATAACGCATCCTCCCGAGAATGCGACTCTTTCAACTTCAACATCTGTGACTTGAGTCCTGACCAATCGTTCAGCGGCACCGTTTGACAGTGGCGAAAACGGCGCGGACGTCAGATGTTGAATACCATTGGCCTTGCAGAATGACTGAAATTCTGCGGACATGAATTGTGGGCCATTGTCGGAAACAATAGTCTGTGGAAGACCTTCAATGCAAAAGATAGCGGATAACGCTTGCATGGTGGCAGATGACGTCGTGGCAGACATCCGGACAACAAAAGGAAATTTACTGAATGAATCTACCACAACCAACCATCGAGCATTCCAGAATGGACCAGCAAAATCGATGTGCAAACGTTGCCAAGGGGAAGTGGCTTTTCGCCATGCAAAGAATTTCCGCGGTGGTGCTGATTGTTGTTCGGCACACACCATGCAAGAAGAGCACATATTCGTAATCGCGGCATCGATTCCGAACCAAGTACAGTGCTGACGAGCGAGTTGTTTCGTTCTCACTAGACCCCAATGTCCTTGGTGGAAAAGTTGCAAGACAGAGGACTGTAATGAACGTGGTACCACGACCCTGGACTGATCATTATCAGAACGCAACAGCAAAACACCACGTTATACAAAAAGTCTCTCCTTGTGGGCAAAGAATCGGCGAACCAACGGGTCCCCGATCCGTGACTTTGACAAGGGCCATTGCGTAGCAACAAAACGCAGAACGGGAGCAAGGACAGGGTCGGCAGCTGTGGCTGTAGCTACACGACGAAAATCAATCGGAAACGATTCGACCACGTCATCGGTTTCCGCATCAATGAACAGGCAAGCAAGTTCGGAGGAATCGAATGCCCTATCCTCAGCAACAGGCAAGCGGGACAACGCATCGGCGTTTCCGTGCTTAGCAGTGGACCGATACAACATATCGCAGTGGTCCTGCGAGAGGATAATAAACCAGCGAATGAATTTCTGCGCAGTACGTGGAGGTACAGGCTTGGTAGGATGAAAAAGCGATGTCAAAGGTTTGTGGTCTGTGATTATGGAAAGTGACTACCATGGGCTTTGCCCGTTAGATATCAAGATACGTGAACAAGCAGCATGGTACTGGGCCAAAAAAGGGAATGGGGAGAAAATAACAGATCATGGGTGTGAGAGTAGAGGATAAGAGAGAAATAAGAAACAGAGGGGAGGAACTGTGGCAGAGGGTTTGGGAGGAAGATGAAACGGGAAGAAAAACATTACAGTTCTTACCTGATGTAAGAGAACGCGGGATCATGAAATACTTCGAACCCACACGAGGACTCATCCACTTTCTCACTGGTCATGGACCCTATCCGACACATTTATGTCGGTTTGGCAAAAGGGCAACCCGCGCGTGTGACTGTGGCGCAGCGGAGGGAACTCCCGACCATGTGGTCTTTGAGTGTCCTCTCTTCAACGACGTTGCGACAACACTCCGATACAGACTTAAAAATAATGAGACGTACAATCTACTCAGACATGAAGACACTTTCCATTCTCTGAATGCTCTGGCAGATGAGGTATCGCGAAAAGTGTTAACAGACTACCTGAGGGACCAAGAATAGGCACAAAATCATAGACTAACCGATTAGGACCTGATCCCATTCCCATACCGCCTGTGCGTGGAATGGCCGACTTCCATAAGTTGGAAACCGCCACGTACAGGATTAGGGGTGAGGGGTGGGGTGGAGTCAATTACACGGATTGTGACAGAGCACCATCGATGACGTAGGCTAAGTTAGTAGTACGTGGGACTTAGTTTTAGAACACTAACGTAGGAAACTGCAGCAAACACTAACCTTGGCCGGCCCAGTGCCAGGGGCGTGCTCCTCGGGGTTAGTTCGAGCAGCCTGGCCACTCTAAGAAGGTTTGTATCTTACTGGCACATCTGTGAGGCTGCAGTAGGTAGTCATTTCTAGGTTAGATAATTAAGTAAAGAAAGTAGGTAAAACTCAACTGCCCATTGTTGTAGGAAACCTACCATATTGTAGAAACTTACACTGTAGTTCACTAACATAATTTTAGTACCAAGCTGCATAACAACATATTTCTATGTAACAATAAATGGCCCACTAATCATGTTAGGAGGTGGGTCAAATATGTATAACTAGTATTGTTGTGTTAATAAAGAATTTTTTTTTTTTAAAAGTGATGACCATACAAGAAACCATGAAATTTTGTAACACCAAATAAGAGAGCCAATGCTTCTTTCTCGATCTGTGAATAATTTCTTTGCGCAGACGAGAGCAATTTGGACGCAAAGGCAATAGGGCGATCGTGCGATCCATCTTTGTGTGCAAGCACAGCACCGATCACGAAATCCGATGCATCCACCATCAACAAAAGGGGCTTCTGGGGATCGTTTGGCATAAGGCAAATATTGGAAAGCAACACCGATTTCAACTGGCGAAAGACGCGTTCGCATTCCGTCATCCAGACGAACGGAACACCTTTACGGCGTAAGGGATGAAGCGGAGCTGAAATGGAAGAGGCGTGTGGTATATAACAGTGATAATAATTAATTTTTCCCAGCACACTCTGTAGCTCCTTCAAATTCTGCGCCGAAGGCAACTCTTGTATGGCACGGAGGTTCGTTGGACTGGGATGTATGCCTTGGGCATTGAGCACATGTCCCATGTATGGCAAGTCCCGAGCAAAAAACACACATTTGTCCTTCCGCAAGCGAAGACCATTTTGTCGCAAGACCTGAAATAATGTACTGAGATTGGCCAAATCTTCTTCTTCCGGCTTTCCGGAGATCACAATATTGTCCAAATAATTTGCTGCAGTAGGTACCGACGCACAAACAGTTTGTAGATATTGCTGAAACAATGCAGGGGCGGATGCACACCCGAATGGCAGTCGTTTGAATCGATACAACCCAAGATGCGTGTTAACCACCAAAACGCGCTGGGATTCTTCGTCCACCGGTATTTGCAAGTACGCATCTGCTATGTCCAACTTCGAAAAATATTTACGCGGGCACAGTTCGTCAAAAAGATCTTCCGATCGGGGTAAAGGAAAAGTTGCAATCACTAGTTGTGGATTCAATGTTGCCTTGAAGCCCACAAAAAGTCTCAACTTTCCGGAAGGTTTAGGGAAAATTACTAAGGGTGATGCCCAGAGAGAAGCATGCACACGTTCAATTACACCTTGTGATTCCAAATCGTGTAATGTTTTCGCGACCTCATCACGCAATGCGTGGGGAACATTGCGCGCTCTGAAAAATTTCGGTTGCGCGTTTACCTTCAGTTCCAAATGTGCTTTATAATTCGTAGCGCAACCGAGGCCAGGTGCAATAATGTCTGCAAATTCTTCACATAGACGAGAAACACTGTCTGAAGGCACCGTCTGGTTCACTGATAGGACATGATTTACTATAGACAAGTTAAACAACTGAAATAAATCGAAACCAAACAAGTTCACTGCAGAAGAAGAACAAAGGACGTAAAATGACACAAGTTTTGTTTCTTCTCTGTATGTTGCAAGAAGGCTGCACTGTCCTAACACAGGGATACCTTGCCCTGAATAACTTGTTAACTTAACATTTGCGGCACGCAACGAAGGTGTGCCCAGCAGTTTATAAGTGTCTTGATTGATTAGTGAAACTGTAGCTCCTGTATCGAGCTGGAATGGTATCACTTTGCCGTTAATGTCCAAGTCTACAAAAAGTTTATTGTCCTGCTGACGACAAGAGCGACTGTCTCGTGCAACGTGAACTGACACTGGTACATAATCACTTGCGACTTGACGGGAGTTCCGGCGACGTCGACGCACACTATTTTTGGGACGAACACAGTCACTGTTATAGAGAGTGGCACTGCGCAGAGTGGAATGAACTACATGAATTTCCATGGGCGAAGTTTCGAGAGTACCCTTAGTTCTATCCGATTCCGGCGCGAAGCAAAGGGCCTGCAACGGTTTTGAGCTTCCGATCTGAGCTTTTTTTCGCAAACACTCTGAACATGTCCTTTTTTATTACAATGAAAGCAAATAGCCTGGCGTGACTGGCAATCCCTAGTAAGGCCTCGCAAGGTTGCAACCCACTCCCGATTAGTCTGACCTGCCGTACGTTTTGTACGAAAGAAGGCATACCGTTTGGCAACTACATTGCCTGATTCTTTGAAATATGCATCCAATGCAGACAAAATTTCTTCGTAGGACAGAGTTGCTACGTCGCGTCGGGGAAATAATTGGACTATCACACGGTACGTGGTCACCCCTACTGAAGAAAGGAGAGAAGGCTGCCGCTCGTTACCTTGAACTCTGTAGGCGGCGAGATGGAATCCAAATTGGCGTGACCACTCCGTCCAGCTTTCCAGTGCACCGTCAAAAGGTCGAAAAGTTGATGCAACAGCGTGTTGTGGGTGCGTTAGCGGTGAAGCGGGTGCTGCCGCATCGTTGTGCATCACACGTTGACCCTGGACGAGATGTCCAAGGGCATCCAGCAAAGCCTACGTCTGCTGATTCTGTAAGCGATAAAATTCGGACAGTACATCTGGAGATAGTGGCGAAGCCATTACACAAGGAAATCAGGGCAATATCGATACGAACGCGGTTTCGTCTCGTCGCCAATGTTGTGGTTGGCAGGAGAGCCAACACAGGGTTACTAAAGGAGGCCGAAATGCACGCGTTTTAGCTGGCTTGAGGTCTGGAACATGACAAGGGAATTAGAATTGAGAAATACGGACGTAGCTGGTGGAATACTTAACTTTAATCCATTAATGACAAACGTCGCTCTTGACATTACATGATTCACAGTATCAATAGTAACAGATAACGGCGCCTTGCTAGGTCGTTGCAAATAACGTAGCTGAAGGCAAATCAGAGCGTATTTTGTCAGTGAACCATCGCTAGCAAAGTGCTAGGAAGTCTCTCTAGACCTGCCGTGTGGCGGCGCTCGGTCTGCAGTCATTGATAGTGGCAACACGCTGGTCCGACGTATACTAACGGACCGCGGCCGATTTAAAGGCTACCAACTAGCAAGTGTGGTGTCTGGCGATGACACCACAAAGCTCATCAATCGATGACATAAAATAAGGTGAAAAATAGCACTCATAGCCCAAGAGAAATATCTTTGATGTTCTTTTTCTACAGATTAGTCTCAGCACAACTACATTGGTTGTTTGTTGTTGTGGTCTTAAGTCCTGAGACTGGTTTGATGCAGCTCTCCATGCTACTCTATCCTGTGCCAGCTTCTTCATCTCCCAGTACCTACTGCAGCCTACATCCTTCTGAATCTGCTTAGTGTATTCATCTCTTGGTCTCCCTCTACGATTTTTACCCTCCATGCAGTCCTCCAATACTAAATTGCTGATCCCTCGATGCCTCAGAACAAGTCCTACCAACCGATCCCTTCTTCTAGTCAAGTTGTGCCACAAACTCCTCTTCTCCCTAATTCTATTCAATACCTCCTCATTAGTTATGTGACCTACCCATCTAATCTTTAGCATTCTTCTGTAGCACCACATTTCGAAAAGTTCTATTCTATTCTTGTCCAAACTATTTATCGTCCATGTTTCACTTCCATACATGGCTACACTTCATACAAATACTTTCACAAACGACTTCCTGACATTAAAATCTGTACTCGATGTTAACAAATTTCTCTTCTTCAGGAACGCTTTCTTAGCCATTGCCAGTCTACATTTTATGTACTCTCTACTTCGACCATCATCAGTTATTTTGCTCCCCAAATAGCAAAACTCCTTTGCTATTTTAAGAGTTTCATTTTCTAATGCAATTCCCTCAGAATCACTCGACTTAATTCGACTACATTCCATTATCCACGTTTTGCTTTTGTTGATGTTCATCTTATACTCTCCTTTCAAGACACTGTCCATTCCGTTCAAATGCTCTTCCAAGTCCTTAGCTGTCTCTAATAGAATTACAATGTCATCGGAGAAACTCGAAGTTTTTATTTCTTCTCCATGGATTTTAATACCTACTCCGAATTTTTTCTTCTGTTTCCTTAACTGCTTTCTCAATATACAGATTGAAGAACATCGTGGATAGGCTACAACCCTGTCTCACTCCCTTCCCAACCAATGCTTCCCTTTTATAGGCTTCGACTCTTATAACCGCCATCTGTTTTCTGCACAAATTGTAAATAGCCTTTCGCTCTCTGTATTTTACCCCTCCCATCTTCAGAATCCGAAAGAGAGTATTCCAATCAACATTGTCAAAAGCTTTCTCTAAGTCTACAAATGACATTCCTTATTCTATCTTCTTGAAGTCTGTGGGTATTTCACCTGTCTCATACATCTTGCTCACCAGATGGTAGAGTTTTGTCAGGACTGGCTCTCCCATGGTTATCAGTAGTTTCAATGGAATGTTGTCTACTCCGGGGGCCTTGTTTCGACACAGGTCTTTCAGTGCTCAGTCAAACTCTTCATGCAGTATCATATCTCCGATTTCATCTTCATCTACATTCTCTTCCATTTCCATAATATTGTCCTAAAGTACATCGCCCTTGTATAGACCCTCTGTATACTCCTTCCACCTTTCTGCTTTCCTTTCTTTACTTAGAACTGGGCTTCCATCAATGCTCTTGATGTTCATGCAAGTGGCTTCCCTTTCTCCAAAGGTCTCTTTAATTTTTCTGTAGGCAGTATCTATCTTACCCCTAGTGAGATAAGCCTCTACATCCTTACATTTGTCCTCTAGCCATCCCAGCTTAGCCATTTTGCACTTCCTGTCGATCTCATGAGGTGAATGAAAACTGGCGTTCTACGTATCGGAGCGTGGAATATCAGATCCCTTAATCGGGCAGGTAGGCTAGAAAATTTAAAAAGGGAAATGGATGGGTTAAAGTTAGATATAGAGGGAGTTAATGAAGTTTGGTGGCAGGAGGAATAAGACTTTTGGTAAGGTGAATACAGGGTTATAAATACAAAATCAAATAGGAATAATGCAGGAGTAGGTTTAACAATGAACAAAAAATGTAGGAGTACAGGTAAGCTACTACAAACAGCATAGTGAAAGCATTGTTGTGGCCAAGATAGACACGAAGCCCACGCCTACTGGAGTAGTAAAAGTTTATATGCCAACTAGCTCTGCAGATGACGAAGAAATTGATGAAATGTATGATAAGATAAAACAAATTATTCATGTAGTGAAGGGAGACGAAAAATTAATAGTCATGGGTGACTGGAATTCGACAGTAGGAAAAGGAAGAGAAGGACACATAGTTGGTGAATATGGATTGGGGCTAAGAAATGAATGAGGAAGCCGACTGGTAGAATTTTGCGCAGATCATAACTTAATCATAGCTATCACTTGGTTGAAGAATCATGAGAGAAGGTTGCATACATGGAAGAACCCTGGAGATACTAGAAGATATCAGATAGATTATACTCAAGAGGATGTCGTTATCAGGAGAAAGAAAACTGGCGTTCTACGGATCGGAGCGTGGAATGTCAGATCCCTTAACCGGGCAGGTAGGTTAGAAAATTTAAAAAGGGAAATGGATAGGTTAAAGTTAGATATAGTGGGAATTAGTGAAGTTCAGTGGAAGGAGGAACAAGACTACTGGTCAGGTGACTACAGGGTTATAAACACAAAATCAAATAGGGGTAATGCAGGAGTAGGTTTAATAATGAATAGGAAAATAGGAGTGCGGGTAAACTACTGCAAACAGCATAGTGAACGCATTATTGTGGCAAAGATAGATACCAAGCCCATGCCTACTACATTAATACAAGTTTATATGCCAACTAGCTCTGCAGATGACGAAGAAATTGAAGAAATGTATGATGAAAAAAAGAAATTATTCAGATAGTGAAGGGTGACGAAAATTTAATAGTCATGGGTGACTGGAATTCGGTAGTAGGAAAAAGGAGAAAAGTAAATATAGTAGGTGAATATGGATTGGGGCTAATAAATGAAAGATGAAGCCGCCTGGTAGAATTTTGCACAGAGCATAAGTTAATCATAGCTAACACTTGGTTCAAGAATCATAAAAGAAGGTTGTATACGTGGAAGAATCCTGGAGATACTAAAAGGTATCGGATAGATTATATAATGGCAAGACAGAGATTTAGAAACCAGGTTTTAAATTGTAAGACATTTCCAGGGGCAGATGTGGACTCTGACCACAATCTATTGGTTATGAACTGTAGATTAAAACTGAAGAAATTGGAAAAAGGTGGCAATTTAAGGAGATGGGACCTGGATAACTGAAAGAAGCAGAGGTAGTACAGAGTTTCAGGGAGAGCATAAGGGAACAACTGACAGGTATGGGGGAAAGAAATACAGTAGAAGAAGAATGGGTAGCTTAGAGGGACGAAATAGTGAAGGCAGCAGAGGATGAAATAGGTAAAAAGACGAGAGCTAGTAGAAACCCTTGGGTAATATAAGAAATATTGAATTTAATTGATGAAAGGAGAATATATAAAAATGCAGTAAATGAAGCAGGCAAAAAAGAATACAAACTACATTGGTATCCACATAGAAAACGTTGAAGGACTGATGAATAACTCGTCAGCTTTTTTTTCCAAAACTGTCCCATAACCTGTTTAATAACCCAATAAATACATCCGACTGGCAAATGAAATCTAACCGCTAACGCTGCATGAAAGCTGCAAGATATAACAACAAACTCCGATGACTGTAATTCTACTTACCTATAACTCTTTTCATTTTGGTATAGTGAAGGAGTCTTGTAATGTGCTGCAGCCTGGGGCTTGTACTCGTCTGGTGAAAGGCAAGTCACTAGGGGAGCAGCGCATGTGGCAAAATGTTTCTGCTGAAAGCCAACAAATGCAGGCGAGAGCTGTGCTGACCGAATGCAGCGGGAGCAGCTAGTGGGGGCACCCTAGCCAGTTATAAAGACTTATTATGTTTGATGAAGCGAATAGGATGCTGGTTAGTAATAAGACCGAAGGACAGGAGACGTGCCACTCCTAGGATGGTACCCAGGTGTTACGTTGAAGGAGGCAAGCTGTAATTGTTTTCTTAAATTTAACAAGGGGATCTCTCATTGGATCATAGCAGTTATTTTGGTAGTAGAGGAGAGTTCCCAAATGGGTGCACATGGACACCTTCTTATTGTCCACAACCAGAAAACTTCAACGTACTGGGGGAGATTTTCTGATGTCTATCTCAACCAAAGGGAGAAATATACAGCATTGGTTAACCATGCCAGAACCTGTACGAGTAAGGAATTTGTTAGCAAGTTATTAAAAAAATCATTTTTGGGATCACAAGATCTGCTGAAACTGGCCAATGAGATTGCAATGCTGACAGAACCAGCTAAGGTGGGTAGAGGAGAGTAGTAAACTATTTCCTCCAGGGACATTAAAGAAGGCACTCCTCTACAGTCCTTGAGACAGTACACTTGGTTTTAGAGCTGCTGAACGAGATGTCTTCCAATTTAGCACAGAAGTCAGATGCTGGGGATGAATTTAGAATTCTCAGTGATTACTGTATCCACTTTCTGATCTCGTACGCCATTAGAATGGCGTGCATGGGGTGTATTTCCATTCTCTGGGACGAGACGAGTGCGAAGTCACTCATATTACATCAAAGATTCGTTTTGGTGACCTGATTTTCAGTCAGCTAGTGCACCCAGCACGAGCTTAAGCAAGAGTATTGGTGGTTGTTCATGCTTCTCTGGGACTTTTATTTACTCTTTAACTTATCCTGTAATCATTGGTCATATGTGTGAACATAGTTTTATTTGTCCACCCAACTGTCCCAAAACTGTTTTATGTGTTTTCAATCTCTTGTTCCCTTAACAACGGATTATATTCTTGATTCAGTAGATAAAATATTTTTGATGTCTTTTAACAATACATCAGATTATTATAGTGTCTGTAAGATTAGTTTTGTAATTTGGTGGATTTTGTGTCAATATATCCACGTGAGGCGCAGTACCCATTTTTTATGCTTAACTGGACCATCCCCAGCAATTTAATTACGTATGACACTGCCTGTTGTGCAACCTTGCTTTCTTTTTAATTCACAATCACCTATCACAGTAGGCTACCAGGAAAACATTTATTGGCGTCTCTGGAGTATGCTGAAGTCCTCAGTCGACGTCTCACACCTTCATGGTGATCAACATTTCAGTAATGTGTGCTCTGCACGTCTGCTGTGTTCACTTGATGAGTTGATGCTGAGGATGAGTGGTGCAAGGTAGACAATTGCAGTGCCACACAAAGTGGAACAACTATTTAAGACTGGCCACATTGCAGGCTGCAATCTTATGTGCAAGTCCACCACCGTGGATAGCTATTTCGGATTTTAAAGTCACTGATTATGCTATAGATCGCCATCTCGAAATCTGCACTTAGAACCATAGACTGCACAGTGCGCTCAGGATCGCTGTCTTGGCTTGATCATCATGCAGACTGCACTAAGGTCAATCATCTTGTTTACAGTTTTGGGGCAATTTGTTACAATTTGATGTAACTTGTTACACCGCTGAGGAGTGGCGGCATTTCTATTCCCACTATATATGTAATAATTAAGAATGGTCTACATAAAATCAAACTCACCTACAGTGTGAATAACTCAAAGTTCAGCGACTGTAGGAAGTATCTCACTACAGTTCAACATATTTCAATATACTACCACCTATCGGACATGTAGAATTTCCCCAGGACTACATGGCACAGTCATTTCATGTCATATCTCCTGACCTGCTATCGTGTTGATCAGTACAACGACCTCCTGCACAAGTGCCCTTGTTGAAGGACTCATACAGGTATTCCTTGGAAAATGATCTAGAAGTCCTATGGAATCACGTGCGAGCTCGCTATTAAAAGTCCCACTACCCCACCAGTCGATTACGAATAGATTTCACACATCGCCGACATCTTCAGAGTCCTCAATTGTCACAGTTTGGAGACATGGTGGAAATGTTAGATGTCTTACATATAAAGTAATTCCCTACAAACCACTGTCACACCATCAGGAGAAGTGGATTCATAAACGTTTGTCCTGCTGTGCTACATGAAAGCAAACAGGTAACTCAGAGACAATTGATATGTTTATTATCGTGGGTGTCGTACCAAGAACACTGCTACACACCATAAACTTATTCTGAAGAAACAATACTGCACATGGAATTTAATCTGGAGTTAACTGCAGCACAGGCTCGCGTTGTGATGCATTTCATGCCTTCAGGGGCAGTCAGTGTTTTGTTGTAGACCTCTTGTTTTATCTTTCGCCACAGAGAAAATAATAGAAATGTTAAATTTGGTGAGCGTTTAGCCCATTTTGCGTTTCCTGCACGACCATTCCAATACTCTCCAAATGCCGTTTTGAGAGGATCTGTCATTACATGTGTGGAATGCGAGGGACATATGTCATGTTGATACCACACTGACTGCCTCATCTCCAGTGCAATGTCTTCCAATGAGAACAGCTGCAACAAATCTTAGGAACTGGAGATATATGAGTGTACTTAGTTTCTCATGAATAAAACTGAGACCAACAATGCGTGTCTTGAAAAACACGCACAAAATGTTGATACATAAATTCTGTAGTTTTTATCCACATTTTAAGTTGGCCTTAATTTTCAGCTGATGATTAGTGCATATTATGAAGATTGATTCCTTAAACAAAATTTGCATACATATGCCATATGACTTTGCACTCTTTGCAGGTAACATTTGGAGAACTGTACCAGTTTTAGAAGTCATTGCCCTGAAGGTGTAGAGGCAATGAAATGTCAAGTGGATGAAATGCAATGGACTGCAGAGTTTGTAGATTACTCGTTTGGTTGATCCTCCTCATAATTTGGAGGAGCCTCTTAGAGACATTAGTATCATTCTGTGTTACTGCTCCCAAAATGTTAGTTTCATTTCTTTCGTCAGTTGCTCTTCTTTTACCTTTTTTATTCTCCGCAGTTTCAGTTTCTAGAATATTTTTGGGTAATAACTGTACAAAACCGCATCTTGATGTATGAATCCATTCTAGATATATTGGGTTGGCATGTCTCAGCTGTCCCACGTAGGTGTGAAAGCACCAGCGCACTAGTCACTAAGAGTGTGTGTAAATAAGGGAGGATTTTGGACCATACATGAGCTTTAAACAAAGCAGCTCAACTTATAACCTGTAATTTTCAGCACAAATTTCTCCATCAAGTCATGAAATCGTCCTGGTAAAACTGGCAGTAATTCAAGTTTTAGGGTGAAATAATAGGTAATTTACCGTTTTTCGTTTTAGAACTGTGTGTGCTCCATACTGCAAAAATATTTTACCGACACCTGAAACGTGATTTGTGGAAGAGCAAGCAGTGACATAAAAGGAGACCATTACGTACGTCGACAGTTGAACTGGAGTAACCAGTACCGGAGAAAGTAAGGAAGTTAATACTAACCGCACTAGTTGAAAGCCGTTCTCTGCAGTATAAAGATTTACAGATGACGTTACATTCAAAACAAAGCTATAAATCTTCAAACCTAGAAGAATTACTCATTAGTTCTATTGCTCAATTTGCTGTAAATATATCCTGCATGTCAACTTTTGTTTAAAAACGCTAACAAATAACTTAGGAGTGTATTACTGCTCTCTGTACAGGCTGTTTCAAGCAGATTGCTCATATTCCTAAACGTATATTATTGGTCGAAACCAGAATGAAAGTTCTTAAAATGATGTTGCTTGTTTGTTGTGATCTTCAGTCCGAAGGCTACTTTGATGCACCGCTTTATGCTGCTCTGTACTGTGCAAGCCTCTTTGCCTCTGAACCTGCTTACTGTACTCTTCTCTTGGGCTCCCTCTACGATTTTTAATTCCCATATGCCCTTTCAGTACTAAATTGGTGTTACCTTGATGTCTCCGAATGTGTCCCAACAACCCATCATTTCTTTTAGTCAAGTTTCGCCGGTAATTGCTATTCGCCCCTATTCTAATAAGTACTTCCTCCTTAGTTGCCATGATCTACCCGTCTGATTTTCAGCATTCACCCATAGCGGCATATTTTAGAAGCTTCTATTCTCTACTTGTCTAAATCGTTTATCGTCCACGTTTCGCTTCCATACATGGCTACACTATAGACAAACACCTTCAGAGGAGACTTCCTAACGCTTAATAATGTATTGAGATATGGACCAATATGTCCTCTCATTGCCGGCCGGAGTGGCAGAGCAGTTCTAGGCGTTTCAGTCTGGAATCGCGCGACCGTTACAGTCGCAGGTTCGAATCCTGCCTCGGGTATGGATGTGGGTGATGTCCTTAGGTTAGTTAGGTTTAAGAAGTTCTAAATTCTAGGGGAGTGATGATTTCAGATGTTAAGTCCCATAGTTCTGAGAGCCATTTGAACCATATTTGTCCGCTCATTACCATCTGTATGTCACGTGGAAGCAAAGCCTACAGGCAGTTTTGGTTACTATCCACCCTACACATGCTTCAGCCCTTCTTCACAGTGAATCACGTACTCTTTCAAATTCACCTGACTGCATTCGGATTACGCCAAATGCGATGGTCACACGTTTTTGTAACACTTGCTCATTGTCGTTGGGTTTGGAGTACATCAATACCTTTAAATGTCCCCATACCGATAAATCGAATGGATTCATCGTCCAGTGAACATGGAAACCATGCTTCCGGATCAAGTCGGCCAATCCGTTGCTCATGAATGTCGCCGTGAGGTATTGCCGCATGATGTGTGAAGAATGGGGTGGTGTCCCGTCGCGCATAAACAAACCACAGTCGTTGTGTGTCTGCAAGAGTAATGTTCAGCAAAAGCGCTGGTGATTCATAGCATAGATATCAGTGATGGACAGCATCTGTTAATTTGTTTAGTGAAGATGGTCCTATGTGTCTGTCTTTGACTATTCCTGTTAGTTTATTGAGCTTGATGCTTCGCCTCCATGACTATTGGAGTATTGGTTTCTACTCACAATATTATAGAAACATTTCTTCTAGTTTTGACCAATGCCAGCTTGTGTAGAATATGTGACAATCTTTTAACATTCACTGCGTTGATTTCATTTTATTTTTAATTTCATTAGTCATTTGCCAGATACAGACAGTAGCAAGTACATATAGGACATCCAAGAACACAAAATATTTTCCTTTCTATTCACTTTCCATCCATGCCCACAAACAATAATCAAATGTGAAGTTTGCTGTTTATTTTGCAACCTCGGTCGTGCTTCTTTAAAATAAATAAAGCAAAGTAAAAAATAAATTTACAAATATTAGCAATGTATGACATTACCGCTGCACTTACCCATGTGTTTGTGTAAGGAACTGAATGTATCCATATGGAATAACACATCAGGATACTGTAAACTAAGATACAAAAAGCTATCCCGTGAAAGGACGGAAGAGGACGATAAAACGAGAAAGGGAAGGGAAAAAGGTGTTTAGAATATACACAATCATAACAAAAACGCTACACTACACAGTCAGCATGGGTGCGCCTCAGGGTGACGGTGGCTCGATAATGACCATGGGGCAGAAAACCGTGAGAGGAAACGAAATTCGCCAAGTGAGTCAATCTTCAGGAAACAAATGTCGAAAAACATGTAGCAATACGAATTCAGCACTTGGCTGGCACAGGTGGCTTATGACTGAGCAAAATGTCTCTGGGCACTATGGGACTTACATCTGAGGTCATCAGTCCTCATCAGTCCCCTAGAACTTAGAAATACTTAAACCTAAGTAACCTAAGGACATAACACACATCCATGCCCCAGGCAGGATTCGAACCTGCGACCGTAGCAGTCGCACGGCTCCAGACTGAAGCGCCTAGAACCGCTTGGCCACTGCGGCCTGCTATGACTGAGCGTTCAGCAACAAAACTCAGCGCAAAGCAAAAGATGAGGTCCACAGTGGTTCAACTCAGTGTAAGCACTGGCCCATTCAGCTCACTGACGTCTGCAGGTCACGCTTCTGTCAGCAGGTTTGTTCACATTACGCATCATATCTGCAGGTTTCTGCACTATTCTGCTGCGCCACCTACGCTAGCTCGCCTCCATGGCAGTCTCTGCTGGTGGGGATACTAAATCCCTCGCCCTTGAAACAGTTGTAAATGGCCAGGCTGACGTCGAGACCTCCAGTGCGAAAACAGAGGTGGTGACAGAGAACCGAGCAATGGACCAACTACCGAAGAACACAACATTAACGTCACTGGCTGAGGCTGAGACACTGGCAAGTCCCCTGGCGGCAGTGGGGACTAGGTTACATCCATCAGCGAAGGAGGGGAGGAGAGTGAGTCGAAAGTCATGGGCTCCACATCGGCAGGTGCCGGTCTTAACCTCACTGGGCCTGAGGATGCGCGTGATGGGCGAACAGCAGAAGGTGAGGTGAGGGAGGAATAAGTAGGCATTTCACTGCCAGTGGGAGACCGCTTGTGGAATAGCATCAGAATCAACCCTACTGCTGATCTGAACAGAAGGGTGCTGTGGTTACGCCTCATAAAGGCGAGAATGTAAATTACTTTCATGACAGGTCAGCTGCTCCCTACCGGCATCCACCAGAAATAACTCCCAACCTTTGTGGCCCACCACAACAACCGGCAAACACCAGTCCCAGGAGGAAAACAGTGGACCATGGTGGTTCATGACATGCAGCGCAAGGTGCAACAAATTCAAGAGACTCCACGGCTGGCACTGATACAAACATTCAACCAGACAGCACCCACCGACCACTGTTGCCTGGTATGCAACCAGAAAACTCGAAAATGCATTGTCGCAGAAAGACGAAGTCATGGACAACTTTCTTAGTGTCTTGAACGTATACACAGTCCTCTACCTCTGACTCAGAAGCCAGGAGAAATGGAGCACTGATTAGATGCAGGATGCCATTGCGAACGTGACACAAATGGCCTACCATTACTGGGCACGAGGTTCCTGCCGGATCCCTCAGTGGTAAAAATAACTGACAACCCAAGAATGGTGGTTGTCAATGACATAGAGGACATCTTGGCTATGTATGGGAAACTGGACCACGCATCAACCACCAACAATCTCATGCTGCCCAAAAATGGATCAGCTAAATCAACGTTCACCCTGCCCTATGGGTACTCTATAACTGGTCAAGGGGGGAAAACTGGTGCGTTCAGGGCACAAGCTTCAAAGTCCAATCGAAATGTTCGCTGTCACGATCGATGGCTGGTCAGCACAAGTGATATCATGCCAGTGCTTTCATATGAGTCATACCTCACTGCCACACATACAGCAACTGGAGTATGCAAGGATGCAACAACATAGAGATAACCTTTAGAGAGTATTGTTTCTGTGTTAATAATATATAATATGAGGACCTCCTTGGCATTGTTGTGTTGAACATATATGAAAAATAAAAAAACGTTCACCATACCGGATCTGCACCAAAGGAAATGTGCACTGGCCATCCCAACTTGCGGTGGGGCGGGTTATAAGAGTTCGTAGCGTTCACTGCCAAAGTTCCACCTACCTCAGTACGGCGGCAGATCACCAGCCTCTTTCTCTGCATATGTATCTACTGTGCTGACGACGTAAAAGCAGCGTCGAGGAAAACGCCGTCAATACTTCCATTGCGAAGTCCGCGTAACTCTGGTAGCAAGCCATCCAGTAAATACTTTTCAGGCAGAAAGTGGTTGTTTCGTACTCTCAGTAAAATGTCAAAATTCTGAATTGAATCTTTTATTCCATTTTAGTTAAAAAATACCTGCCATCAGCCCACATGTAATTAGCGAACAACATCACTGTCCTCAGCTCGCAATTCATGCAACCCAGCATACACGCAAGGCAACCAGAAATGTACTTAAGTCCAACCCTAAGAATTACGCCATTTCACAGTCAATACTCTGCTAATCTATCTGCGTTTCACATTCAGTCATTGTCAGCGGATTTCTGTTAAAGAAATTGCTCGTAAATTTTCCATATATGGATACGAAACATGGCATGCGGAATTTTACAAAGGCCGAAAATTCACACACGTTTATCTCTCCAACAAAACTGTTCTAGAACCATCAAACTTCACAAAACGTTCCGTAAATACAACTGCTTGTACGGCAACACAATGTGGACGCGAAATTCCAATAACTTCTTCATTTTACTCGTTATGCAGACGGACACGTTTAACATGACTTGCTCATTCAATAACGACCCAGCGATTCTTCTATGCTGCTCTTTCCACAGCCTATAACTACCTGGCAGTGCACGGGAACTGCTAAACTCTGATTGGCTGATCAAAATGACCGGCCAATCAGAACAATCGTTGGAGATCATACTCTCACCAAAACTGTGCTACGCCTATCACTATTCCCAGTTGCATTCACGTCATTTCAACATGCAAATACTAATATAAGATTTAATGAAACCAATGAAAAGAAAATTAATCTTGAAATTTATTTAGAAAACTATTACTCTGCAAACGGCTATTCTGGCTGCCTTCTTACAAAAGCAAATACTCTTAGACATATGTCACCAGCAATGAGGGGAAAACACAACTTTCCCACTACACTGTTACGTTATATGGTACATTATACAATACTGAATTTCTACGTATGTCCCACTTACAGACTCTCACTCAATCTCATTCATTCCACAACAGCAAAAACTAATAGATATTACTTAAATAATAATCTTTTCTGGATTTTATATTACGAGAATGAAAAGTAGTTAAGGTTTTTAATATGAAAATCCAAATAAATTGACCTGACGTTTTGTGAAGTACAGTAATGATTTCAAATGATATTAAAAGACAAACTGTTGTTATTCCTGATTTTTTAAATCTATGTGTCGGTTTGGTGTGTTTTAGGTAATTTCCTCTAACTCCGAAACTATGACAGACAGAAGGATGAAGTTTTTGTACCATATTCTCTTGAATACCAAAAGGCAGTGTATCGACTTTAAACAATTTTAAATAATATTTAATATAGTTTATTTAGATTCTTAAGGGTTTGAATATACAGTTGCCCGAAGTGACACAGGTACCGCTTCTCACAGCTAGCATAGTGACAGGTGTGAATGAGTCATTGCTAAGAGACAGCCAACGGCCCCAATGCTATGCGCTCTTCTGCAAAGTAGCTTACTGCCATAAAGTTATCGTGTGTTGACTCGCGACGTTACAAACTCGACAGCCGAAAAGCCTCTACTGGAAAAGTGGGCCAGCGGCCTTTGCGGTTGATACTTCACGTGCTGCAACGGAAAATCCGACAAGGTTTGCTGCACGGTATCAACCAGCGTGAACACAAGCGCTTCCTTCTGACAGGGCCCCATTGGTAGTCGCAACAGCGTTTCAGTGGTGATGTGGTGGGCAGTGGAGCAGGAACGAATATCAAGGAGCTATTGAGAAAGAGGGCCCACTGCTGCAATTGGTGGATGGTTGTATCTGGCAGCTTTTAACAGGGGCCAAATGAGGACATCAGGAGCTTGTGGTTGGCGATGAGGAGGAACCTTGCCCCTTTATAAAACCACGAACATTATAATCAGCAGCCTCTTCTTCACCTGAGAGTAACTACACTGCACACAGCAGAATGCATCTTCAATGCGTAAGCGATTGGTTATTTGGTGCCATCCGGATTTCGATGGGACAGGAGGCACCAACATCATACTGTGATGTATCATAATCCGAGGTTAGAGGTTAAATCATCGTAAAAGAACCGAGACAGGGAGCAGAGAACAACCACTGCTTGAGAGACTTAAAGACTCGTTGATAATCTGCTGACGAGACAAACTTAACTCATTTCTGCCAAACCCAATTACAAGGATGGCGGGAGTGCGTGGCCTTGGGCGTGAAATGAGTGTAATAGAAAATCTTGTCCAAAAAATGCTGGAGCACCTTCAGGTTCTTGGGTGCTGCCAAATTGACTGTGGCCTTGATGTGCTCTTTTCTAGGGATGAGGGTCATCTCTACTAAGCGCATGTACTAAAACATACGTCGTTCGAGAACCGACTGGAGATTTCATAAATGCTCCTCTGGAGTGGGGCTGGTTACACATGTTTCATATTCCCGGTGCAGGCCAGATTGAAAAAGACAACGATTTTATTGGTAAAGTCCAAGGTGGGAGAACCAGTTACACGTCGCACGATGAGACGACCGACTTCTCAGAGACAGTACGCCAACAACATTTTAAATATCCTTGGAAAGGAAATAACGTGAATTGCACACAAAACCTGACAAACACTTGCACGAAGACCTCAATGTTACCCAACACTAACTAAACACACAGGAAGAAAATTCGGGAGTCGATGCACACACACACACACACACACACACACACACAGCCGACTCATGAACGGTCGGCGAGCCAAAACAGATCGTCTGGTAGGATCCACCAACGCCGTGGCCTGGCTCAAGTGATTTGTGGCGGCAGTGGTCGGTAGAGCCATGTCGGCGCAGACCTCACTGCTCCAATCCGACTGCACCAGTGCCGCATTGCAACTCCCCGACTGGCAGGTCCGGACTGCACTCCAGACATGCACGTCCCAACCGACTGGCAGCCCGAACGACGCGAACTCCAGACCGGAACTAACGTACGACAGACAACGACTGTGAAGTAGTTGCAGTCGATAAAAGACACTACGAGATTCGGTGGTGTAGAGTAGGGTGTCAAAGCTGAGTGACTGCAGGGAGATACAGGGCGATTTAGACAAAATTTACAGTTTGTATGATGAATGGCAGCTAGACCCACATGTGGAAAACTGTACGTTAATGTGGATGAGTGGGAGGAACAAACAGTATTACTAGTATTCTGCTTGACATATTCAACTCGTTTAAATATCTGGGCGTAACGTTGCAAAGCGATAAGAGGTGGAACTGTGGTAGGGAAGGCTAATGGTCAATTTCGTTTTATTGGGAGAATTTTAGGAACCCGTGAATATCGAACGCCGGTGTGACCTATTCTTAAGAACTGTTTGAGTGTTTGGGATCCCCACCAAATCGTATTTAACAAATATATCGAAGCAGTTCAGAGGTGGGCTACTAGATCTGTTATCGGTAAGTTCGAACAACACACAAGTGCTACGGAGAATATTCGGTAACTCAAATAGGAGGAGGGAAGGCGACTTTCTTTTCGGTGGTACACTACTGAATGAAGTTAGAGAACCGGTCTCTGAAGCTGAGTTCAGAACGCTTCTACTGCCGCCGCGCGGTCTAGGGCGCCTTATCACGGTTCGTGCGACCCCCCCCCCTCCCCCCCTCGCGCTTGGGTGTGTGTGTTGTCCATAGCGTAAGTTAGTTTAAGGTCCCATACGATTTTCAACTGCCGCCAACATACATTTCGCGTAAGGACCACGAAGATAAGAAACGAGAAATTAGGACTTTTGCGGAGGCATATAGACAGTTATTTTTTTCTTCGCTCCATTTGCGAGTGGAAGAGGAAAGGAAGTTACTTGTAGAGAGAAGTACAGGGTAACCTCCGCCACACACCGTAAGGTGGCTTCTTCAGTATATATGTAGATGTAGATGTAAGACTAACAACGACGCTTTCCACATAGAACACGTTGCAATAAATACAACATGAGAAACAATAATGAGAACTTATTACGAAGCGATAGGCAACTACAATATCAGCATACCCCTGATCAAGAATGTAGGAGATAGTTTAAAAACTGTTGTAACAGACTTATTTCATTTTTCTCTCGTGAATGGAACACACCGGATGCCGTGAAAAAGAGGCATAGTCTGATCTATCCTTAAGGACGAAAACCACAATCACTTCGTGATTACTGTTCGATCAGCATCTTACCCAGCGTACTTGGATAATATTGTTTATGACCAAATTATTAAATATTTCTGCACATTAATGCCGTTGAGAAATACCAGTCCGGCTTTCGTAAACATCACAGCACAAACACTGCATTAATTAAGTTAAATGATGACATGAAATATGTCATGGGCAACTATGAGGCCAAAATATTGACATTACTAGACTTCAGCAAAGCAAAATACCGTCAGCTTTGACATAATGCAAGGAAAAATGTGACAGTTAAAATATGCAGATAGTACACTGAACTGGTTTGAAAGCTGACTGAAAAACACATAGCAACCTGTTGTCTCTGGGAATGAAGAGTCGCCTTAAAAGTGCGCTCTCTCAGGAGTGCCACATGGGACAGTTATGGATCCACTGTTACTTCCCTCACGTGTCAATTTATGTCGTTGATTCTGTCCTGCACATATCATTCCTATATCGACACTCTCCAGCATTACCTAATTGCTACAACTGTGCACATTAACAGTGTGATCCTCAAAGTGAATGATGATCTGTCTTAAGAGGTAAGAACAACGAAAAACTTGGGAGTTAAACCAAATTCAAAAAAATCCCAAGTATTTTTAGTATCCTGTCACAAATTAATAAGGCCTGACTTGCGTTGTCAGTTGTCTCCTATTCTTCTCGGCATATGAAAACAGTGAAGATCTTGGCTGTAGTTTTGGTTGAGCACCCCAACTAGGCAGAAAATATTGTCGTCACGTGCTTCCGCTTACCTCTGTACTCTCAAAAAGTTTCGGGACGTTTTTCCATAGGATGTGAAACGTGAACTTGTGCAGTCACTATTTGTACCGAACATCCAATATTGCGATGTAATTCAGCACAAGACGATTAATGAGAACATTAGCTGGTTAGAATTAACCATGAACAAGTGTGTGCTTTACGTCTACAACATCCATCTACACGACCACGTCAGTGTTTAATACGGTCGGATAGGCAGGTTGCGGTCAGACGAGTTACGTGACTACGACACCCTTTTTCGTTTTCTTTTTTTTTTTACTTCATCGTCTCCTCAGTGCAAAAACATCTTAGTACGTTTCATCGGAGATTAAGTACCTGTCATTTCATCATTACGGAAACATAAGATCTGACTTACCTGTTACGCTAGTTGAGCCCCTTTATAAAACAGTAACTTTCTAACTCGTTTTCTGTTGCTGATGTCAGCCTCTGCAACAAGTTACCCTGCACTCCGCGGATATTCAAATGCCCTGTTGTATTAACTTTTTCTTGTCTCATTAAAATTTATCGTCAGTGTGCGTCCTATGTTTCCGGTTGTAAGCTCTTTTACTAGCACACAACTGATCTCAAAATACGACAGCTTCTTATTCGATTCAGGCATATCCTCTGTCAAACCGTGCTTAAATCAAAAAGATAAATACATAATAGATATAGAAATTCTACACATGAAACGGTGCGAATTTCATTCAATTAAAAACATCAAAAAGCACAGAAAATACATGTATAACCCCACATTTATTATTGACTCAGCAAATTCAGTTCAATTATTCCCCTCTTTTTGCAAACAACTTTCTGGGGAGGCCAACTACAGTTCAGAAATATTATGATCAACAATAAAAGATATTCAGCACTTAATAACCATTTAAATTACCATAAAAATTATAACAATCATGCAAGACAGGAATGATGAGGTGTTTCCGAAAGCGGCATAGATTTATGCAGAAGCTTTATTCGCAACTACCGGTTTCACGTCAGTGTAGACCTATCTTCAGGTTTATAACAGTTACCTAATAAATGGTTCAAATGGCTCTGAGCACTATGGGACTCAACTGCTGCGGTCATCAGTCCCCTAGAACTTAGAACTACTTGAACCTTACTAATCTAAGGACATCACAAACATCCATGGCCGAGGCAGGATTCGAACCTGCGACCGTAGCAGTTGCGCGGTTCCAGACTGTAGCGCCCAGAACCGCTCGGCCACTTCGGCCGGCTATAATGGTTACATTTTCATAATGCAGATGGTCTGTGCCAGAACCTATAGAAAGGAGAAAAACCTTGGTGCCTCTTTTCATAACCTGGTAAAGACAAATATCCATTCCTGTGCCCGTACCTCTACTCCTGTACATGTTTATTCATAGTCGTAATTTCTGTCCTAATTAACACAAATGTAACTATGTCAAAATTGCCACTTGAGCTAACTTTAATATTGTAAGTAAACAATGGATTGATTAAGAAGTTTAGGTGGTTATCTTTGCTTGGTTGTCATCTTCGGGATCAGTTGTGTGTTAGAAAATGGGTGCATAACCCGCAACGTAGGTCGCACAACGCTAATAAAGCTTTGTTGAAACAAGCCAAAGATGTGTTTCCTTTCGTTAATACAAGATGCAATGTTACACCAAGTGTCCACAGTTGAATGAATTACAATCCCCTGTTGCCATGAAGAACACGCTGACACACTTTCTCGTGGTACGTTGATAACGGTTCCAAAAGATTAGTCCGTCAGACAGTAAAGAAAATGCTCCCATCTTGTTCCATTTAGTCTTTTCATTTCACAATCAGTCACGTCACTATCTTATCCCCTACCTTTTTGGTATTGTGTTTCATCACATCTGTTTTTTATCCCGTTTCCCACCTCTTCCCTCACATGCATATCTGCTCGTGCTCATAGTTTTAAACCACTTCCTTTTGGTTTCTCTCTACTGTTGCATTCACGAACGAACCTGAACTGTGGTTATTTTTTCTCTCGCTGCACTATACTAACTATTAACTGTTTTGTAATGTCGTATACTATAAGAAGCTCTCAAAAAGTCACCGTTTGTGGGCGTTGCTACAGCGTATATGCAATGTAGCACGACTGCGAGTAGGATATAAAAACACTAACATGTAGGCAAGGGATTAGTGTGCTATTTGTGACTTTCCGACATGAGTGCAGTAAATACGGAAACGCTTTCTGTAGTGACGTCATTAGTTATTACCAAATGCGTCCGAACAGGACCAACACTGGTAGTCACCCATCGGGGAATGAAGAACGTGGCTGGGGCAGCACGTTTACCGAAAAGCACAGTTGTGAAATGGCGTTCCACGTTCCGTGATGGTCGCGACTCCACACAAGGCGTTGGTCGTTTTGGATGGCCTGCCCCATCCATGACTGTTTGCTGAAGAACCAGTTGAAGGCAACACTTACTTTAAGCGGACTGTTGCAGGCGAAGAAACCTGGTGTGAGAGGAGCTTATGATGGTTCATGACAACGCACTTGTAATGCAGCCAACCCAAGTGAGAGACACTCGAGCGTCAGCTCTATAGCTCTGATCTCTCCTCACGCAATTATCACGTCTTCGGTTCCTTAAAAGCGACCCTGAAGGGTCTACGATACTCGTCGAAAGAGTATGTACAGTGGGCACTTACAGCCTCCTTCATGCAGCAGGACCGCTGTTTAACCAGATGGGTATCTTCAAAGTGGTACTTCGACAGGATCATTGCCTCTTGCTGTGCGGCTGGCCCCAGAGGAGGTTCGAGTCCTCCCTCGGGCATGCGTGTGTGTGTTTGTCCTTAGGACAATTTAGGTTAAGTGGTGTGTAAGCTTAAGGACTGATGACGTTAGCTGTTACGTCCCATAAGATTTCACACACATTTTAACATTTTTTTTTTTTTTATTGCCTCTCTGCTCACTGCGATTTTGCCCGATCAGCGTGTGGCCTGTGTACTGTACAGGCTTGAAACGAAAAATTGTTGATCACTGTTAATGAACAAATAAAAACTAGAATCGCACACGGATGAACAAAATGACACCCCACATTCTGAAGGATTGTGGAGGGTGTTTTGAAGTACAAATTGAAACTGCAGCCCCTATGTCTGAAAACTTACCCATCAATTCAAAAGAGTTTCGCACTTTGAGGGACCAGCACCCGCCTCTGCACCACCCCATTTGAAGCGTGATTACGGTTTAGAGCTTGCGCAAAAGGAAGTGGCATCAGCGCAGTGATTCGTCAATGTCATGAGCTCTAGGCTACTCAATTTCAATATTCCTACGGGGTGGCCACCTCAGTGGACTGTCGGCTTACAAGGTGCCCACTTAGAGGGTTCTTGCTATCTTTTTACTCCATAGCATGGCACCGCTATCTTTGCGTAGCTTAGGTGCAGGTAAAGTTCCTTTATGATCAAGCTTGTGTGATTATATCTACATCCACTGAATATTCTGCAGTTGGAACTTCTGCGGATGGCAGAAGGGTCAGACTGTTTCTCTGCCGTTGCACTCGAACAGCGTGCGGGAGAAACAAACTCCAAGTCCTATTGTAAGAGCTCTGATCCTTTCATTCTATTAACATGACACTTTTTCCCTGGTTAGGAGGTCGTCAAACATTAAATTTTCGCATTCGGAGGAGCGAGTTGGTCACTGAAATATTATGGAAAGATCTCGTTACAAACAAAAAAAAAAACTTGCGTGTCATATCCACGATACTCTCTCCGCTACATCAAGGTAATACAACGTACAAGCTACTAGTCAGGAGAAAATTACGAGGGTGAGTCAAATGAAAACTAAAATTTGTAATAACAAATCTAAATTTCTCGCCGTTATCCTGTAATTTGGTAAGCGTGCTACAAACAGATTGCAGAATGGCCGTCAGATGGCAGCATAGTGCAGATGCACACGTACCGTCGCAGTATCAGTGTAAAGATGGCCGCCCCATTTGCGACCTACACCAGGGAAGAACAACGTTCTGTTAGTCGGTTTTTGCGTAGTGAGGGTGTGAAACACTATTGAAATTTATCGACAAATGAAGGTTCAGTACGGTGATGCATGTTTGCCACAGCAGCAAGTCTACGAATGGACTTCGCAAATCGTGTGACTTCAGTGGAAGATGCTCCTCGTCCAGGTCAGGCACAACGAGTTGTGACTCCACAGTACATTGCAGCAGTTGAAGCCACAGTGAAGAAAAACCGTCGAGTGACACTGAATGACATTGCAAAATGTTTACAGATTAGTCATGGATCAGCACACCACATTGTGCATGATGTGCTCCAGTTTCACAAAGTGTCTGTAAGATGGGCGCCAAAACAGTTGACTCCTGAAATGACAGATCGACGTGCTGATGCTTGAGAAGAACTTCTTCGGGGCTTTGAACGAGAAGGTGATGGCTTCCTTGCAACAATCGTTACTGGGGACGAAACCTGAGCTCACTTTCACCAGCCGGAAACGAAGAGAGCGAGCAAGGAATGGCGCCATTCCTCATCAATAAAACCAAAGAAGTTTCGAACCGAACCATCAGAAGAGAAGGTTATGCTCTTTTGGGACGAAAAAGGCGTCATTTTGGAGCATTACATGCCTAGAGGGACGACTGTCACCAGTGCATAACACACAGATCTCCTAAAAACTCATCTGCGGCCTGCAATGCAGTTGACTCACCCTCGTATTTGGTCTCACGTGTGAACTTTTGTTTTTGAACCTATGCATCTCAATCTAATTTACTAGATACAGTTCATGCCCTTTCGTCAGTAGAGTTGTGCAGAGCGTGTCGATCTATGTTTGTCTGTCTAGTGTAGTTTTCCAAAGTCTTTAGCATCGATGGGGACTGTGATACCTGTGCGTGGATGCAAACCGAGTTGGTGGCACTTTTGTCTCAGCTCCAGGCTGTGTTGGCTTCAGTTACATAGCTTGTGGTTGCAGTGGATGAGCATCACTGTTGTATGCCAGCCACCGGAATCCAATGGATGTCCAGCATGCGTCTGTCAATCGGTATGTACCAGTGGTCAGCTCAATTACTGCTCACATTGAGGTTGACCCCTCAACCACAGTGGATCAGGAAGTCACCTTGGGACACGACAAGCTGCAAAAGACTGCCTAGGAGGCCAAATGTAAGGCCTCCTCAGTTATTCTGGCAAACAGGTTCCAGGTCCTGTCTGTGACTGAAACTATCCCTTAGCTAGATGCAGTCACTGGTCCTGTTTCAGAGGCAAACTCTCAGCCTGTAAGATCTGAGCAATCTCAGAAGGTGGGATTATTGGCACCTGGGAACTGTAATATTAGGCACATTATGGGGCCGCTTATGGGCGTGGCTGCCAAGAAGGGGAAGAAAGTCGGTGTGCACTCCTTATGCATACTGGGTGAAGTCATTCTAAACATGGAGCGGATACTTATGGATGCCGTAAATAACACATGAAGCCGTGGTCTACGGGTCTTCGGTCCCGGGTTCGATCCACGCCACTGCTCAAATTTTGATAAATAATCAGAATTGGCGGCGAGGACTTCCGGCATAAGAAGTCACCCTCATTCTGCCAACGGCCTTGTCAAAGAGGGCGCAGGAGCAGATAGAGGTTCAGAGCACTCTCTTGTCCTAGGGGTGGGAAATTGCCCCTAAAGGCGGAAGAATCAGCAATGATTAACGACGTGAGGATGCAAAAGGCAATGAAAACCACTGCATTAAAAACACGTAACATGTATCCACAGGACATGTGGTCTTTAGTTGAAGAAGTGTCATGATGATTTCTCCATTGGCAAAACATTCCGGAATAGTCACCCATTCGGATCTCCGGGAGGGGACTGCCAAGGGGGAGTTACCATGAGAAAAAGATTGAATAATCAACGAAAGGATAATGTTCTACGAGTCGGGGCGTGGAATGTCAGAAGCTTGAACGTGTTAGAGAAACTAGAAAATCTGAAAAGGGAAATGCAAAGGCTCAATCTAGATATAGTAGGGGTCAGTGAAGTGAAGTGGAATGAAGACAAGGATTTCTGGTCAGATGAGTATCGGGTAATATCAACAGCAGCAGAAAATGGTATAACAGGTGTAGGATTCGTTATGAATAGGAAGGTAGGGCAGAGGGTGTGTTACCGTGAACAGTTCAGTGACCGGGTTGTCCTAATCAGAATCGACAGCAGACCAACACCGACAACGATAGTTCAGGTATACATGCCGATGTCGCAAGCTGAAGATGAACAGATAGAGAAAGTGTATGAGGATATTGAAAGGGTAATGCAGTATGTAAAGGGGGACGAAAATCTAATAGTCATGTGCGACTGGAATGCAGTTGTAGGGGAAGGAGTAGAAGAAAAGGTTACAGGTCAATATGGGCTTGGGACATGGAATGAAAGAGGAGAAAGACTAATTGAGTTCTGTAACAAGTTTCAGCTAGTAATAGCGAATACCCAGTTCAAGAATCACAAGAGGAGGAGGTATACTTGGAAAAGGCTGGGAGATACGGGAAGATTTCAATTAGATTACATCATGGTCAGACAGAGATTCCGAAATCATATACGGGATTGTAAGGCGTACCCAGGAGCACATATAGACTCAGATCACAATATAGTAGTGATGAAGAGTAGGCTGAAGTTCCAGACATTAGTCAGGAAGAATCAATACGCAAAGAAGTGGGATACGGAAGTTCTAAGAAATGACAAGATACGATTGAAGTACTCTAACGCTATAGATACAGCAATAAGGAATAGCGCAGTAGGCAGCAGAGTTGAAGAGGAATGGGCATCTCTAAAAAGGGCCATCACAGACGTTGGGAAGGAAAACATAGGTACAAAGAAGGTACATGCCAAGAAACAATGGGTAACAGAAGAAATACTTCAGTTGATTGATGAAAGGAGGAAGCACAAACATGTTCCGGGAAATACAGGAATACAGAAATACACTCCTGGAAATGGAAAAAAAGAACACATTGACACCGGTGTGTCAGACCCACCATTCTTGCTCCGGACACTGCGAGAGGGCTGTACAAGCAATGATCACACGCACGGCACAGCGGACACACCAGGAACCGCGGTGTTGGCCGTCGAATGGCGCTAGCTGCGCAGCATTTGTGCACCGCCGCCGTCAGTGTCAGCCAGTTTGCCGTGGCATACGGAGCTCCCATCGCAGTCTTTAACACTGGTAGTATGCCGCGACAGCGTGGACGTGAACCGTATGTGCAGTTGACGGACTTTGAGCGAGGGCGTATAGTGGGCATGCGGGAGGTCGGGTGGACGTACCGCCGAATTGCTCAACACGTGGGGCGTGAGGTCTCCACAGTACATCGATGTTGTCGCCAGTGGTCGGCGGAAGGTGCACGTGCCCGTCGACCTGGGACCGGACCGCAGCGACGTACAGATGCACGCCGAGACGGTAGGATCCTACACAGTGCTGTAGGGGACCGCACCGCCACTTCCCAGCAAATTAGGGACACTGTTGCTCCTGGGGTATCGGCGACGACCATTCGCAACCGTCTCCATGAAGCTGGGCTACCATTTCTAGACCGGCAAGGGAACTTGCTGTTCCAACAGGACAATGCACGTCCGCATGTATCCCGTGCCACCCAACGTGCTCTAGTAGGTGTAAGTCAACTACCCTGGCCAGCAAGATCTCCGGATCTGTCCCCCATTGAGCATGTTTGGGACTGGATGAAGCGTCGTCTCACGCGGTCTGCACGTCCAGCACGAACGCTGGTCCAACTGAGGCGCCAGGTGGGAATGGCATTGCATGCCGTTCCACAGGACTACATCCAGCATCTCTACGATCGTCTCCATGGGAGAATAGCAGCCTGCATTGCTGCGAAAGGTGGATATACACTGTACTAGTGCCGACATTGTGCATGCTCTGTTGCCTGTGTCTATGTGCGTGTGGTTCTGTCAGTGTGATCATGTGATGTATCTGACCCCAGGAATGTGTCAATAAAGTTTCCCCTTCCTGGGACAATGAATTCACGGTGTTCTTATTTCAATTTCCAGGAGTGTACAAGTCGCTGAGGAATGAAATAAATAGGAAGTGCAGGGAAGCTAAGACGAAATGGCTGCAGGAAAAATGTGAAGACATCGAAAAATATATGATTGTCGGAAGGACATACTCAGCATACAGGAAAGTCAAAACAATCTTTGGTGACATTAAAAGCAACGGTGGTAACATTAAGAGTGCAACGGGAATTCCACTGTTAAATGCAGAGGAGAGAGCAGATAGATGGAAAGAATACATTGAAGGCCTCTATGAGGGTGAAGATTTGGCTGATGTGATAGAAGAAGAAACAGGAGTCGATTTAGAAGAGATAGGGGATCCAGTATTAGAATCGGAATTTAAAAGAGCTTTGGAGGACTTACGGTCAAATAAGGCAGAAGGGATAGATAACATTCCATCAGAATTTCTAATATCATTAGGGGAAGTGGCAACAAAACGACTATTCACGTTGGTGTGTAGAATATATGAGTCTGGCGACATACCATCTGACTTTCGGAAAAGCATCATCCATACAATTCCAAAGACGGCAAGAGCTGACAAGTGCGAGAATTATCGCACAATCAGCTTAACAGCTCACGCATCGAAGCTGCTTACAAGAATAATATACAGAAGAATGGAAAAGAAAATTGGGAATGCGTTAGGTGTCGATAAGTTTGGCTTTACGAAAAGTAAAGGCGCGAGAGAGGGAATTCTGACGTTAGGCTACTAATGGAAGCAAGGCTAAAGAAAAATCAAGACACGTTCATAGCATTTGTCGATCTGGAAAAAGCGTTCGACAATATAAAATGGTGCAAGCTGTTCGAGATTCTGAAAAAAGTAGGGGTAAGGTATACGGAGAGACGGGTCATATACAATATGTACAACAACCAAGAGGGAATAACAGTGGACGATCAAGAACAAAGTGCTCGTATTAAGAAGGGAGTAAGACAAGGCTGTAGCCTTTCGCCCCTACTCTTCAATCTGTACATCGAGGAAGCAATGATGGAAATAAAAGAAAGTTTCAGGAGTGGAATTAAAATACAAGGTGAAAGGATATCAATGATACGATTCGCTGATGACATTGCTATCCTGAGTGAAAGTGAAGAAGCATTAAATGATCTGCTAAACGGAATGAACAGTCTAATGAGTACACAGTATGGTTTGAGAGTAAATCGGATAAAGACGAAAGTAATGAGAACTAGTAGAAATGAGAACAGCGAGAAACTTAACATCAGGATTGATGGTCACGAAGTCAATGAAGTTAAGGAATTCTGCTACCTAGGCAGTAAGATAACCCATGATGGACGGAGCAAGGAGGACGCCAAAAGCAGACTCGCTATGGCAAAAAAGGCATTTCTGGCCAAGAGAAATCTACTAATATCAAATACCGGCCTTAATTTGAGGAAGAAATTGCTGAGGATGTACGTCTGGAATACAGCATTGTATGGTAGTGAAACATGGACTGTGGGAAAACCGGAACAGAAGAGAATCGAAGAATTTGAGATGTGGTGCTGTAGACGAATGTTGAAAATTAGGTGGACTGATAAGGTAAGGAATGAGGAGATTCTACGCAGAATCGGAGAGGAAAGGAATATGTGGAAAACACTGATAAGGAGAAGGGACAGGATGATAGGACATCTGCTAAGACATGAGGGAATGACTTCCATGGTACTAGAGGGAGCTGTAGAGGGCAAAAACTGTAGAGGAAGACAGAGATTGGAATACGTCAAGCAAATAATTGAGGACGTAGGTTGCAAGTACTACTCTGAGATGAAGAGGTTAGCACAGGAAAGGAATTCGTGGCGGGCAGCATCAAACCAGTCAGTAGACCGATGACAAAAAAAATTAAAAAAAACACAGGATACAGCATTGCTTTGGATTGGAAGATTCTCTATGGTTTTGAGCAGCTGTCAGAAGTGGTAAAGGCTGTCAGTCGTGCTTGCGAGATGTAATCAGAACTCTCCATTTGCAGCATATACCATAATTGGAATGAAGAACAGTTGCCATCATGAGTAACTTAGAAGTAGATACGCCGGAAAAGTGAAGTAACTTAAATTACTTACTAATAGCAAATCCAGACTGTATACCAACTAGGTTTCTTTCAGAGATGTTGGTGCGATAACTCAATAATTTAGCAATTACACACATCAAAAAGTTTTGCATCACCTGAGTTCCGACAGTTCCGGAACCGGTACACAAAACTGGAATAGAGATCAACATAAACATCATTTACGACCTTCTTATTGCTCATGAAAACCACACATTGCATGTTGTACCATCACACAGCGAGACCTTCAGAGGTGGTGGTCCAGATTGCTGTACACACTGACAACTCTAATACCCAGTCGCACGTCCTTTTTCATCGAAGCATGATTGTATTCGTAATGGCATACTATCACAAGTTCATCAAGGCACTGTTGGTTCCTCAACGGCGATTCGGCGTAGATCCCTCAGAGTGATTAATGGGTCACGTCGTCCATAAACAGCCCTTTTCAATCTATTCCAGGCATGGTCGACAGGGTTCATATCTGGAGAAAATGCTGGCCACTCTTGTCGAGCGATGTCGTTATCCTGAAGAAAGACATTCACAAGATGTGCACGATGGGGATCGAACTGTCGTCCTTGAAGACGAATGCCTCGCCCATATGCTGCCGATATGGCTGCACCTTCGGTCGGAGGATGGAATTCACGTGTCGTACACACGTTATGGCCCCTTCCATGACCGCCAGCGGCGTACGTCGGCCCCACATAATACCACCCTAAAACGGTAGGGAACCTCCATGTTGCTGGACCCACTGGACAGTGTGTCTAAGGCGTTCAGTCTGAACAGGTTGCCTACAAACACGTCTCCGACAATTGTCCGGTTGAAGACATATGGACACTCATCAGTGAAGAGAACATGATGCCAATCCTGAGCGATCCATGTTGTTGGATAGACCTCACCATGAACGTAGGGGGTGAAGTTTCGCATCATGCAGCATATTGCGTACAGTTTGAGTCGTAACACGACGTCCTGTGGCTGCACGAAAAGCATTATTCAACATGGTGGCGTTACTGTCAGGGCTCCTCCGAGCCATAATCCGTAGGTAGCGGTCACACACTGCAGTAGTAGCCCTTGGGAGGCCTGAGCGAGGCATGTCATTGACAGTTCCTGTCCTATCAACATAGCTTTGGTTCACTCCAGACGCCTGGACACTTCTCCTGTTGAGAGCCCTTCATGGCACAAAATAACAATGCGGACGCGATAGAAGAGCGCTATTGACTGTCTAGGCATGGTTGAACTACAGACAACAAGAGCTGTGTACTGATCGGCTGTCGGACCCCCTCCGTCTAATAGGGTCTGGTCTTTCATGGTTCTTTACATCTTTGGGCGGGTTTAGTGACATCTCTGAACAGTCAACGGGACTGTGTTTCTGATACAATATCCACAGTCAATCTTCAGGAGTTCTGAGAACTGGGGTGATGCAAAAGTATTTTTGGTGTGTGTATATACAAACGCTTGCTCGATGAAAGATTCGTATCCAAAGACTGGAAAGTTGAACAGGTCATACCAGTATTGAAGAAAGACAGTGGCGGAAATCCAATAAATTACAGGTACATACTATTAACGTCGATATGCAACATGTTATCGGAACACATATTGTGATCGAACATTATGAACTACCTTTGAAGATAACGATCGCTTGACACAAAGTCAACATGCATTAAGACAACATTGTTCTTGTGAAACACAGGTAGGTCGTTACACACATGAAGTGTTGAGTGATATCCAAAGAGACTGCAAATTATTTCCGTATTTCTCGATTTCCAGAAGCTTTTTGACATCGTACCTCACAAGCAGCCTGTACTGAAATTATAAAATATCCTCTCAGCTATGTGACTGAATTCGTGATTTCCTGTCAGAGAGACCATAGTTTATAGCAACTGACAGAAAATCATCGAGTAAAACAGAAACGATTTCTGGTGTTCCCCAAGGTAGTGTGATAGGCCCTCTGCTGTTAATTATCTATATAAACGATTCAGTAGAGAATTTGAGCAATCATCTTAGGTTGTTTGCAGATAATGCTACAGTTTATCGTCTAGTTAAGTCATCAGAAGATCAAAACAAATTGCAAACAGACTTAGAAAAGATATCTGTATGGTATGAAAACTGACAATTGACCCTCAATAACGAAATCTGTAACTTCATCTGCATAGTGTTAAAAGGAATCCGTTAAACTTCGGTTACACGATAAATCAATCAAATATAAAGGCAGTAAATTCATTTAAATACCTAGAATTTAATATTACCAAAGACTTAAATTGGAAAGAACACAAAGAAAATATTGTGGGGAAGGCGAAGCTAAGACTGCGTTTTATTGGCAGTACAGTTAGAATATTCAACAGATGTGCTAAAGAGATTGCCTACACTATCCCTGTGCGTCCTCTGTTGGAGTACTACTGCGTGGTGGGGGTTCCTTACCAGATAGAATTAATGGAGTATATCAAGAAAGCATAAAGACGGAGCAGCTCTTTTGTATTATCGAGAAATAGGGGAGAGAATGTCAAGGACATGATACAGGATTTGGGATGGACATCATTAAAACAAAGGCGTTTCACGTTCCAGGGTGGTCTTCTCTCGAAATTTCAATCACCAACTTCCTTCCCCGAATGCGAAAATATTTCGTTGACACCGACCTATACAGGGAAGAAGAATCATCATAATAAAATAAGGGAAAGCAGATCTCGCATGGAGAGACATAGGAGTTCATTTTATTCGCGCACTGTTCGACAGTAGAATAATAGAGAATTACTTTGTAGGTGGTTCGATGGACCCTCTGCCAGCACTTAAGTAACATTCTCAGAATATTGTATGTAGAATGAGCTGTCCTTTCTTGAACTTTTTCAATGTCCTCCAGAAATCTTTAGAGTGCAGCAATACTCCAGAACAGGATAGACAAGCGTAGTGCAGGCAGTCTTTTTAGTAGATCTTTTGCTTTTTCTAAGGTTGTGCCAATAAAATGTAGTCTTTGGTTCGCCTTCGCCACGTTTGCTATATTGTTGTACAAATGTAACTTACTGAATACAGTCGCAGGCTGCATAAAGTTCTTTATTAACTCAAGCACGACGCGTTTCGCCAGGGTAAGGGCCTTTCCGAGCAAAAAGCGTGGTTCTTTTTTGATGTTAGGCGTAATAAGATTGCAGTATCACCTCGCCACGATGCTATGGAACAATTTCTAATTTAAGATGTTCATAATTGAAATCCTTAGGTACTTAACTGAAGTGACAGACTTTAGATTTGTGCGATGTGCCGTGTAACCGAAATTAAAGAGATTCGTTTTAGTAATATGTTGATGACTCCCCAGACTGTTCACTATTTAGAGGCAATTTCCCCTTTCCTACTATACAGATATCTGAGTCATTCTGCGACTGGTTTTGATTTTCTGATGACTTTAGTCAAGAGTAAACCACACCAACATCTACAAACAACCATGGAGAGCTATTTAAATTGTCTCCTAAATCGTTTATATAGATTAGGAAGAGAAGAGGACCCGTAACACTTCCATGGGGAAAATCAATGTCACTTCAGTTTTACTCGATGACCTACGTCAGTTATTACGAACTGTGATCTTTCTGATATAAAATCGCAATGCTCTCGCGTTACTGAAATGACACTTTGTAGGCACTCAGTTTATTAGAAATTGCTTGTGTGGAATGTTGTCAAAAGCATTCTGAAGATCTAAACATATGGAATCAGTCTGAGATCTGCTACTAATTAACTCATTACTTCCTGACGATAAACCATTAGCTACGTTGCACACCAGCAGTATTTTCTAAATCCGTTTTCTTCTTGAGAATTCACAATGTTCGAACACAGTATATGTACCATAATGAAAATCGACGTCCTAATATGGGTTTCTAACTCCGCAGATTACTCCTATTTCCATTCTTGAATACTGATGTGACCTTTGCAGCTCTCCAGTCTTTAGGTGCTGATCTTTCTCTGACCGCGCAGTTGCGTTTGACTGCTAAGTGCGGAGCTATTATGTCAGCATACTCTCAAAGGAATCCAACTGGAATACAATTTGAATTGGAAGATTTGCTGTTATTAAGTGATTAGAGTTACTTCGCTACGCCAAGCATATCTATTTCTAAGTTACTCATGTTAGCAGTTGTACTTGATTCCACCTTTAACATCTACATCTACATGATTACTCCGTAATAATCAGTTAAGTGGGTGTCAGAGGTTTCATCGGACTACCTTCAAGCTATTTTTCTATGGCTCCACTCTCTAACAGCGCGTGGGAAAAACGAGCACTGAAATCCTTCTGTGCGGCCTCTGATTTCTCCCATTTTGTCATGTTGATCATTTCTCGCTATGTAGGTGGGAGCCAACCGAATATTTTCGCATTCGGAAGTGAAAGATAGTGATTGAAATTTCACGATAAGACTCTGACGCAGCGAGAAACGCCTCTGTTTTAATGACTGCCTCCCTAATTCACGAATCATAACCGTTGCACTCTCTCCCCAATTTCTGGATAATACGAAACGAGCTGCCCTTCTTTGAACACCGTCAATCCCACCTGATCTGGACCCCACGCCAAACAACAACTGTCCAAAAGATGACGGGTAATCGTGGTGTGCGCAGACACTTTTGTCGGTCTGTTGCATTTTTGAAGTGGTCTACCAATAAATCACACAATATTAATGTGATAATTCCAGTCGAAGTTATTCATTGTAATCCCTAAATATTTGGTTGAGTCTACAGGCTTTAGATTTATGTCATTTATCGTGTAACCGAAATTTGGTGGATTCCCTTTAGTAATCATATGGATAACTTAACGCTTTTCATTATTTAGAGTCAACTGCCACTTGTTGCAACACATAGATATTTTTCCTAAATCAGTGTAACCGTCATGATGCTCCCTATTTGGTCGAGATTATTTATTGCTGACAGGTCAAATATGTTCTCGCAATAGTTTACATGTTGAGTGTTCTCCTGAACTAATTGTTCAAAATTATATATCCAATGCCACTAAATTTTTGGCGGAATATCCAAATGAAGAAACAAAATTCTCTTTAATACTGAGACTGAAGTGGTTGCAGGAACTGCTAGCCACTCCACTCATCCAAGAGAAAGAGAAAGGAACAGCTACAAGTACTTCCAAAGTGTTCATTACATCGGATAGATATGAAAAAAGGAGAAAACAAATGTATTATGAAATACTGCCAATCATGGTATCAGGGGAACGAGGCTTAATTTCCTTGTGACGCCTATTCTTAATTTTACGATGTGAGTAAGCGACATTTTCTACTGTGCCAATATTTTAACCCTTTTCTGCTTTATGAGATTTCCTTTCTAGTAGTTTTTTGACTTATTTTACTTTAATCCTTTACCATCTGACGGGACTTCGAAGACCCACTTTGAAAATAAATAGCAATAAATATTCTGTCTTTCGTTACGAGCCTGACAGATCTGCTGCGTCCCGTTTGTTCTCAATTTGGTACACTGTAAACTTATCGTAGAACTTTTGCGGATGTATTATCTGTGGCTGTAGGACATTTTGTATCTCAACACATGCAGTCCTCAACGCTGTTCGGTTGCGTCTAGTTAGATGTGGGTCATTCTCTACTTGGTTTTGAGTGTTTACTGTGATAATCTTGTCATCATATTTTTTCCCAGATTCTTTCGTTAATCTATTTGTGCTAACAACTGTTTAGAAGAACAAAATATTGAAGAGTGTTAGAAAAGTTTAGTGTAAAATGAGAATCAAAATCAGGTTTCTAGCTTCATGTTTTTTGCATGACAGGAAATGGCAAGGAAACTGGAAAATAAGTAGAAAACGGAGTTTCTCTAGAAGTTTGTCCCACCTAAGATCAATACATCAATTCAGGAAGGTAGTGATTATGAAGGAAGCACGTTCTTGAATAATTGAACTCGGCAATTTACCGGCCAAACCAACAAAAAAAAGGACACTACGCCAAATCTCATCATGAACAGAATATTTGCGTTTATTCTATTGAAGAAATTCAATGTGAAGATGGCAGAGGTAGGAAGAAATATCCGTTAATTATTTTTACAATAAAAGAATGGATTTTAACTTTCAAATGAAATAAGAAACCAAAATCTGGGAAGTCATGCCATATTTTATTGCTAATCGTGGAAAATGTGAAAACTATGCCATTTACAACATACGATCAAGAAGTCATTCATTGTATTCCCAATGTAAGGTATTTTCATGTGACAACGTGAGAGACCACCATGGCCTGGCGAACTTTCGAAGCACCTTTTTGTGAAAATGAAATAAAAGTCCAAATATATATATTTCTTCAGTTTTCTTTCAACTAAAGCAGTTCACAGTCTGCCACAGTGACGCAAAAAAATTGAGAGTTTCCAATATCAAAGAACAAAAATTCTGCCCACGAATCTTTTGTTTAGTGGCTATTTTCTTCGGTGATGCAGTGAGAAACCATTAACTTTTGATACACAGCTTGTAAGAGACTTACTTGTGAATAAATAGGCTGACAAATTGCAGCTCCTCTGTCACGTGGTAGTTGTTCACGTTGGAGACACCTCCACTATTGTTGTGACCTCTTCTATGACTCCATATCTGCGGGTTCAGGACAAATTGTTTTGTGCGCTGTCTACAGTGTCGGGCTGCAAGCGGAACTTCTCTTAAGGGTGATGACAGTACCCGCGACTTTAAATGGTATCGAACTCATCCACGCTTTCCACACCAACATAACAGACAATGATAAAGGCAATGGCGATAGCATAGAAATTCACGTTTGTTCCCAGAATCCTGAGCTATTGACAGGCATTCGCTCACTCTGCATTGCATTGCTGGATGGCTTCTCCAGATATGGACCCCTGTTTTTAAGTTAATTCTCAAGACACGGCTGGTGCGTTTTGTTACGCCCTGTAAAATAACCAGAACAGGTATACACCTATGGTGACACGTATCACCAGTCTGCAACCCCACGTATAAATTGTGCGGTTCCTACTTGTTGAATGATTTGACTCCCATGTGTTGTTAATTAATTGTAATACCCTGAGATGATGAGGTGCATTATTATTTTACGGACATACAGCGTTAGAACCGAACTGCTTCCAGCAACTGAGCAGAGTTTTAACAAAAGTCAGTAAACCTCCATTTATAGAACATTACAGGAGAGGTATTTTTAAGTTGCACTGAATATCACTGATTCAAAAAATTCCAAAAATATAATACCGATGATCCACGTAGGTAGGAACAATTGAAGTTCATCACTAACCTCCATAATTCAGGAAAAATTTAGAAATTACAAATTTTTGCAAAACCCAAGGTAACCACATCTTCATGCCTGTTTCCTCTTTAACGCTATAAACACTTGCACATGTTTATTTGTGCGCTTGCAAAGGGATGAGTGAATTTTAAAACTTGGAAGCTTTTATTACGCAGAAATTGACGCTCGATAACTTTCATACGTGACACATAAGCATAACTCACTTTTCGTCCAAATTGGTAAAATAACGTTCTTGAAGCAACAGTTTACATCTGCTAAGTACTTGAAATAATGTGTTGCAAACCACCAGCTTCACCAATAGAATTTTATTCTTCTACGACTTTCGGTTCATAAAACCGCCAACTCTGGAGGGAAAGCTGGACATTTGTGATTTATACATATCTACTAGTACAATGGTAATTCACTGTGAACTTGGCTCTTTGTTGGATCACACAATTTCTGTTATCATTACAGCAACTTGTGTCAGAAGATCAATGTCAAAAACTTGAAATATTGATTGTGTTTTGGAAATTTTTTGCTCTCTGTATTGTTTTCAAGTTATAAGCGAAAAACTGAGAAAATTTCAACAATTTATTAGTTTTTTGTAGGTCAAAAGTTTAGCACAAGCCAGAAATCACCGCACTCATTTAACTCATATATGGGATTCCTAACATTAATTTAAAATTATTTATAGATTAGGCACATTTGTTGGCCAGAAAAAGTCTAATGCACCTGCACTAATCATAGGAAGAAATAATCTCGTTCGACTTTTGTTTTATTGATAAATAGACTATCTCTAAAACCAAGAAATGCGCTGAAATACAAACATCTTGTTTTGAATATTATTTCCTATGTTGTTTCAGTATGCTTACAGGCCGTATCCAGATCTGCATTTGAGGATGCAATCCTATAATTTTTACTCTTGTGACGTTGACAAATCCTGCTTTATCTTGCAGTTATCACGCCTGAACTGTTTCAGAATGTTCTGAATGGTTTAACGTCTTAATAATGATATTCCAACAAGATCACACTACAGCAGCTACTAACCCTGTAGTAAAACAGCGGCCAAATATGAAAAGAATAAAGTAGGAAACCATGCATTGTTGTAAAAGTTAGCAGCAGTGGGTTTACCTTGTAGAGTGTTGTGTGATTAAATTTTAAATTTTATATTCGAAAATTCGATTATGGTGTACAAAAGAAGGATTATTTGAGTTTTGTAGAACCTTGAAACATGCTGATGTCGAGTATTGTGAAAATTTGCTAAATTAAGACGCAATTTACAACGTCAGATATTCAGTCTTGGCGTATTTTCTTTTAGCGATTGTGTGAGGCCCGTATTGAAGTACCAGAATCCTCTAAAAACATATTTTGAAAAAAAGGCATTTGCTTGAGTTTCGTTAAAACGGTCATCAAGTGCACTTGCTTGTTTCCACAAATGGTGACGATTCGTGATGGTGATGATAATGATTTTTGTCTCGGTACAGAGACTGGCACTGCTGAAACATTCTTCACTATAACATACAATTTAACATGGAATGGACATTGCCAAGGTCTGCATTATGAGAAACAATGTAGAAAGCCATTACATTCTATCTTAAAAAGTATAAGACTTTGTAATTCACTGAGATATGTATTCAGCTTCAGATAGGGATACATAACACTCATTGAGTCGGCGAACAGCAAGGAAGTAAAAAACAGTGTGATTCGTTTCCATAGTTATCACTAGACCATGCAGAGAACGACAGCAACAAATTTTCTGTACATTTGAGCATATTGTTTTACATTTTTATAGCATTCGGTCTGGGCTCTTGAAAGTAAAGTTACCAGTGAAAATGTAATGCACAGAATAAAGAGTAGTATACCTATGAGAATTCTAGAAAACGTTCCCTCCATATGTATGCTCAATGTCATGAAAGGGACTATTGCAAATCAATTGGCACTCCACCCTCATCATTACAAACCTGATCACTTTAAGAGCGATGTTATCACTCTTACAAGTGACATTGTCATCCTTGTCAATGACATCATCACATGACAAGCCATGCCCCATCTTCTGACCCCACTCTCCTCCCTATTCACCTCTCCAGCCAATTAAAATCCAAGAGACAGGGATTAGCCATGTTGTCCTGGTGGGAAAATAAAAAATCCAAACAGTGGAAGTAGCTCCGTTGTGCTTTCTACCATCTCCATCACCCTCTATGAAGCAAAATTGTAAGAAATTGCTCCATGTAACAAACTGACCCACCTCACAACATAACTATACTAAATTGTTTCTGTTTCATCCTCCATTGTTACAATGATATTATAACAAATTGCCTTCTATACTGTATTAAAATTGTAACAAACTGTCCATGTTACAACTATACTGAAACAAATTCCCCTTCGTGTTACAATGAAATTGCAACAAAGTGCTCTCGATGTAAGAAACTGCCCACAATATAATAAACTCGCCACTGATACCACAAAATGAAGACAAATTGCCCTAGTTACAGCAAAACTATAACAGGTTGTCCTTCATGTTGCAGCAGTACCATAACAAATTGAGCTCTGTGATTTGCGACATTGCAACAAATTGTTGATGCTTCAACAGATTGGAGACTGGATTACAATAAATTAATATTTGTTCCATAGATCATGATTATGACACTTCATAATCATGTGATGTGTGTCAGTATAGTAGGTTTCTTTACATCCCTAATTGAAGCTTTTTCACTTTTTTAGTTCTAACATTATTCTAAACATTTATTTACTGAGTAGGAGTTGTCGATCAGAAATTCTTACAATTTATTGTTAGGTGTTTCTTGGCTACCTGTCAAACTTATGACGCTATTAGTAAGTGACCAAAGTGTCTTGGCGCTACATAATTCACCCCTTTCTGTGTCAAAGATTTAATCCAAGGTGGTGCAAATCAGCTTTTTCCTAATGCTGAAGCTACACACATTGCTATTGCCTTCAAACTGGTGTGGATTATTAATAACAAATTTCAAAGCTTAATATATATATATATATATATATATATATATATATATATATATATATATATATATATTTTGCGAAGATACTGTGAATATCTCTCGTTCCTCAAATAAATGACTACAGGATGATTTTGACTGGACTCGAGCTATTATCCTGATCAACACTTTTGTGCAACGAGTACTTTTCTTCTTAATGATGCATTACCCCAAAATATGAAGCAATGATAAAGCAGTGAATGAAAATAAACAAAGTAAGCAAATTTAGTTATATGTTTAGCACCCAAATTAACAATGAACTTAATAACATAAGAAGCTGAATTCAGAGATTTCTGCAGATCATCAACTTCTTTCTTCCAATAGAATCTCTCATCAATGCACTCACCAAAAAAATCTGGAATATTCTCACTTAGCTACAAACTTCTATTGTAGCTCTATATTTACTAATGCTGTTGCGCCATTTACTATAAGAACTGTATATGCTGTGTTTTATCGAAATTTAATGAGTGTCCATTTGAAGAGAACCACTTAATAATTTTCTGAAACACATTATTTACAATCTCCTCAGCTAATTCTTGTTTATTAGTTGTGATTACTATACATGTATCAACAGCAAAAAGAACTAACTTTTCATCTTTTGTGAATAAAGAATGTCAAGTCATTAATATATATTAAGAACAATAAAGTACCCAAGATTGAACCTTGTGGGACTTCATTTTTCATACCTACCCAGTTTGAGGCATCTGCTGATTTTTTGAACATTATGTGAACTGTTTAATTCAAAAGAATTCCATGATTTACACAATCAAACTCCTTTGAGAGATCACAGAAAATCCCAATTGATGATGTTCAATTATTCAGAGTATGTAATACTTCATCAGTGAAGGCAAAAATAGCATTTTCTACTGAAAAGCTTTTCTGAAAACCAAATTGGCATTTTGTTAGTACTTTACTTCCGCAAATAAATGAAGCTACTTTTAAATATATTACTTCTTCCAGAATTTTGGGTAAAGTTGTTGTAGTGAGATTGGGCAGTAATTGTTGGTATCATAGCTATCCCCTTTTTTGAGCAATGTTTTAACAATAGTGTACTTCACTCTGTCAGGAAAATGCCCTGTTTCTGTGCACTATTACATATGTCGCTGAGACTCCTCAATATCTGTTGGGAACAAGCTTTTATTACTTTGCTGGAGATGTCTGCAATGTCATGCAAGCTTTTACTTTTGAATTATTGTTTTCATAACTTCAGAAGGAAAGATGGGTAGGGTTTCAATGTAATCAAATTTCTTAGGTACTGACTCTTCCATACGAGGCTTTGCCTTTCCTAATGAACGTTTGGATCCTGTTTTCTCTGCAGCACTTAAGAAAGATTATTAGTATTATTTTCATCCTCTGACTTTTGCTTAATAAACTTTTCAACAGTTTGATGGTAATAAAGTCTTCCCATGCTCTTGGTTGCCGTATTTCCATTTCAATAATATTCCGAACTGTTTTAATTTTACTATAGACAATGAGTATACTTCTGGATTTTTTAATAACTTTCCTTAGTATGGTACAGTAGTAATAATAATGTTTGACTACACTTATTTGTTGTTAGATACAGTTCCCTTTTTGAGTTACAAGATATGTTTATCCCTTTAGTAAGGAATGGTTCGTTACATGGTTTCATAGAATTATATTTCACTGTTTTCTAGGAAACTGTTTTTGAAAATACTCACAAATATGTCATTAAATAAATTATGTCTTAAATTAGCATTATGGTCCAGGTGTACAGCATTCCAGTCTACCTGCTGCAAGCTTTAATAGAATCGGAAATCGTTAAATTATTAATTGAACACACTATTCTGCAGGACTGTTTTGCATTACTGTCAGGAACTATGTCACATTTTGTAACTAGTTCTGCATTATTATCAGAGATAGGATTGTGTACACAGTAAATGTATATTTGATTAAATTTATCTTGGTCTATGAAAATAGTACCAGTGCTGCTTACCCATATGACCCAAGTAGGAAACTCAATAACGGATGTCAGATTGAAAGAATCGAGTAATATTTCAAGATCATTCCTCCTACAAGACCCTTTCTGAAAATCTACACTGAAATCTCCAAAAATAATAATTTTCTTCTCTCTGTCTGACAGGTGCATAACAAGGGTTCCCAGTTTTTCAGAAATCGCTTAAAATTTGCCAATGAGGACCTGCACAGTCACAGTTATTTCATTATTTAGTTTAAGCTGACAGACACATGCTTCTATATGTTATTCTACACAAAAACTTTTAGTTTGTAAATTTCTCACATTATGATATCTTTTAACATATATGGCAACTCCTTCTGTTTTAATATTGTCTCTAGTTACACTTGCTGAAAGTGTATGTCCACTTACATTTATCTTCTCCATATCTGTAACTATCTGATGTTCAGACAGTCATTGTACGTTTGTTGTATTCTATGTTTCTGAAAATTAAATGGAAACGAAAACTTCATCTACTTTATTTTTTAATCCCCTCATATTCTGATGCAATATACTAATATTATTTTTAGTGTATTTTTATAAGAATCTTGTGATATGTTGATGCATTTATTACCTGCCCATAAGAGGTTCTCATTATACTTGGTTCTTTATAATGTTGTACCACTGGACTCTGATCTTAGTCTAAAAAGGTGGTATTTCCATGAGTTTCAGTGCCCCCTTTTAAGGATTTTGCTATAAACCTACCCAGTTTACCCTCCCCTTTCCTTTGAGATGTAGCACATGGCTAATGAAATCTGACCTGTCAATAGCGTCAAAAGGAACCAGACCCCTGTATGATCCTGTAGCCACCTGAAACAGTAGATCCAAACTCCACAGTCATCTTCCTTACAGAGCTGTTCAGCTGGTAGTGATCATACTACATGAAAGCAGACACCAACCCAACTTTTGTATGGTTCATTGTGGAAGCTTTTTTTAGCATGTCACTCTCAATATTGTAGCCCTGATTCCTATAAACACTGTTTCCTGCTCCACCCACTATCACAACATGATCTTGCATTGTAAAACCCTTGTACAATGGCCCTACATCCTCTAGCCCTTGGATACGACGTGCTCTAAAATGTGCTTCAGGAAGTTTGTGACTTGCTACTTGTGATCTACTTTTCCTGAAAAATCTAACCCACACGTCTACCATGGCTACTTCCTTGCATCAGAACGCTGGCCGGTGTGTCCAAGCGGTTCTAGGCGCTTCAGTCTGGAACCGCGCGACCGCTACGGTCGCAGGTTCGAATCCTGCCTCGGGCACGGATGTGTGGGATGTCCTTAAGTTAGTTAGGTTTAAGTAGTTCTACGTTCTAGGGGACTGATGAACTCAGAAGTCCCATAGTGCTCAGAGCCATTTCAACCATTTTTTTGCAGCAGAACTTTCCTCCTACTTTCTACTTTTTTGAACCAGTTGGTTTCCTAATGAATGTCTCTTGGGTATTCACTATACGTCTACTTGAGCCTCTTCTTTAACTGAAGTAGCAAGACAAATTAATTTCTTGTGGCCATGAGGGAACTATCAGATACTGTTCTCCTTCTGTGCCCTCTGTTCCCTGCTAACACTTGCCATTTGTTTTCAGCCTCCACTCCCTTAACTTCATCAGTTCCTCCCTCGCACTATTCAATTCAGCCTCAAGAGCTCTAATCTTCGTTTCCTGTTCAGATGATTTCCTATCCATTGAAAATACTTTGCAATGCCACTACTTCCACACACCCCCTCCCCAATGAAACAACAACTGTATAGAAACCCAGAACCCACTAGCCTCTGGCAGTTCAAACATTTTGCACTCATGGTTGTTTACAAATTTATTTATGGAATTTAGCTAAAAATTAAACCACAATATGAATATTATATATTTAAAAACAAATAAGGAATAGAACTTTAAACCTGTTTTCAATAAAATATAAATACTTATACATCTCAGGTTTGTGTAAATCTACTGTAAAACACGAAACCGGCACTTATGAAACGTTTTCCTTTCTCGGTAAAAGGGTTCCTAAAAGTAAAATCTTCAATAGATAAGTTCGAATAGGCGCTAATTAATTTATTTGTGAAGTAATATTATCTTAACTAACAGCTATTACAGAATTAACCACCTACCATTACTGGCTCAATATTCCAGCGTCTGCCGTCTGGGTCAGGACTGCCACTGCTCACCTCTCTCTCCTTCATTAAATTTCCTCTATCGTGTGTGGTCACAAAACATTTCAAAAATATTCCAGTATCTAACATCTCAAGTACCTGAAAAACCTATGAATTCTAGTAGGTGACTCCTCCTGCAGTAGTTGACTTCTTCCTCCTCCATCCCCTCCTCCCTCCCTCCCAGCAGCTAGCATCTCCACAGAGTAGTTTGAAACGTCGCCTTAGAAAAATTATACAAGACAGTGCTTAAACGGACACACAATATTTTTAGCGCAACGCAATCTGACTTCCAAAAATCCCTACGAAAGAATGGCCCTGACTAACATTAACCTATACGTTTCACAAATCACTTACCTCACAAAAATCTTCGTTACTCAAGCTACTGCAATACAGCGAGCGCCACTACTGCCAGCTAAATAAAAGATTCAAACTACTGAAGGCACTAACTACTGATAGGCATAGTTAGCAAATGAATTATTTTAATAGAGAACAAACAATGTATTTACCTTAATAGTCACAATATATATATCATTTCGTGACATACATTCGTACAAATTTCAAAACTCCGCCATATCTCTCCCCACGTCCACCACTGCTGGCGGCTCACCTCCAACTGCGCAACGCTACGCGCCGCTAACAGCCAACTGCCCAACGCTATAATGGCAGACAACAATGCAAACCAGCCACAGACTGCACACGGCACAGCCAGTGATTTTCATACAGAGCGCTACGTGGCGGCGGTGTTACCAATAAAAAAACCTAAACAGCCTACTTACATAGCCCCCATGCTCCCCACAAAAAATTTTACAAATTGTTTTGGGCACTGGCCAATAATGATTTGATAAAATTTTTCATAATTACAATAACGAAGATATCAAATGCACACACTTATTGATACAATGTTGGTCAAAAGCTAAAATTTTCTCACAGTCCTAATCGCTCATCACAGTAAAATTGCAGTGTTTTTCTCAAAGTCTGAGCAATAAAAGAAATTTCACTTGGAAGTAGTGGATTTCTAAGCAGTCTTGAAGAAGTAGTGTGGTCCTTCCAACGGAAAGACATTGCTGACTCTTGTCATTCAGACAGGTAATGGGCCACAACAGAGGAAACTCACAGCAGAGTCAGTCGAAGTTTTGAAGAATATTGGTAGGTAGGTCGCCACAGAGTAGACCCACTGTAGTCCCAGTAGAGAGTATTGTAGTGGTGGGTCATCACAGGTGCAGACCCACTGCAGTCCTTGTAGAAATAATGGTATTGGTTGGTCATCAAAGGTGCAGACCCACTTCAGAAATAATGGTATTGGTGGGTCATCAAAGGTGCTGCCCCACTGTAATCCTTGTAGAGACTGCCAGCAGCCATCTGTCGGCAGTCATCTGATGCGACTGTGCAGGTGCACAATCACCATTGAAGAGTCTTGTGGAGAGTATAGCAAGTTCATCAACAATCACTTGTGCACGCACAAAGTTTTTGGAATTGTCCTTAGAACCAGCAACGCTATTAACCAGTCCCTTGCTGAATTATCAACATATGTGCAAACACTAACAGTCCCTACTTCTCACATATTGTCCATATACTATGACCAACAGAAAAGTGTGCAGTGAAATGATACTTAATTTGAAGAGCCAGTGTCTATACAATTATAAATTTACAACATAAAAATACAATTACAAAGGCACAAAATACATCATTAAAGAACATAACAATACAGATAACATTTGTAGTAAAACGGAATTTACAAAAGAATAGAAATAAACATATACATCAGTGTTACAGGATTAATGACATAAGTAAATACATAAAAGATCAGAATAATTATAGAAACATCAACTTCACACATGAGCATTAAAACAGAACAGAATAAATAGTGTCTAAGCGTATTTACAAAGAAAATAACATAGTATTTGAAAAATTCCAAAACATAAATTTTATTAGCTAAACACATAAAGACAGGAAAAAGACAAATACACAAGGGTACATAAACACATAGAAGGATAACACAGGAGGAAAGGACAGTGGTTTGTTTTCAGTGTAACATTTGGTACTGCAGTCCAACCCAAAACTTCATTCCATAGATCTTTCGTCTTATTTCAACATTTGTTTCCAGCAAAACAATTCTCTCCAAGCATGCTTTCTGTATTTATATCTTCACATATTTCTTACCTCATTATTTATTTTCCATTATCTTACATAATCATTTATTTCCAAGAAAATCCTACCTAAACCTGTCGTCCCTAATCCCTACTAATTTTTATTCTTATCCTCTTTCAAAATACTTGTTTTGGCCAAACCATTTTCTTATAGCTTCTCAGTGCATTTCTTCCAATTCATCGCAACTCGTTCTCTTATATAGCCTACCACATCTTAAGCTAACTTAAATCTACTGAGCTCACATGCTTAACTAAGGGACGAGGCAATGCTGCAGCACAAAACAATTAATACAAACAGCAATGACAAAAAAAATGCAAGTAAGCAAAGCAAGCAGCAATAAATGTAATAACTTATATCTAAACATGACAAAGCTGAAGCAGAAAAAATGTTTAATACCTATGTCACATCTTAACACTAGAGTAATGCATCACGAGAACATACGCTACCAGATAAGTTACCAAATCGTAAAAGAATTATTTTTGCAATTCCTGTGAAGGGAAATGTCTATTTGTGCTCTCTTTTCCAAGAAAGTACATCATAAAATGATTCTTTACTGGGTCTGTAGACAGAAAATAGTGATATTAGTACATCTATTAAATTTTGTTTTAACCAATGCTGCAGTGCAGATAGAAACTGGATATTAAACAAAATGAGCAATCTCTCAGCTAGAAAGACAATAGATATAAAATGTTTCTCATCATTTCATTTCAGTTAATATCATAAATTAAGAACTCTACAGTGTAGGCAAGTTTTCAAGTTTGTGGGTGTCGTATTTACGATGCTTTCTACAAACGAATGTCAATAGCGAGGATAATGGCCTCTTTTTTTTTCTCTCCACCTGTGCCTCTGACAAGCACACACTAATGCCTTTCATTTGTCAGGTGGTTGTCGCGCAGCTGGGTGCCCACGACGTATTACGTGCAGGTGGTCACTTCACTGTCTTATCGAAATATTTACGACACCAGTTTCCGCTACAGTGGCAGTCTCATATAAAAAATTTCACAGGTCAAGAATTTGCGTTAGTCATCTGTAGAAACAAAATCCTATTCATATAACAGTGTCCTAAAAATTTTCGTCGGCATTGTAATACATTCACGCATTTACATACATTTCATAACTCTTAAAGTACGATTCATGGTTTCCAACAACCTTTTTCACAAACCAGAGTCCCTAACCACTACTCGTTATTCCTTACCTTATTCGTCGACACTTCTTCAATATTTCATCATAACAGATACGCAGCATAATAAAATACCTCATATAGCATCAGCTTATTGATCATAAACATACCACAACAGCATAATACACATAGTCATCGTAATAATAACATCGTATTGGAGCGCGAGTGTCCTCTGAAATATGTAATTCTTGTATTACTTGAGCCAACTGATCTTGTACTTCCCGCATTTCTATTTTGTACTGTGTGTTGATATGATTTTGATTCTGTTTGAATTTTCTAATTTGTTCATACTCTTCAGTGTCAGTGAAGGCTACAGGTTTTGTGTCATTCAGATCATCATCTACCTTTGTAGATAAGTTAGTGAACTGATCTGAAAGTTCGGCCACTTTATCAGATAGTGAACTAATTTCCTCCATGTGTCTTTCTGAACCAATTTTCAGAGTATCTACTGTGTCCTTAAGTTCTCTTGAGTTTTTGCAAGTTGCGTAACCGAATAGGTAGATGCAACTGAGTCAATTTTAGCTTGCAAGGTCTCATGATTTTCATGAACAATAGTATGCTGTTCTTTTATGGCTGCTTCGTGATTCTGTAATGCATTTTCATGGCGCGAAAAAATAGGTTGGAAATGCTCACAAATTTGTGTTTTTACGTCATTACAGACTTTTTGACATTTCGATTCGATTTTATGTAATTCAGTAGTTAAATCTTCACGTGTTTGTTCAAGCGTATGTTCCACTGAGACTAACTTTTGAAGCTTTTGTTCCATTGCGTCTAACTTTTGAAGATTTTGTTCCATTGTGTCTAACTTTTGGAGATTTTGTTCCATTGTGTCTAACTTTTGAAGCTTTTGTTCCATTGCGTCTAACTTTTGAAGATTTTGTTCCATTGTGTCTAACTTTTGGAGATTTTGTTCCATTGTGTCTAACTTTTGAAGCTTTTGTTCCATTTGTTGCAGTAATTGAAATAACAATGCACTGGTGTCTGAAACATGTTCCTTAGTGCTATTCGCCAATGCATTTGAACCGGCAATATTCGCAGTTTGAAAAACAGAAAATGTGTCTTGACTTATTTGAGAAAACGGTGAGAACGCAAAACCTGAATCTACAGTATTTCCAAGATTGTGTCCTGTCATTTCGGAATCCTGAGGCGAGCTGTTGCCGACCGATCGGTCGATAATGCTTCCCTGTTCACTAATTGTTTCACTGCCTACACCATTATTTGCAACCCGCTCCATTTCCCTATGCACAATTACCAAATACTACTTTGAACATTAGTTAGTTCATTACATGGTGGCGCTAACACACTGCCACAACTATTTTACTGTACATCAATGAAAGACTGCAACTACAAAGGAAATTCTCTCTATGATTACGCGCTAGCAATAAACAAAAGCTACAATAATTACACAAACTACAAGAAAAAAATCAGAAGATTCCAGTGAGGTATCCTCCGCTAAGGGTCGACATATGAAACGTCGCCTTAGAAAAATTATACAAGACAGTGCTTAAACGGACACACAATATTTTTAGCGCAACGCAATCTGACTTCCAAAAATCCCTACGAAAGAATGGCCCTGACTAACATTATCCTATACGTTTCACAAATCACTTACCTCACAAAAATCTTCGTTACTCAAGCTACTGCAATACAGCGAGCGCCACTACTGCAGCTAAATAAAAGATTCAAACTACTGAAGGCACTAACTACTGATAGGCATAGTTAGCAAATGAAAGATTTTAATAGAGAACAAACAATGTATTTACCTTAATAGTCATAATATATATATCAGTTCATGACATCCATTCTTACAAATTTCAAAACTCCGCCATCTCTCTCCCCGCATCCACCACTGCTGGCGGCTCACCTCCAACTGCGCCTACCATTACTGGCTCAATATTCCAGCGTCTGCCGTCTGGGTCAGGACTGTCACTGCTCACTTCTGTCTCCCTCATTAAATTTCCTTTATCGTGTGTGGTCACAAAACATTTCAAAAATATTCCAGTATCTAACATCTCAAGTACCTGTAAAACCTATGAATTCTAGTAGGTGACTCCTCCTGCAGTAGTTGACTTCTTCCTCCTCCATCCCATCCTCCCTCCCTCCCAGCAGCTAGCTTCTCTCCAGAGTAGTTGACATCTATTGCAATGTGGAATCAAGTACTGATGCCATTTTTTGCGTCACGTTCATTAATATATAAATACTCACACTGTATCATTAGTAAAACAAGCACAAACACACTTACACACTCATGGGTGTCAGACACTGTCCAGCCAGCTGCTAAGACAGAGACGATTCATGTCATTTTACAAAGTGAAAGGGTAGGAAAAATTTACAAAAATTTTATTATACACAATATGTTTTTTGCATGAAATGTATTTAGATTCAGTGTGGTTACACATACTGTTTTTACATACAATAATTTTTACACAAACACTATCCCCTTAATTTGAAGGCTCATAAAATTCCATCAAAAAGTCTGCATCAAAATAACGAGAAAATAAGCAAGTAGTTTGTAAATTCATATCAATTTCAAAGGTGGTACAGGCCTCAAACCACAGTTACAATTTACAATTTCTGGTGTTTACATTACTGAAAGATATTTACACCATTTTTCATGTGACAGTATCAGCGGTCCAGTGTATTTATCTTTTGTGGAAGTATCAGATGTTTGTCATCCTGTGCACGCAAACGCAGTTTGTGTTGTCCAGTAGTAGAGATAACTTGTTACTTTGACTGAATTACAAACTCCAAAGTAGTATTTACTTCCAAAACCAGCAGACACTGATGTTAAACGGCAGTCTTTAGCCTATTAACAGAAGAGTGTTTTATACCATTCGCTTCGTGCGTTGTTCTCCCAGACTCGGTCTTGAGAGCATATATTTTTCCTAGTAATAGGTATACGATCATATTCGTCTTTCATCAAACCAACTTCTTTTTTCTTTATCTATGGAATAATGTATACGTTATTTGCAGGGAATCCATAAATATCGAATCTTGTATGCATATAATTCTTGATATCTTTGTCGGTATTTGGAGTTTCAGTCATATATTAAGCTAATGATGTCCGTTTAGCACAGATTAACAATATTTGCCCGGAAATCTTTTAACGTGTATCTATAACAAAATTGAAAAGGAACGTTTTCGATATATTCAAAATGGCCATTCCTTCTACAATGTGTTTATGAAAAACTTCAATAAGCCTGCTCGTTTCAATGGCCACTAAATTTTCGTTAAAGTTTACGTCCCTTTAAAAGTTTGGTTTGGCAATTAATGCAGCTGCCTTAAATTGCCCATCCCAGGATATTGCTAGTCTTCAGTCGTGCTGTTTTAGCTTATTTTGCACAGACTTCACAAACTTACTTTTATTCCTTAGTTTGAAAAAGCTGTTCTGAAACTCTTTAGTTTCACTCGTGCATTTCAGTCATCCTCAGTGTATGGTTTCCTCCAGGGAGCGAGCCTAAATGAAACAACTCTATGAAACTTTTTCTTTAAAATCAGTTTTTGTTTTATACATTGTTTCAGATTCCTGAAATGAATGGTAGCGAAATGTTCTAAATATGCGCTGCTTGAATCGTTGGTACGTTTCTGTCCAAAAAGTTTCCACACTCTCTGAAGGACCCCATTAAAAATTGGGAACCCTCAGACACATCAACAATGCCCATCTGTACAGGCTATTCACATCAAAATAAATGATGTAAGATTCGTCAAATTTGTCATCATGATTAACCATGAATCTGTTCTTGGCAATGGTCTGTCTGGAAAAACAATGAACAATACCACCTCTAATGTCCCAGTCAAAAAAACTGGAGTTCCTCGATGTCAGTAATAAGCTACAGTTCTGCTTTTATAATTTGCAACAGTGCACCCTTGCCAAGTAAGATGAGGTAATGTAATGCGTAAGATCAACATCATATGTGATAAAGCAGAGCATGCGGAGGTTTTCAAACATGTATGCAAGGAGCAGCACATCAATTGTCAAACATCAATCAGAATAATCTCCTAGTGTTTTCAACTTGAATACATTGCGTACATTCCATGGTCTTTGGTTCTTGGTCTTTGTTTTTATTTCACCTGTTAATGAACTTTTAAACTTTTCAGTTGACAGTAAACAATCTTCCAATAAAAGCAGTACATTGCTCACTTACTCATACTGAAATATTACCTTCCAATAAACTACATTCAACTCTTGAAAATACATCATCATTGTCTTGAGTCTGTATGCTTTTAAGTATAATGCACACTTTTCGAGTGAAAACGTCAAGAAATTTAGCGAATCGATAAATCTAAATTTATATTCCAGCACCACTCTTGGAGCTACAAGCAATACGTTTTGCAAACATCTTCCAAATTATATGGCATAAAAGGAAATTTAATTTACTTCTGCGTCGCTATTTGACGTCTTTTTCACACAAATGTTTGAGATCAAGAAATGCCTATTGGAATTGACCCAATTGTGAAATTGTCTAGGGAGGCCTGTAGTTCACACTGCAACTGGGATGTGCTGCACCTCGATATGGAGAAATGTTTAGTATCACCTTCTTCAAACATTTCATGGCGAATATTGAAGACGTCTGCTGAGAAAAACGCTAATTTTTTGAGACTTATTTCCATTTTTTTTTATTTCGAACTAAAAAGTAATTCATACACTCTGCGATTGCTTGTGCTGTTAAGTAACCGATTCTATGAAATCACTGCTTTCATACAACTCAAACACAGATTATTCCTTCTCATAGCCCCAGTATATGTAAAAGGCAATGCTGAATGATTTATGCATATCTACATGTTTGAAATACAAACTATCGTCACTGCTATGGTCGACTGAGACTAGCAACTCGTTGTAAGACCCATTCTGTATTTGCACAAAACATAAATGGCATAATTTCGTTGCTGGAATCTGTAACTTTTAAGAACTTGTTCTTGTCGCTCGGCAATCCACTGCTGACGTATTTTAACTCCGTACAGCCAATAAAAGATTCACCTAATTTTTCCTGGAAATAAAAATAGCACAGGCAGGTTCACTCACAGAATCGACGGATGATGACAGTAATGTTACCACGTACGAAATTCACAACTTCTTTATGTAACAGAAATGATATATTTCTCTGTATTATCAACCTTCAAATTCGGTAGATTCTCATGTTTCTAGCAACGATGTTTTGTGATATTTAGAGGTACAACCCGGAATTCTTTGTCACCTACCTTGTTCTTATGTTTCTTCTTTGATGTTACACTTTCTGCAACCAGTTCGACAAAACAGTCGTTTTCCGGAAAAATACGCCGAAATGTGTAAGATCGCTCACCTACTACCGCTTCTGCTTGTTCAGTCTGTCCTTTATAACGTTGTTCTACCTATAAATGCAGCTCAGACACGTTTTTCGTTCGATATTCAAGAATCTGCAAGCTACAATGGAATATCTGCGCTTTGGTACACTCCTCCTGGTAATGCAGCGGAGAATCTGAAGCGGTAGAAGAGGACCTTGGTAGGGTAAACTTGGTCGACTAACCTAGTAATATTATTGTAATGGGTGAACCGGCAGCAAAATGCATTAAACTAGATGAAGTTGAATGGGTTGCCGTCGAATCTATGTTTAGAAGCCGAATTTGTACTGGTGTGAAAGACAATAGACCTGGGTTTAAAGAGCCGACACATTTCTTTAATGTATGTTTTCATGTTTTTACCGTCTTGGGTAAAATATTCCGAAGGTAAAATAGTCCCCCATTCGGATCTCCGGGTGGGGACTACTCAAGAGGATGTCGTTATCAGGAGAAAGAAAACTGGCGTTCTACGGATCGGAGCGTGGAATGTCAGATCCCTTAATCGGGCAGGTAGGTTAGAAAATTTAAAAAGGGAAATGGATAGGTTAAAGTTAGATATAGTGGGAATTAGTGAAGTTCGATGGCAGGAGGAACAAGACTTTTGCTCAGGTGAATACAGAGTTATAAATACAGAATCAAGTAGGGGTAATGCAGGAGTAGGTTTCATAATGAATAAAAAATAAGAGTGCGGGTAAGCTACTACAAACAGCATAGTGAACGCATTATTGTGGCCAAGATAGATACGAAGCCCACACTTACTACAGTAGTACAAGTTTATATGCCAACTAGCTCTACAGATGATGAAGAAATTGATGAAATGTATGATGAGATAAAAGAAATTATTCAGACAGTGGAGGGAGACGGAAATTTAATAGTTATGGGTGACTGGAATTCGTCAGTAGGAAAAGGGAGAGAAGGAAACATAGTAGATTAATATGGATTGGCGGGAAGAAATGAAAGAGGAAGCGGTCTGGTAGAATTTTGCACAGAGCATAACTTAATCATATCTAATACTTAGTTCAAGAATCATAAAAGAAGGTTGTATACATGGAAGAATTCTGGAGATACTAAAAGGTATCAGATAGAGTACATAATGGTAAGACAGAGATTTAGGAATAAAATTTTAAATTGTAAGACATTTGCAGGGGCAGATGTGGACTCTGACCACAATTTATTGGTTATGAACTGTAGATAAAAACTGAAGAAACTACAAAAAGGTGCTAAATTAAGGAGATGGGACCTGGATAGACTGAAAGAACCAGAGGTTGTAGAGAGTTTCAGGGAGAGCATAAGGGGACAATTGACAGGAATGGGGGAATGAAATACAGTAGAAGAAGAATGGGTAGCTTTGAGGGATGAAGTAGTGAAGGCAGAAGAGGATCAAGTAGGTAAAAAGACGAGGGCTAATAGAAATCCTTGGGTAACAGAAGAAATATTGAATTTAATTGATGAAAGGAGAAAATATAAAAACGCTGTAAACGAAGCAGGCAAAAAGGAATACAAACATCTCAAAAATGAGATCGACAGGAAGTGCAAAATGGGTACGCATGGATGGCTACAGGACAAATGTAAGGATGTAGAGGCTTATCTCACTAGGGGTAAGATAGATACTGCCTACAGGAAAATTAAAGAGACCTTTGGAGAGAAGAGAACCACTTGTATGAATATCAAGAGCTCAGATGGAAACCCAGTTCTAACCAAAGAAGGGAAAGCAGAAAGGTGGAAGGAGTATATAGAGGTTTTATACATGGGCGATATACTTGAGGACAATATTATGGAAATGGAAGAGGATGTAGATGAAGACGAAATGGGAGATAAGATACTACGTGAAGAGTTTGAGTGGGCACTGAAAGACCTGAGTCGAAACAAGGCCCCGGGAGCAGACAACATTCCATTAGAACTACGGACGGCCCTGGGAGAGCCAGTCATGACAAAACTCTACCATCTGGTGAGTAAGATGTATGAGACAGCCGAAATACCCTCAGACTTCAGGAAGAATATAATAATTCCAATCCCAAAGAAAGCAGGTGTTGACAAGATGTGAAAATTACCGAACTATCAGTTTAATAAGTCACAGCTGCAAAATACTAACGCAAATTCTTTACAGACGAATGGAAAAACTGGTAGAAGCGGACCTCGGGGAAGATCACTTTGGATTCCGTAGAAATGTTGGAACATCTGAGGCAACACTAACTTTACGACTTATCTTAGAGGAAAGATTAAGAAAAATCAAACCTACGTTTCTAGCATTTGTAGACTTAGAGAAAGCTTTTGACAATGTTAACTGGAATACTCTCTTTCTAATTCTGAAGGTGGCAGGGGTAAAATACAGAAAGCGAAAGGCTATTTACAATTTGTACAGAAACCAGATGGCAGTTATGAGAGTCGAGGGACATGAAAGGGAAGCAGTGGTTGGGAAGGAAGTGAGACAGGGTTGTAGCCTGTCCCCGATGTTATTCAATCTGTTTATTGAACAAGCAGTAAAGGAAACAAAAGAAAAATTCGGAGTTTGTATTAAAATTCATGGAGAAGAAATAAAAACGTTGAGGTTCGCCGATGGTATTGTAATTCTGCCAGAGACAGCAAAGGACTTGGAAGAACAGTTGAACGGAATGGACAGTGTCTTGAAAGGAGGATATAAGATGAACATCAACAAAAGCAAAACGAGGATAATGTATTGCAGTCAAATTAAAGCGGGTGATGCTGAGGGAATTAGATTAGGAAATGAGACACTTAAAGTACTAAAGGAGTTTTGCTATTTAGGGAGTAAAATAACTGATGATGGTCGAAGTAGAGGGGATATAAAATGTAGACTGGCAATGGCAAGGAAAACGCTTCTGAAGAAGAGAAATTTGTTAACATCGAGTATAGATTTAAGTGTCAGTAAGTCGTTTCTGAAAGTATTTGTTTGGAGTGTAGCCATGTATGGAAGTGAAACATGGACCATAACTAGTTTAGACAAGAAGAGAATAGTAGCTTTCTAAATGTGGTGTTACAGAAGAATGCTGAAGATTAGATGGGTAGATCACATAACTAATGAGGAGGTACTGAATAGAATTGGGGAGAAGATGAGTTTGTGGCACAACTTGACAAAAAGAAGGGACCGGTTGGTAGGACATGTTTTGAGGCATCAAGGGATCACAAATTTAGCATTGGACGGCAGCGTGGAGGGTAAAAATCGTAGAAGGAGACCAAGAGATGAAAACACTAAGGATGTAGGTTGCAGTAAGTACTGGGAGATGAAGGAGCATGCACAGGATAGAGTAGCATGGAGAGCTGCATCAAACCAGTCTCAGGACTGAAGACCACAACAACAACAACAAGGACAGAGTTCGTTTAGTTAATTAGTCTTTTAAAATCAGTTCTTCGCTAATCTGCTTATTTCTCTTGCCCAGATCTGATGAAGAAAGACGAATGTATGTCAGTACAGAGAATGCGAGTTCAGTGGCATCTGACATTAGTGATGACTGATACACAAACAAAGTAATTGAAAAGCTGTTAAAGAAACTTGAAACCTTGCGAAAGAGAGATTCCATCTAGGCGCTAAATAGGATGGTTCAACTGAATGTTAACTTCAGGATTTTACCAGGATTATCCTGTAAATCAGAATGCACATTTTGAGCCTAAATATTGGCAATATGAAAACATACCTTTCCCTGCCGAGATAAAACATGTGCCCCGTTTGTAAAACCAAAATCAAGATATTTCTGTAAATGTGTGCAACATCCAATACTCAGAACGATGAAGAAAGAGTAACGTAGCTCTATAGAAGAATATAGATACTAAATGCGCTGTTGGCATGCAAGAGATTCGCAGCTCAAATTCGAAAGTAAAAGAACCTGAAAATTTCCGAATCACTCAAAGTTGCAACTGGAGAAGTGAGAAGAACGGTATCGTCATTGTAGGCTTACATCTAGTGGGCACAGAGTGAATAATCACAAGTTTTGAGTTTCGTTTTAGCAAAACCGAAAGCACATTAGCTTGAAAGCAGACAAGTGCGAATATGTATCTGTTATGGTGATCAGAAATAGACGAAAATAGACGAAAGACATGATCATTCTCACTGCTTAAGCTCATGGTAGTGGTAATTATTCAGCTGATGTATCACTGTTATGTTAGTGGCTTTTTATGATAAATAAAAATGTTTAACCTGGGGTCATAATGTCAGTCCTACAATAAACCATGTAACAGATTTTACCAAATAGCCTGAGCCGTGCTTGGCTCGTGTTCGTGCCATCTCTTATTTAACAGCCTGATTTTACTGTACTGCCGCCTCTTTACGTTAATTTTCAATTACTGGTGTCACTGAGTTGCTGCCTTGCGTGCCCGTGAGCGGCAGCAGCAGCCCTTATGCCGTGTTATCTTTGCTGGACTGCTATTACTTCCCGGTCGTTGTGTCTCGTGGAGGGGGTTGGAACGCGCCAGTTCGGACCTGGCAGTCGGACAGCTGGGACGCGGCAGAAGTTCGGTCGGGTTGGAGCGGCAGTGAGGTTCGGACCGCCATGACTCGCCCGACCGTTGCCGGCACACGTGGCTGGGGACGGTCTTGGTTGGTCGTCGGTCGGTCGTCTTGTCGGACGACGTGTATTTGGCTGGCGATCGCTTATGGATTGGCCGTGCGTGTCGACTCGTGATTCGTCCTCGTAATTGCTCAGTCACTGCCGTTGGCATCGTCTAGTTCGCCGTGCTAGTGTTCGTGAAACTATGTGTAGTTTGTGTGATTTTGAGTGACAAGTTAATTGAAATGTTGTCGGCGTACTGGCTTCGAGTTGGTCGGCTGGCGTGCAGTAGCGAGGAAGGACGACGACTCCCGACACGCACGTTTCAGTGGCAACGACCTTGCTTCGCCGTTTGGTCGGTCGTCTGATTAGACGACGTGTATTTGAGTCGTCCGCCACTTACGGGTTGTCTGTCCTCCGTTCTTGTTGTTGTTCCACAATTTCTGCTGTTAGCATCGTTTGAGTTTTGGTGCAAGTGTGAGAGAAGAATTGATCTTGGTCATTGGTCCGTTGGCTGTCTATCGGTTGGGTTCCCGTCGGATTGAGAATGGTTGCGCCGACTGCCTGTCTCACATAAGCGAGCGTTAGTGTTTGAATTAAAGGCCGACCCTTGGAAACTTCTGAGCGCCCTGGGGTATACTATTTTTTTTTTTAAATTTGTTCTTGTTGTTTGTACTTTTATGGCTTCTAGCCGATTATTTCTTTTATATTAGACTTGTTTTGCTCTTAAAGCCTTCAGCCTATTTCAAAGAACTGTTTCACTTAAGGCCTTTGGCATTTTAAAAATTTTAATGTTGTTGAATTTTAAGTCTTGGGTTATCAGTCAATTTTGAGTTTGAGTTGTTTGCTCTTAATGCCTTCGCCTAAACTAAAGAACTGTTTAACGTAAGGCATTTGGTATTTTTTAAAAGAATTTATGTTATGCAGTCTTAAATGTTAGGCCTTCAGCCAATTTGAATTTAACTTGTTTACTTCAGCCCAACTAAAGAACTGTTTTAAGATAAGGCTTGCCTTTTAAATTTCCGATTATGCTTGCGTTTTAAGTTATTGGCCTTCAGCCGTTTTTAAATTAAAGTGGCTTTCAGCCGGTATTTAAGTCCAAAAGATTAAAGCTGCGGGTTAAAGAACTTTTTTTTCACCTCCCGTAATGTTTGATCAAATAGTAAAGTTTTATGTTCTAGTGTAACTAACAGCCCCTTATTTTGGCCGCTTTCCACAATTTAAATTACCTGACCTGTCCTGCAGGTTTAGCAGGGTATTTAATAGGTCGTTGTATATTTGATATTCCATGAATAATTTTGTTGATATTACCTTCCCCGAAATGCTCTGTCAAAACCTATCTACAAGGAACCGCTTTAGTGCGAGGTCGCACATGCCCATTCGATGCCTCGCGTATTGTCTACCATACAACCACAATACTGGCCATCGTGACAGGGAGTGGAATTGGAGTTAACCAAAGGTGATCACACCTCGAGGCTAAGGAGCGTAGTTTAACTGCTTAGTCGAGTAGTAACTCACAACAGTGCTGCAGTGCTAGTGATGTTGATACAAAGGAGAGCAACGACAACGGTAAACAAAGCAAATATTGTATTGAATCCACAGCAATAGTCACCGAAAGTGAAATTTCGTCAGAAGAGTGTGAAAGAAGTAGCGGATGAAATACGAGTATACGCGTCTCCGCGAGATCAGCCAGTGCAGTGTGTGGTGTCGTGTACCCTCGACAGTGTGCAGGCGGTTGTACTGATGACAGTACGGGCTGATACTGAAGCAGGTTCCGAGTCATGCAGTTTATCATCCTTGTCGGACAGGGAGCCACAAATCCCATCTCCAGTGAAATGTAGTAAAGGACAGTCGTTGTTCAAGCAGCGGGTACTAAGCAGAATTACGTACATGGAAGAGCATCTACAGTATAGTAAAAAAATTATGAATAGATTTTAAATAATTCTGCATCAATACGACCGTGTGGAGCACAAGGTAAGCTAGGACAAGACGCACTTGTTATAAAAACTGATGTTTGCACCTATCAAGAATGCTCGATACAGTTTACAGGATGGCATGATAGTGACTTGCCACCTTATGCACATCAAACTGAGCGCGACATGGACTACAATGACTTCAAGTGAAGTAGTAAAGGCCCATATAGCTTCAAACACTGCTACAGCATTGGAAGACGTAAGACAACGAAATTTCAAACAAGAAGTCAACCTAACAATACACAACAAAATGTGGAAACGGCCTGAAAATATTTGTAGATGAGATAAATAAATTTGTTCCATCGTTCAGTAAGGAATTGGTTTTCACCTCCGACCAATTGTTGCTTGATGAGGAAATGTATATGAAAGGGACCCTAGTAATTGTAGGTACCAAGAGAGTTAAATCAAGATCAACTAATATCAATGCCTAACGCATACGTATACAATTATACTGGCTGGTAATGTAGCAGGTTATTTGGCTGGGAAGTTATTTATTGTGCTGAGAGAAGATGCTCTGTCCCGTACGATTCTGTGCGTGACCTTGCAGGGGCAGTACGGAATATTTACGTCACAGCAAGCAAGAATGGGAAAATGAGCATAAGAGAACTACAACAATGGTAAGAGTACTGCATTTGGCCAATATCTGGTGAAACTAACTTGCATCTGCCTAATTCCTGGTCTGTGTATAAAAACCATATTTAGAGCAAATTATCCCTCCTGAAAATGTGTGTGACATTGCAATTCATACCTTCGGGAACCACTGCGCAAATTCAGTCTCTGGGTGTTCGTATTTTTCCCGCCTATAAAACATGCTGTCGCGCCATCTGCAGCTACGTTTCAAATATAGCCAAATTCACGATATGCTCCATGATAGACAGTTTCACATTCGGCTGCATGCCATCGTACTGCATTACTTCTCATCACTACCTTACCAACTATTTTACACCGATCAGCCGGAGCATTATGGTCACCGATCTACTACTACTAGTAGTAGTAGTAGTAGTAGTTTTATTCATCCGTAGATCTCTTTTTACAAGGATATAGGACATGTCAAAGTATTTACAAGCTTAGATCAATTTACAATAAGCTAATTCGTATACACATATATTTACAGACTTCTAGTTAGAGACAATCATTAGATTTTACTCCTGGTATACAATAATTTATTTACAAATAAACTCATTAAATAATGTAATGCCACACTATTCACTCATATTTCACTATCAGTCACTGCATGCACACACTATACACACATTGTTTCATAACACTTCACTCACTACATACACACACACACACACACACACACACACACACACACACACACAGGTGATCCTTGGGCCATTTTCTGTACTGCAAGTTCCCATTTGCTATCCTGAAAAACTGAGTCAGCATCCCTTCATAATGAGTGAGATGTTGAGCTCAGAAAGAGGAAGAGGTGTTAGTATTGTGCTATGCATAGCTTGAGGGGAGAGTGTCTATAGAAAGGAAAAAAGAAGAAAAATAATAAAGTGAAGGTGTTATGTGGAATATTGGATGTTTTATAATCATCATTATTATTATTATTTGTTTGTATAACATTTTTTTATCAAACCCCTACTCTGCTTTATCTAAGTAATCCTTCAATGTATAAAATGTATTGCATAACAGGTACTTTTTAGCTGCCTTCTTAAATAAGTGTATTTTTGAAATTTCTTTAATCTCTTTTGGTAATTTATTATACAGTTTTATTCCTTGGTAGAAAATGCTGTTTTGAGTTTTATGTTTATTTTTTCTTGGTAAATGTAAGTTGAGTCTATCTCTTGTTGCATGGTCATGGACAGAGCTGTTTGTGCAGTAATTGCCAATGTTACTTTTGATGTGTACAACTGACTGGTAAATGTGTTCACATGGAGCAGTTAAAATCCCCAGTGTTTTGAACAGATCTTTACAATGAGCTCGACTACTATTTCTGGTTATTATTCTTATAGCTCTTTTCTGGAGTTTGAAAATTGTGTTCATATTTTGTGGATTTGTTCCCCAAAAAAAATGCCATAGCTAAGAATTGAGTGTACATATGAATAATATGTAACTAAAAGACACTGCATGTTACACACAGATGATAGAATTCTAAGGGCATAACATGCTGATGACATTCTGTTTGCAAGTACCTTTGTGTGTTCGCACCACTTCAGCTGAGAGTCAATATTCATTCCTAGAAATTTTGCATTTGTTACACAGTCTATAGAGGTGCCATCTACATTTAATTTAACATTGTCATTTTTCCTCTTCAAACTGAAGTTCATGGCATTAGTTTTCTTTATGTTTAATGTCAATTTGTTGCTTATTGACCAATCGTAAACTTCCTTGAGAGTTTCATTTGCTTTCTTGGTAAGGAGTTCTCTTGTTCTCTCAGTGACTATAATATTGCTGTCATCAGCGAAGAGAATTTTCTCACCATGAGTAACACTACTGGGAAAGTCATTGATGTATATCAGGAATAGTATTGGTCCTAATATGCTACCTTGTGGAACCCCTATATTAATATGTTTTGGTTCTGATAAGTATTTTACTAAATGTTTAGATCTATTTGAAGTATGTGTTATCTCTACTCTTTGTACCCTATCTGTTAGGTATGATCGAAACCAGTCATTAGCTACCCCTCTTATTCCTAATGCTTCTAATTTATTTAATCGATACAAACCTGTCTAGGCGATACCGGCATTAGCTGGCGAGGATTGACTGCTAGTCAGACACTCGCACCGTGCATGTAGTATTAATGGGCGTGTTGTCCGTGTGTAGAATGGGTAAGGCACGCCACCGATAGTAGTCTGACCGAGGGCAGATTGTAATGGCCTGGAGGCTCGGCACGAGCATTTCGGAAACTGCACGACTCGTCGGATGTTCGAGGAACGCCAATGTGGGTGTCTTCAACACATGGCGCAACCAAGGTAGAACCACATCCCGACGTCACACAGTTGGGTGGCCAGTCCTGATCACAGATGTCGGACATCGCAGGCTGGGCAGACGAGTAAAACAGGACAGGAGCGAACTGTGGCGGAGCTAACATCAGACTTCATGTTGGGCAAAGTACAGATGTGTCTGAACACACAGAGCACCGAACACCCCTAACGACGATCCTCCGCGTCAGACGACCCATGCATTTGCCAATGTTAGCACCACGACACCGTCTGCTACGACTGAAGTGAGCACGTGGTCACCAGTGGCTGGACGTTGCCACAGTGGTAGAGCGTTGCATGGTCTCATGAATCCCGATACTTTCTTCACCGTGCTGATGTGAATGCGAGAATCCATCGTCCTCCAGGGCAACATTTCCTTGGCACCTGTACTGCAAGACGGAGACCAACAGGCAGCGGCTTCATTATGCTCTGAGGAAGATTCACGTGGACATTCATGGGTCCAGTGCATCTCTTTCAAGGCACCATGATGGCCAAGGTGTATCCTACACTGGTTCCACACCACGTACACCCCTATGTGAGGTCACGTTTCCCGACGGTTGTAGCATTTGTCAAAAGATACTCCGTCAAGTCACATGGCCAGGAGCGGTTCGACGAGCGCACTATTGAGTTCCACTTGATGTGTTGACCCCCTAAACTAGATTGGAAACCAATCGAACACATGTGGGATGTGATTGAACGTGGCGCTACAGCCCATCGCCCCCCTCCCTGGTATTTAGGGGAATTAAGTGACTTGTGTGTGCACATGTGGGGCCAACTCCCTCCGGCGACCTATCTACATCTACGTCTACATCTACATCTACATCCGTACTCCGCAAGCCACCTGACGGTGTGTGGCGGAGGGTACCCTGAGTACCTCTATCGGTTCTCCCTTCTATTCCAGTCTCGTATTGTACGTGGAAAGAAGGACTGTCGGTATGCTTCTGTGTGGGCTCTAATCTCTCTGATTTTATCCTCATGGTCTCTTCGCGAGATATACGTAGGAGGGAGCAATATACTGCTTGACTCTTCGGTGAAGGTATGTTCTCGAAACTTCAACAAAAGCCCGTACCGAGCTACTGAGCGTCTCTCCTGCAGAGTCTTCCACTGGAGTTTATCTATCATCTCCGTAACGCTTTCGCAATTACTAAATGATCCTGTAACGAAGCGCGCTGCTCTCCGTTGGATCTTCTCTATCTCTTCTATCAACCCTACCTGGTGCGGATCCCACACTGCTGAGCAGTATTCAAGCATTGGGCGAACAAGCGTACTGTAACCTACTTCCTTTGTTGTCGGATTGCATTTCCTTAGGATTCTTCCAATGAATCTCAGTCTGGCATCTGCTTTACCGACGATCAACTTTATATGATCATTCCATTTTAAATCACTCCTAATGCGTACTCCCAGATAATTTATGGAATTAACTGCTTCCAGTTGCTGACCTGCTATTTTGTAGCTAAATGATAAGGGACCTATCTTTCTATGTATTCGCATCACATTACACTTCGCTACATTGAGATTCAATTGCCATTCCGTGCACCATGCGTCAATTCGCTGCAGATCCTCCTGCATTTCAGTACAATTTTCCATTGTTGCAACCTCTCGATACACCACAGCATCATCTGCAAAAAGCCTCAGTGAACTTCCGATGTCATCCACCAGGTCATTTATGTATATTGTGAATAGCAACGGTCCTATGACACTCCCCTGCGGCACACCTGAAATCACTCTTACTTCGGAAGACTTCTCTCCATTGAGAATGACGTGCTGCGTTCTGTTATCTAGGAACTCCTCAATCCAATCACACAATTGATCTGATAGTCCGTATGCTCTTACTTTGTTCATTAAACGACTATGGGGAACTGTGTCAAACGCCTTGCGGAAGTCAAGAAACACGGCATCTACCTGTGAACCCGTGTCTAAGGCCCTCTGAGTCTCGTGGACGAATAGCGCGAGCTGGGTTTCACACGATCGTCTTTTTCGAAACCCATGCTGATTCCTACAGAGTAGATTTCTAGTCTCCAGAAAAGACATTATACTCGAACATAATACGTGTTCCAAAATTCTACAACTGATCGACGTTAGAGATATAGGTCTATAGTTCTGCACATCTGTTAGACGTCCCTTCTTGAGAACGGGGATGACCTGTGCCCTTTTCCAATCCTTTGGAACGCTTCGCTCTTCTAGAGACCTACGGTACACCGCTGCAAGAAGGGGGGCAAGTTCCTTCGCGTACTCTGTGTAAAATCGAACTGGTATCTCATCAGGACCAGCGGCCTTTCCTCTTTTGAGCGATTTTAATTGTTTCTCTATCCCTCTGTCGTCTACTTCGATATCTACCATTTTGTCAACTGTGCGACAATCTAGAGAAGGAAGCACAGTGCAGTCTTCCTCTGTGAAACAGCTTTGGAAGAAGACATTTAGTAATTCGGCCTTTAGTCTGTCATCCTCTGTTTCAGTACCATTTTGGTCACAGAGTGTCTGGACATTTTGTTTTGATCCACCTACCGCTTTGACATAGGACCAAAATTTCTTAGGATTTTCTGCCAAGTCAGTACATAGAACGTTACTTTCGAATTCATTGAAAGCCTCTCGCATAGCCCTCCTCACACTACATTTCGCTTCGCGTAATTTTTGTTTGTCTGCAAGGCTTTGGCTATGTTTATGTTTGCTGTGAAGTTCCCTTTGCTTCCGCAGCAGTTTTCTAACTCGGTTGTTGTACAACGTCTCATTGCTTCCATTCCACGACACGTAGCCGCTGTTGTCCGCGTCAAAAGTGGACATGTTGGCTATAAGGTGCCTGGTCATAATGTTCTGGCCAATCGGTGTGTATACATTCCTTAAGGGTGAATACCGGGCTCAACATCCTGCACGATTGGTACGTGGCAAGTGGTTCGCTTTCGATCTTGATGGTGATGACTTTGTGATCACTGGGGCAAGACATTTTTTATTTGGTATTTATGGTGCTTGTTAATGTGTAATTTTCCCCTTACTAATCGACCCGTCCTTCTTGCGATATAAAATACAACCGTGGATCGTATGTATGCTTAATGGATTTTCACTAATTGGATAAGGCTATCTGTCCCGAAGAAATAATACCGATAAGTAGGAGGAAAGTGTGCAGCAGACCCTTCTGATGGAAAAGTCTACTAAAAATAAAAAGTAATTACACCGAACAGGCTTATAATATGGAAAAATGAAAGTTATTTTGTGTATTCACTCACGAACAACACTGGACAGAAAAGGGGTACTACTGATCATAAATCCAAAAGTTACACTAATGAAAGAAAAGGAAACAATCGCTCGCCATCCCACTAGGGTAGCCTAATTTACATCCAAAATCCAGTACAAGATGATGGGAAAGAAAAACATCTATTGTTGAACACTGTGGTGGCAGCTGAAGGTTGTCACGTTTTTTGACACTAATTTTAAGTAGTAATGTAATGATAAAGAAAACTGAGAAATGATTCTTACGTTATGTTTGTTATTAAAATTTGAAAAAAAAAATTATCGAGTAATTATTTGAAAATATGCAGTTAAACTGTATGTCAGTATCGAACTTCATTACCTTGAGCAATGACTTTCAGTGATCTCAATGTAATGTCATCAAGGAAATTCAGAAAAAAAGCAAGCACTTTTACTTTGTTGTTACTTATTTTGCAAATTGGATTTAAAATTATTGTCTGAACAACTGAGCCTTTTTTACTGACGTGAACATAAACAAATAATAGAATATGTACCAAACGAAACAGCCATGTGCTCCAACTTATATGTAAAATACATAAAACTTCCGCACTCTTAATTTGTGCATTTCTTTAGATTTGGATTTTTTCCAGTGATAGCTTCTCAAACTTAAAAAATGAAATTGTTTTAATTTAGTCATATACTGAAGCCTCTGTTGTACAACAGTTAACTGAAATTAGACTGAGGCTAAAATTCTTAAAAGTGAAATTATTCATTAATAAACTGGCTGTAACTATTCATTTTGTTTCTTATGACACTCGGTTAGAATATAAGGAAAGAAGGGAACAAGGACCCTTCTTGGTAACAATGTCAAAGGACAATGAGGACAAAATCGTCCTGAGTTTAACTGATTATTTTAATAAATGTTATCAATCAAATCACTTTCAGTTGTGCTGCTGGGTTATCTGTTAATACTTTCTACCAATGAAGAGTCTTACTCCACTGCTGTGCATACAACGAAACTCGGAGCCGACGACAAATCTCCGTTGCTGGAAGTGCTACTGTTGTTGAAAAAAGTAGTATCTTGTGGAGCACGGCTAATTAGAGTCGTGGGAATCGTAGTTAATGCAGCCTCCTCTGCACGTCCACTGTCCTTCCTCCTGCTACTAGACATCTGGCCGACGCGCGTACATGATGCCGCCGAAATGGTACTCTCTACTGCTACTGTGAGACCGTTAACACCACACTTCCGCACAGTACAAGCGCTGGAACCCGGCTATCGCTCTCTCCGCGCGCTCTGCGCAACAACTCCCTGCCCAAAGATTTTACAACGCACAAGCACTGCTATTATCGTTAATATTCGATGCAAATAACAGTTCCTTTGGCTTTTTTCCCAGAGCTTATAAGTTTGACAGTAAGACACAGATAAATACAATCAAACGTCAACAGACATCTACCTAAATTTACATATACAGTGAACCAACGTCCTTACTTATTAAAAGAAAGCATTTACATTACAAATATTTACATACCACTCAGCAAAAAAAAGAAATGCATCCTGCATTTTTGGTGTTACAAATGGTTTGTTTTGAGCATTGCTTGAATGTCAGTGAGTCCATTTCGGATAGTGTAATACATACGTCCCACAGAAGTTTGATCTCTGCACCTCCCAGACACTCATTTTTGTCGCTCTTCCGGTGAACATTGTAAGTCACAAGCAACTAATACTTTTCCTCTCATATTTGTTAACACGAGACTTTCAGCTGAGCCATAAAAAAGACTGAATTCTCCACCTCGCACTCAGGGGGTTCCCTGTGAGATACAGCAGCTACTGATACGAGAAACCATCAACAATGTAAATGAGCCCAGTTGCTAACAACCAAAGTGTGAACGCCAGTGTCCTCGTTTCAAATTTCCTTCTCAGTTGTAGTGGGAGGCATTACCAACATACATACGAAAAATGGTTCAAATGGCTCTGGCACTATGGGGCTTAACATCTGAGGTCATCAGTCTCCTAGAACTTAGAACTACTTAAACCTAACTAACCTCAGGACATCACACACATCCATGCACGAGGCAGGATTCGAAGCTGCGACCGTATCGGTAGCGCCGTTTCAGACTGAAAAGACTACAACCGCTCGGTCACAACAGCCGGCCATACATACGACGTTTTGGAATAATACTAAGGGATGCTAGAGCCGCAGTGGAGTGCTAATAGTACTTTATTTAGGCATTTCACGATTGTGTACAAGTTCGTACACCAAAATTCTTCTTTTCCTACTCCGTTTTGTTAACATCATAATAAAAATGCGCAAATTAATACATGAAAGGTTTGCAACAGTCCTCTCACTATAAAGCGTTAGCATTCATTTGCATAAGGAAAACAATGGTACAGTGTTCGTAAGCTGCGCTCGTATTTACTTCAGTTCTCTCTTGCGCAGAATGCTGCACAACCATATGGTAGTGAACAATGGCGCACTGTCTGCGAATGCTCTTGTAAACCACGTCGAATTTTTCGGTAGGATTAGCATCAGGAAGCGTAAACTGTTGCTTGAAGCTTGTGATGGCTAGCTGTAGTTGCATTTTAGAACATTCCATTAGTTGAAACAGATGCTCACAAAATGTGTGGAAACAGTTCGTGTAATTATTGTGTGGGATTGTGCAGCACACAAGGTATGATACTCGATTCTGTAGGAGAACTGAAAAAATAGCCCAAATTGTAGAACTAGTATTCTATGTGCCAGCATAGTATTATACAGCCAACCGGTTGCAAATAACTATTTGGTACATTGACCTACGTCTGGACACTTACTAAGGGTGTCTTCATCTGAATGAAACTTTGAAAACCCGTGAAATTACATTGAGAGAAATCAATGGTCAGAATTTGGAGCAGTTATACTCATCAAAAACTAAAAAAAAAAAAAAAAGAAACGCATTCCTGCCTTCGCCACGTGTGCCTAGCTAGGGACAACGTCAGTCTGTTGTATGCCGTTGCTGAGAAACAGCCTTGCTTAAAACTGCATCCTGCACGCAGACTGCAGCAAGCGAGCAAGCTATCGTGGCCAGAAGACGCTGGCTTATCACAGAGGCTGAGGTCAGCTGCTGACTAGTCTCGTGGTGCCTAGGAGGTGTGCCACCTTGCATTATTATCTGTGCCTTCAAGAGTAAAAGAAAAGTTATTTGTCGCAGAATTTTGACTCACAGAAGCAAGGTCTGCTTATCTGTTCCCTGTTGCAGAGATTGAGTTTCCTCCATTACACAGGTATCCCGGAGATTGGATCGTGTTTCTGGCGAACGTAATGAAGCCGCAATATGGTGCTGTATGAACAATAAGATAATAATTGTTGCCCAGTACTTAGTAATCCCATTTTCGCTTGCTGACTTAGCAAGGTGGCGTGTTATAAATGCCAGAACAATAGTTGCAATAGGTTTGTCATGTGATATTGCAGGGCCTGTGCTGTTACGAAGAACGGTGCAATGTGCCTCCGGTCACACATACTTGTCAGAAGGAAACGTTCTTCTTAAGAACACAGGCACCGTGATATTTTATTTATCCGCCGATACCAGTCACCGACCTTCAGTTAAAATGTCCTCTCTTCTACGGGAAGTACATAATGTACGTGCTAGTACAGTCTGTGACGCTTGAATGACAAAGTATGAAAGTCAGGCTGTGACCGTGAGTCGTGCATGGAAAAGCAAAGCGCTTAAGGTGACCGCTCGGGTAAAGCCGGAAATCCCGGTTCGAGTCCTCGTCTGTAACAAATGTTCACTGTCATCATTCCCATGTACACCTGTCTGTTACTCGTATTCACAGCTGTCAATACATTTGATTTAGTGACGTTTCTCATCGTTGCTGCACCCATCAGAGATGTCGTGATCCTGGTTGGCAGTCACGCTGAAAAGTGACACACACAGTAGTATGGATGGTAATGGTGGTAACCCTGTAAATTGATCTTCATTGTTCCACTCTGTAGTATTAAGTCAGTTGACTGTCATTGCCCTTACCCAACAGAGAGAGAAAGAGAGAGAGAGTGTGTGTATGTGTGTGTCCACGTAATTCCGAGGCAAATATCTTAAGGTGTTTTTTTGTAAATAGAATGACTCCATCATTTCATTTTAATATTATGCTAGTTAAATGCAGAGATAAGTTTGTGTACAGAATTGAACACAAAGTGAAGGTTATGGAAATAACGCATATTTTTGTACTTGGCACCTACTCAAGTAAAAGAAACGTAACTTTTTACTTCGCATCTTTGAATTCAGCACCAGAAGTTCCATTCTGGTCGGTTGCCTCATCTTAACAGCGCACTGTGACTGATTGGAGAGGAAGGGGGAATGAAATAAACTGAACTAGCTCCACCATATTGGATTTTTTTATTTTTCCCTTTACTGCGACTGGATTGCTTCTGCCAACTTGGGTTTTGTTTGACTGGAGAGTGGGAGGGTGCTGTGTCTTGTTATGTGATACCACTGATAAGAGTTATCATGTCACTGATGCGGTGGTGGTGCTTGTAACAACATGGATAGAGCACAAGAGATGTGCACACGATCATCTCCGTGGGCTTCAGCAGACATTCGAATATCAAAATGTTCCAGAATCCCCAAAGGTACACTACTATAATGTATACTCGCATCCTAATTATGATATGAGTTAGCTCACAAGCGGAAATAATAGAATAGCCTAAAATAGAAGAAAGCAAAGAAAATGTTTGTGACCTATGTGATGAGCACTAAATAATTTGGTGGTGACTGGTTTTAAAATGCAAGTAATGTCATACCAGCATTTTACATCTTTGTAAATAAACTTATGTACTATTATCTTGGCGGTGTCTACTTAAGGACGCACCCCACAGTTTACACATTATAGATGTCTGGCACATGTAGTCCATAGGTGTCCAGTGCCAGTAAAGTTCATGTAGCCATTCATCGAACTGACTTGGAACTGCAGTGTGCTTCATTAGGCCCTCATCTCAGAGGCCCGAATCCTATCACCAACTTTCGCAAAAAAAATGACTTATTTGGCACTTCCCATAACTACAGTTGCTGTGAAAGGAAGTTTTCTTTTGTTATACAGTATTATTTTTATTGTGTTAACCGGTTTTCGGCCTACAAGGCCATCTTCAGACATTTACTGATTATTGTCACCAAAGAAGCTACAATGTTTGCAAACAACGTTGGAAGAGAAGTTACACATCTAAATCGAAATAGAAACATGCTGTAAATAACATCTCTGACAGTGTGCTGGTAATGCAGTGTAAACAGTAAGAAGCTGTAGAATAAATAAATGAAAACGGAGTAAACAGAAAAAAAACATTAACACAAAAGAGGAACAGCAAGTCTACATAACACTTTATATTAATAAACAATATCAATAAAATAAAATAACATTAGTATAGGTTTTGTTGGTTAATATAAAATGTTATGTAGGCATGCTGTTCCTGTTTCGTGTTAATGTTTTTTCCTGTTTACTCCGTTTATATATATTTACTGCTCATCTTTTTCCTTTTTTACGTTGTATTAGCACCACACTGTCCAAGATGTTATTTACTGTACGTTTCCGCTTCGATCTAGGCGTGTAATGTTTCTTCCAGTGTTGTTTACAGACATTGTAACTTGTTTGGTGACAGTAAATTACTGACGACGGCCGTGTAAGCTGCAAACAGGTTACAGCAATAAAAGTAATACTGCAGAACAAAAGCAAACTAGCGCTTTTCATTTATTATAATGTTGTGCTTCCAAGAACTGAGAGATGATTCAGTGAACGTGACAGGAAGTATAGTTAACAGCATCGTTGATGTAAACAAGGATTTACAGATCACAGACGATGACAGTGAATCAGCTTCTACGCTGTAGGCATTTCTATTATCTCCTTCCATTGGTGTTGTCAGTTTTTACAGTTTCCAGTGTCACTCTCTTGTTTTCACGTATTATTCACTGCGTCACTGTAGTTTCTTCTGTGATACAGCGTTCACTAATTGATCACTTTCAGCCCATTTCTGGGTAGCCTCACAAGACGTGAACCACAAGTCTTGGTACAAAATTCGGGAGGTATTTTCAGGGATATTTTCTGAGTATTTTTGTATAAGAGACTGTTCATTACCGCCAGCTCGTTACAGATTGTATTAAATTTGGTTTCTTGCCCCTATTTATCTTTGCTTCTGTTATGCACTGAAATTACCAGCAGGGCGGAGGAAATGTCATGCGGGATCCAGTTCACGACAAGGCACGAGAAACAGTACGCGAAAACAAAAAGAGGACTGAATGCAAGACATGCTACTTGGGAAAAGCCATGAAGGTCGCACAACGTTCACAGATGGAACGTTACTTTCAGAGCTGCTACGGGGCGGAAAGAAGAAAATGAGTATCCAAGTAAAGTGAATACGCTTCAGTTGACCAGGACCTTTGTTACATAGGGCTCCTGTTGTTACGTCACTTATTTGATGACGTGTAGGACTTTATATTTTGGAGATCCTGATTCACCAGTATCGTATGGAGGCCTATCTGTTGCAGGCTATCCGTTTCTTTTACTATATTAGGTATATGGACCATGATCTCTTACTTGGATTACCATCCCTCATTCTGATTTATTCTGATGGTTCTTGTATTAGACTGCAGTTAATGTAGCCTATTTATAATGACTGTAAAGCCCAAATCTCTGTATCATATGTTTGGGATCTACTGTTTCACTTCAGATAAGGTGCAACGGTTAGTAGTATTACTGTCTCTCGCCTGATTCCCCGTAAGTTACCTGCTGACTCAGTCACAGCAGATAATTAGATACTTATGTAATATCTTTATATTGGTATCTATTTTTTAATACAAGTCGAGTGTTATAACGTGCAACATATTTAAAAATTGAGTTGTTGTTGTTGTTGCTGTTGTTGTTGTGGCATTCAGTCCAGAGAATAGTTTCATGCAGCTCTCCATGCTACTCTATCCTGTGCAAGCTTCTTCATTTCCCAGTACCTACTGCAGCCTACATTCTTCTGAATCTGACTAGGGTATTCATCTCTTGGCCTCCCTCTACGATTTTTACCCTCCACGCTGCCCTCCAATACTAAACTGGTGATCCCTTGATGCCTCAGAACGTGTCTTCTAGTCAAGTTGTGCCACAAACTTATCTTCTCCCCAATCCTATTCAACACCTCCTCGTTAGTTATGTGATCTACCCATCTAATCTTCAGCATTCTTCTGAAGCACCACGTTTGGAAAGCTTCTATTCTCTTCTTTTCCAAACTATTTATCGTCCATGCTTCATTTCCACACATGGCTACTCTCCTTACAAATACTTTCAGAAACGACTTCCTGACACTTAAATCTAAAGTAGATGTTAACAAATTTCTCTTCTTCAGAATCGCTTTTCTTGCCATTGCCAGTCTACATTTTACATCCTCTCTACTTCGACCATCATCAGTTATTTTGCTCCCCAAATAGCAAAACTGATCTACTATTTTAAGTGTCTCATTTCCTAATCTAATTCGCTCAGAATCACCCTACTTAATTTAACTACATTCCATTATACCCGTTTGCTTTTGTTGATGTTCATCTTATACCCTCCTTTCAAGACGCTATCCATTCCATTCAACTGCTCTTCAAGTCCTTTGCTGTCTCTGACAGAATTACAATGTCATCGGCGATTCTCAAAGTTGTTATTTCTTCTCCCTGGATTTTAATACCTACTCCGAATTTTTCTTTTGTTTCTTTCACTGCTTGCTCAATATACAGATTGAATAACATCGGGGCTAAGCTGCAACCCTGTCTCACTCCCTTCCCAACCACTGCTTCCATTTCATGTCTTTCAACTCTTATAACTGCCATCTGGTTTCTGTACAAATTGTAAGTAGCCTTTCGCTCCCTGTATTTTACCCCTACCACGTTCAGGATTTGAAAGAGAGTATTCCACTCAACATTGTCAAAAGCTTTCTCTAAGTCTACAATGCTAGAAACCTTTGGTTAGCCTTTCCTTAATCTAGCTTCTAAGATAAGTCGTAGGGTCAGTATTGCCTCACGTGCTCCAATGTTTCTACGGAATCCAAACTGATCTTCCCCGAGGTCGGCTTCTACTAGTTTTTCCATTCGTCTGTAAAGAATTCGCGTTAGTATTTGTTAGTAGTTGTTTAGGAAAATCAAATCACAGGGTGTTCCTCCTAAGGGTCGCCAGGTACTTTTTCGCTGATGTTTTGGCGGATATTTGCAATATGCGTGTGGAGCCATCTCAAATTCTTGTCATGACGCCTTCATACGAAGTCCAGTGTCGACAGTAAACGACTGTTTGCTTCCCATTACTAACAAAATGATTCATAAAGAGGAATTTTACGTGGATATGGAGCGGTTCCAACTTAGTCCATGGCGGTAACTGTTTCATCGATACACGAAGAATAACCAGTATTCCAACGGTGAGCTGGCCTGAGCTAAATGGCTATTATCCGTGTATAACAAGTACTCCAGCACAGCCCTGGCCCACTCTGACCGCTGCTGCTGCGCTACCCAGTCGCTGGTGGAGTACTTGTTATTCTCCTTGTTTCATTGTCCTTTTTAGTACATACCGATAAAACAACTGTCGCCCCTGACTCATTTTAGGCCGCTCTATCAATACCGACGTTAAAACTCTCTTCAAAAATCGTTTTGCTTGTTTTACTGTCCCTTTTAATTCATACCGCTAACTATCGCACTAGACTTATTTTACACCGCTCCATCAATACATTAGTACTGCTCGAGCGTTTGGGATCCCTATCAGGTCGGATTGAGGGAGGACATAGAAGCAATTCACAGGCAAGCTGCTAGATTTGTTTCGGTAGGTTTGATCATCACGCGAGTGTTACGGAAATGCTTCAGGAACTCGGGTGGGAGTCTCCAGAGCAAAGGAGGCGTTCCTTTCGTGAATCGCAACTTAGGAAATTTAGAGAGCCAGTATTTGGGACTGACTGCAGTACAATTTTGCTGCCGCCAACTTACATTTCGCGGAAATACCATAAAGATAAGAGAGATTAGGGCTCGCCCAGAGGCATATAAGCAGTCATTTTTCCCTTGTTCTGTTTGGGAGTGGAACAGGGAGAGAAGATGCTAGTTGTGGTACGAGCTACCCTCCGCCACGCACCGTATGGTGCATTGAGGAGTATGTATGTAGATGTAGATTACCCACGTTCAATCTCTCTTTAAAAACCGTTTTGCTTGTAACGGGAAGCAAACCGACGCTTTCCGTTGACTCCAGGGTTCGCATGAAACACGAGATGTGTAGTATTTGTATGGCCGACTCCCCCTGTATGTTGCAAAAACGAAATTGGAAACATGTGCCAGCTCGTGACAGCTCGTAAGAGGGAAATCCTGTGTATCAGAAGCAAACTAAAATAATCGTAATTTATTTAACGCAAAAGAATACATGTACCTCTAGATGTTTATCTTCCAACGAAAAACAGAAGAACAGGAACTGTAATATTTCTCGTCATGAAGCGAGAGATGGAGAAGGGAACAAAGACGTTTTTAATTTTGTGCACATAGTGCGTCTGGGTCCTCACGCTACTGAGAGAGAAATTCGCTGACATCGCAAATCCCGAATTCTAGACAAGATATATTACAATGTACATTTGGCATGGGCGAGTAGAGAGAGAAAGAGAGAGAGATTTCCATAAATCAGAAGTAGTCCTTCATTTCTAGTGGCTGTTCTGGCAGTAGCTTTGGTCATACCTGTAGGTATCACATCATCAGTAAGACAATTGACTGTCGATCTGAGCACAGCCTGTGACCATTGGTCAAGTGGGGTATCTCAGGCACGTAGGTAAAGATTTAGTGTTTAGAGCGACAACAGAGAACAAAGACAGGCTCGTGGGTACACAATGGTCGGAGCCGCCGCTTGTGATAGCCACATCGCTGACGGCGTTGAAATATATAGGCGACAAGGTGCTTGCGCGAAGGTGCTAGAACTAACTGTACATCAGTTCGATCACTACACACAGAGTCACTCCTCTCACATTAGTTACTAGAACCTATTTCATACATTAATTCGTGAAACTGATAACCTAAATAAAATCGTTGAGTGAGACTACTTCAAAACTCACGTGTCCCTCAGCCAGCTAGTCAATTTTTATATTACGTAAATCGTTTGGTTCAGAAATTCTTTGCCATGCTGCGTTTTATGCCTTTAAATATGTAAATGTTTGGTACACTAGCGTGCGAAGACGTTGGTTGGAACTCCTTGCCATATCTCTTTCTGTAAGTTCACACGCTGTTATTGGGGCCACCTTTGGGCAGCGTATTTCGTTACTACAGTGTTTGGGAATTTGTTAAGTTGGAATGTGTGGTGTATTATAGCAGCCGTCATGGGAATAGGCACATCACATCAAGGTCACCTCAGTGTCTTACAGCACTGGCAATTAGTCATAATCTCAAATGCTAGTAAAAATTACAAAAAACCATTGAATCCGGTTTTAGTCTAAAATATGAAGGAGTACTTTCCAAAAGAAAATTCTTCCGAACTGCTTAAAAAACAAATAAATAAAAAAAGCTAACTGTACAAGAAATTTTGAATAAAAATACATTTTTTTTCTTCAAACGCTTGAAAAAACTAGCCACTGACAGAAAAAAATGAACATTCTTAAAGATTATACATGCATATGACACATATTTTATCGTGGAACTAACAGATTCCAAGATAAAAAGTATGATACCGTAAGAGGTATGAACCTCTCGCTAATGAATTTGCATTCTGTTGTACCTTGTAGGGACTTCCAGTGAGAAAGTTGTTAAGAAAACTATAAAAATAATGGTAGTAACATCCAGAGCATTATTATTGTATTGTGCCACCTATGAAGTGAAAATTTCCAAGACACCCCGTGTGTGGCATCCAGGATTTTAATTCCCACGGATCGCCTTAATGCCACCGAGAATATTCCTTGCCTCTCTTTTTTTATTATTATTATTTGAAGGACTTAGAGAGCCTTCGTTACTGCACCAATCACCAAAATCGCCAATGTACGCTATGCAAAAGTAACTGTAGGTCTTTCAGGCTAATATTTGTACTGAAGTGCGCATGTTGTGAAACCCATTTTATCGAAGTACGCAATAAGTGCGTAGTACACAAAACTTCGTGCTTGCCGCTGCAATGCCTCTACATTCCATTCAAATTTTCCGTTCGTCATTACGCTTTCCCAATCAAAAAGCAAGTGAATGGAGAGGACAAAGAATGGGATCTATGAGGGAGAATGATTAATTTTTTAGGCATTGGACACTTTTTCTATCGTCGTATCTAAGAACAGTTCTATGCTCTAATTTTTTACCACAGTCGTCCAATTCTGTAGATTTCCATTTTCTTGGAGAATCTAAAGTTAAACACAGGCCCACAGCTAGAGATTCTTCAGATGTTACTACACTGTTATATGGAACGTAGTCGATTCCGAAATACACAAGGTTTTGTTATCATTTGCTGAACCAATGGAAAATTTATATTATTTCTGGTTCTTCACTGTTTGGCAGATGAATGAAAAACTTCGTGTACTAGATACTACAATTTTAGATTGTTTTCAAATGACCCTCCACCCTTGACGCACGCCGACAGGAGTGGCACAAACGTGGTTCCATGCTCCTGTGTTTAACTCGCCAACAAACAGACGCCAATGCACCATTCCACGGACGACTGAAGCCACACGTGAACACACAACGTCGCACAGAAACAAAGAACATTCAGCTGGCACTGACCTGCTGCACTGTCAAATGTACCTATGGCAACAAAGCTACGAGTTGGGCGAATGACGGCGCTTGCCACTTGCGAACTGCAGGCAGCAATTGTGATATTGAGGTGTCTGATTTCGTGACGGCTACTCTAGTGGCTTCCTGGAGTGGAAATTTTTAGTAAATTTGAGATTTCCTGTGCCACGTGGTTACTAGTGAACACCAAGTCCTTCGTTGTAACAGTTAGTAATTCGTGAGGCAAGCATCAGTGCGACTTTCACGACAAAAGAGTGATCTTTCGTCTGATATCGAAAATGTGTGGTGGTCTGAAACAGCTGCGAAGAGTTTTTAGTTTAACTGTGAGAAACTAAGTCCTTCGCGGCAAGAGTGAGTAAAACTCGACAGATTCTGAAAGGACGCCGTATAGTATTGTCTGTACATCATGCATCGTGTAATTTCTATTTGTGAGTCTTGTTTAGAGACTTCCCTTGGTCCTGAATGCTTTGTCCTGGAGCATGATGAGACGAACACATATGCCTTCAGTCTAAAATAATTAAAACATAAATTCTGCTGTGTGCGGATAATGCACTCCTATTTTCCTCCTCTTTTGTTTTGTTAACCTCTACCAACGATGTCAGAAGATTCGATTCTTTTTTAAAAAACTAATCGTCTGTCCGAGTATTAACCTACTAACTGAGAACCTGCCGTTACCGGGGTATCCATTTTTTCAGATTCTTTTATATGTTCCCGACACTTTATCAGCGTAAGAAAGATCTGGAATAGTGTGGAATGTGAAGCAACTTTTAAATTGCAAGATCGCTAGGCAAATTTCTATTAGATTAGATAACCAGTTTCGGCAAGATTACTTTGCCATGTTCGGGTCTTGTGCTTTATAACATTACATCATCGTTTTCTGGTGCACTGTAAGTGAGGCTTTGCCTTGTGAATTTGCCGGCGAATTTCACAACACTGTCACATATATAGGATAGTCAGAAACAGTGAGAAAAGCTTGTAAGGATGCTGCAGTGTTGGTTGTGCTGAGAAATAATTCTCAATAAAAAAAATTCGACACCTTGCGCCGTTCAATAGGCAATTAGCATTGAACCTAGCCAATCAGGTCGTTTTGCGCGCAAAATCAAGCGGCTGCCATAGACGCTGTAGCCCAACGTGTACTTCGTTTGGTTTCCTAAATCCAGACAAAATATCAGTACAAATGTTGGACATGGGCGGCAGGAAGGATCGGACCCAGAGCAAAGGCTGAGCTATCGTGTTAGCTGTGAAAACAAATGAAAGTAACTGCATCTGGCGGACCGCTGGCATCAGAGCCCACAACGGTGCGACGTGAGCTATTGAGCAATGTTTCCCTTCGAACTTCGAAAATTTCTGGCTCTTTCAACAAGCATGGTGTATAGCAGAATTACAGCAAACTGCGAAATCACACGAATGAAGTTACTCAGTGCGATCGCATATGGGCTCTCCCATTCGCGATAGGAGCTGCTATGTTCACCAAAGTTACTCACAAAAAAATTCTACCAACTGACGACAGAAGGCAGGATCCCTTCAAGGGATTGCTCTCATACGAAATAACGATCTTTTGAACAACGCGTTGCTGCCCGAGCCATGCACATGCTTCGTCGCCAAAGCGATAAAGTTAAAACACTACCACAGCGTAATAGATGAACAAAATAAGCTTTTTCTATGACATCCTACATTACTAGTGCGTGTGTTACATCATACGAGTACACATTCTCACATTGAGAAAAGGAAGGCATCACGGCAGAATCTCGATAAAACATGAACCAAATTTGCGATTTCATAGTAAAAAGTCTGAGGTCAAACAATTTCCAAGACCCATTTAAGCCGACCACACCGTGGTTCAGGTCGAAAAAAATAGATTATCGGTTTTCATCATATTTCGAAAGATCAAGGTTTTATTTAAGTACTCTGAAAAGGATTTTGCTGAAAAAAAATTGTTTTCGAGCATTTAAAGAGCATTTTCCTATCATTTGTATTTATGTGCCATTCCCACTTTTCTGTCACCCACTGTCAACTCTAAGCCGTATGGAGATGCCATTATTAGCAAAATAGAATGTGTGGGCCATGTTCAAAAACGTTTGGGAACAAGTCTGAGAAAATGAACTGTTGACAGGAAAAAAAAAATTTTAAGATGGAAAAATGTTGACCGGACAGGGTTGATTAACTATAACTGAAATAGAAAACTTGCAGGTATACTATGGGCAGGCAATTAGGAAAAGTAAAGAAAATCTACAGGCAATGAAGAGAGATGTTTGGACCACATTCTTCCATAAGTCCTGTACTGATGATAAGCCATGTCATGGATTGTGTCCATCAGGAGAAAATTCGCGGTCCAAATACAATAGGGCTCAGGCAACTGAAGAATCTTATTCTCACCAGCACTGTCTTCCTGCTGCTGTTTTTGTAGTAACTAAACCTATTTTCAGAGACTTGATTCATCCCGACCTTCTAAGGAAATGTCTGCATGGGCAGACACAGAACCCAAATGAATGATTCAACAGCATCATTTGGAACCGCCTTCCTAAAACTGTATTTGTAGGCATGGATACAATGAAACTAGGAGTTCATGATGCTGTTATTACATTCAATTGTCGTGTTGTTGGAAAGCGTTGGGTACTGAAAAATCTCGGAATTAATCCAGGTAAAAGTATGATCACTGGGCTGCAACATCGCGATAAAATGAGGATAGCCTATGCAGCAGACAGGTCTGCATGTAATATGGCCAAGAAAGCAAGACAAATATCCACGAAGGTGAAAAAGAAGCTGGAAGACCTGCTAGAGGCCACAGAAGGGCCATCATGTGCATCAGGCCCGTTTTAATTAACTGTAAATAACAAATTTCAAAAGTTTTTTCTTTAAAGTTACTTTCCCGCAAACTACAATTTTTAGTACATATGCCCCATTATATCAGAAACTATCATAGGTAAATGAATGAAATTTTCAGAGACTTCATAACATAAAAAGCCATCTCTGGTACTACATTCATTAATATTCCCCAATTAGGAAGTTCACAAAAATATTTTTTGCAGAAAAAACTTATTATCTTTGTTAATAAATTTATAGAGCATTTCTTAAAAACTATCAAATGGATAAATAAGGTTTTAGTACAGTTGACTCAATTAGCATCATGTAACATACAGTAAACATATTAAAGTCTTGCATCAAATAGTTTTTTCAGAAATGGGTCAAGTACTTGCCAATATTAACGTGGGTTAGATAGTCAGGGTGTGGTCCCCTTAACTTCGGCATGTGTAACAAATACTACACTGTTACAAGTGCACACCTAGATTACGAGGAACTCTATGGGAGAAACGCGAATCTAACGGGACCAGTGAGCTGTCTTTATGATATACAACACCCTGATGCACTCAGACTGTCTGCAAGCGACCGCGAACCCACTTCACTGGCCCATTTCCTCCATAGATTTGCACTATCTTAACAACGCGTGTGTGATCGTCCCAGAGGCGACTGACAACTCAGCAGTGGTATGAAATCACGTACCAAGGGAGGCCCACCCCGTCAACATAAGTATCAACAAACAAGTCCTGACATTCCTGCGGAAATATGTGGACGGCTTTGCTGCTACGCTACAGATCAGTTTGCTAATAAATTATTTATTTATGAAAATATACAGACAGTCTACAAAACTATCGAGAACATCGAATTTGCAACGACAGCTGGAGACAAGAAGAATCGTATATCTACATCTACATCTACATCCATACTCCGCAAGCCACCTGACGGTGTGTGGCGGAGGTTACCCTGAGTACCTCTATCTGTTCTCCCTTCTATTCCAGTCTCGTATTTTACGTGGAAAGAAGGATTGTCGGTATGCTTCTGTGTGGGCTCTAATCTCTGATTTTATCCTCATGGTCTCTTCGCGAGATATACGTAGGAGGGAGCAATATACTGCTTGACTCTTCGGTGAATGTATGTTCTCGAAACTTTAACAAAAGCCCGTACCGAGCTACTGAGCATCTCTCCTGCAGAGTCTTCCACTGGAGTTTATCTATCATCTCCGTAACGCTTTCGCGATTACTAAATGATACTGTATACCAGTCACGTCTGTCGCTGCTCAAGCCTTGCTGGACGGACCTTCTGTTTTCTGTGGTTGTCGTCTTAATTTTAGTTTAGATATTAATGATTCGTTTGGTCATGGTAATGGATGGTTTACTGTAGCTATTGTCCGTGGTGGTTCTGAAGTACCAAATGTTCCTGGACTTAAAAGTTTCGTTGACAGAGACATTATTGCATTTCGCACCTACCATATGGCCGAACTTGCTAATAAAGACTTTGGTAAATCTGCTTATATGTCTACCTCTGCTTTGTCATTGTATACTCGTAATAGGAGGAAAATATCTCTAAATGAGTCTGTATTCATTTGGGTAAAAGGAAAAGGTGTAGCCACCCCGTGCCCCTTTCTCTCTGGCCCAACAAGAAACAAGCACCTCCAACCAACCTGCTTTTAATACTAGAGGAACTAGGTGGGTAATTTCAGTCTTGGTCAGCTGTCACTTCCACTTGGACAGGATTTGTGATTGGTGTAAAGAATGGCAGCTAACTCTAAATATAGATAAATGTAAATTAATGCAGATGAATAGGAAAAAGAATCCCGTAATGTTTGAATACTCCATTAGTAGTGTAGCGCTTGACACAGTCAGGTCGATTAAATATTTGGGCGTAGCACTGCAGAGCGATATGAAGTGGGACAAGCATGTAATGGCAGTTGTGGGGAAGGCGGATGGTCGTCTTCAGTTCATTGGTAGAATTTTGGGAAGATGTGGTTCATCTGTAAAGGAGACCGCTTATAGAACGCTGGTGCGACCTATTCTTGAGTACTGCTAGAGCGATTGGGATCCCTATCAGGTCAGATTGAGGGAGGACATAGAAGGAATTCAGAAGCGGGCTGCTATATTTGTTACTATTAGGTATGATCATCACGCGAGTGTTACGGAAATGCTTCAGGAACTCGGGTGGGAGTATCTAGAGGAAAGGAGGCGTTCTTTTCGTCAATCCCTACTGAGGAAACTTAGAGAACCAGCATTTGAGGCTGACTGCAGTACAATTTTACTGCCGCCAACTTATATTACGCGGAAAGACCACAAAGATAAGAGATTAGGGCTCGTACGGAGGCATATAGGCAGTCATTTTTCAGTCAAATGCAGATGATAAACGGTTATTCATTGGACAAATATACTAGAACTGACATTACATTTTCACGCAATTTGCGTGCATAGATCCTGAGAAAACAGTATTCAGATCAACCACCTCTGGCCGTAATAACGGCCTTGATATGCCTGGGCATTGAGTCACACAGATGGCGTGTACAGGTGCAGCTGCCTATGCAGCTTCAACACGATACCACCAAGAGCAGTGACTGGCGTAATGTGAAGAGCCAGTTGCTCGGCCACCATTGACCAGACGTTTTCAATTGGTGAGACATCTGGAGAATGTGCTGGCCAGGGCAGCAATTGAACATTTTCTGTGTCCAGAAACGCCCGTACAGGATCTGCAACACGCGGTCGTGCATTATCCTGCTGAAATGTAGGGTTTCGCAGAAATCGAATGAAGGGTAGAGCCATGGGTCTTAACAAATTTGAAATGTAACGTGCACTGTTCAAAGTGCCGTCAATGCGAACAAGAGATGACCGAGACGTGTAGCCAATGGCACCCCATACCTGGTTCCAGGTGATACGACAGGCTGGCGATGACGAATACACGCTTCCAATGTGCGTTCACTGCTATGCCGCCAAACACGGATGCGACCATCATGATGCTGTAAACAGAACCTGGATTCCTCCGAAAAAATAACGTTTTGCCATTCGTGCACCATCGTTCGTCGTTGAGTACACCATCGCAGATCCCCATCTGTTGATTCAAGGATCGAGACGTGGCTGCACGATCCGTTACAGCCATGCGGATAAGATGCCTGTCATCTCGACTGCTAGTGATACGAGGCCGTTGGGATCCAGCACGGTGGTCCGTATTACTCCCCTGAACCCACCGATTCTATATTCTGCTAACAGTAATTGGATATCGACCAACGCGAGCACCAATGACGCGATACGAGAAATCGCAATCGCGATAGGCTACAATGCGACCTTCATCAGAGTCGGAAACGTGATGGTACGCATTTCTCCTCCATACACGAGGCATCACAACAACGTTTCACCAGGCAACGCCAGTCAACTGCTGTTTGTGTATGAGAAATCGGTTGGAACCTTTCCTCATATTATCACGTTTTAGGTGTCGCCACCGGCGCCAACCTTGTGTGAAATCTCTGAAAAGCTAATCATTTGCATATCAGAGCATCTTCTTCCTGTCGGTTAAATTTCGCGTCTGTAGCACGTCATTTTCGTGTGGTAGCAATTTTAATGTCCAGCAGTGTAGATACCGGGCCTGACAGTTTAATAAATATACGCTACTACATATCCTCCCTTAGTATGTGCTTAGCTGTGCAGAGTAACAGTATGCATACAAAAAACACCTGCATGTTGCTTGTCAATACTGGATCCACTCCCACACGCTAACACCGCGCGGAGTGGGCGCTCGGTTTGAGGCGCCATGCCACGGATGGCGCGGCGCCTTCCCGCCGGTGGTTCGAGCCCTCCCTCGGGCGTGGGTGTGTGTGTTGTTCGTAGCATAAGTTAGTCTGAGTAACGTGTAAGTCTAGGGACCGATCACCCGAGAAGTTTAGTCCTTTAGGAATTCACACACATTTGAACATTTGAACAACCTAAGACGGACTGTCATGGGATCGAACCAACACCTTCCACGGAATTATAGTAGATTGACCTGTGTAGAAGTACGCACATTCCAGGCAGTCAAGATCGATAATTGGTTGGTCACACAAACTAGCAAACAGGGATACTGACATTATTAGTATGGAATTCTATGTGACCCTGCTGGGTGGTCGTCTATTCATTGTAAGCATATAACGTTTCCTAAAAGTATGGGACATAATCTGCGATACAAGAATGCAGTTTTAAAATAGCATTTACTAATGGTTAAAGGTAGTGAATGAGTGACTATTCGTCTAATTAATACTGTAGCTCAGTTACAGGGTCAAATACTTCTCGTAGTACCAGACTGAAAAACATTTTTTGTTATTTATTATTTACGGTTACTATTTCTGGCAAAAGCTCCAGCTTCCGAGATTTCTTTCCGATTCGCTGCTGCTTACTGAAGGTATCTCCATATTCTTGGTTCAAATGGTTGAAATTGCTCTGAGCACTATGGGACTTAACTCCTGAGGTCATCAGTCCCCTAGAACTTACAACTACTTAAACCTAACTAACCTAAGGACATCACACACATCCATGCATGAGGCAAGATTCGAACCTGCGACCGTAGCAGTCGCGCGGCTCCAGACTGTATCGCCTAGAACCGCTCCGCCACTCCGGCCAGCTGTCTCCATATTCTCCGGCGGTTACTACGCAGTGACCACTTTACACTGAGCTAATAAAAGTCGTGGGATAGCTATACACAAATATAGAGACAGCGATAGTATCGCGTACACAGAGGTAAAAAAGGGCAGTGCGCTGGCAAAGCTGTCATTTGCACTCAGGTGATTGACGTGGAAAGGTGTCCGACGTGATTATGGCTGCACGACGGGAATTAACAGACTTTCAACTTGGAATGCTAATTAGAGCTAGACACATGGGACACTCCATTTCGGAAATCATTAGGGCATTCAATAGACCGAGATCCACAGTGTCAAGAGTGTGCCGAGAATAATAATTTTTGGAATTACCTCTCTTCGTGGACAACGATGTGGCGGATGGCCTTCACTTAACGACTGAGAGCAGCAGCCTTTGTACAGAGTTTCCAGTGCTACCAGACAAGCAACAACGCGTAAAATAACCATGGAAAGTTGAAATAATCATGGAAAGGGGAGAGCGAGCGAAATTTGGCGTTAATGGTCTATGGCAGCAGACAACCGACGCGAGTATCTGTGCAAACACCACGACATCGCCTGCAGCGCCTCCCCTGGGCTCGTGGTCATATCATTTGGACCACAGACACCTGGAAAATCGTGGCCTGTTTAGATGAGTCCTGATTTCAGTTGGTAAGAGCTGATGGTACGGTTCATTTGTGGCGCAGCCCTGCGCAGCCATATCAAGAAGGCATTGTGCAACCTGATGGTGACTCCATAATAGTGTGGGCAGTGTTTACACGGAATGGACTGGGTTCTCTGGCTATATTCGGCTACTTTGAGACCATTTGCAGCCATTCACAGACTTCATGTTCCAAATCAAAGATGGAATTTTATGGATGACAAGGCCCAGTGTAACTGGGCCACAACTGTTCCTGATTGGTTTGGAGAACAATCTGGACAATTCGGGCGAGTGCAGAAAATTCTGCACCCGCGACACTTCTGCAAATATGGACTTCTGTGGGGACACTATAGCTCAATATATCTGCAGAGGACTTCTACTGGCTTCTCCAGTTCATGCTGGATCGGGCAAAAGGAAGTCCGGCAGCGTTATTACGGCGTACCCTATGACATATGTCACCTCAGCGTCTCTACCACACTTCGTCGAGCAATTATCATAGAGATATTCTTCATCTCTCGCAGTTGGTTATCAACAGAGGATCTGGATAAGTGGATGGAGATGACTATATGTGCATTTATTTTTAAAATAAATCTCATTTCTCTACCATATCCATTTCTGAGGTAAATTGTGTATAGTGTACTTCCTTGTACTGCAAAGAGAATTTTAGTTAGTGAGTGGTGTACAGCTACTTACGTGACCTTGTAAGTATACGTTTTTGCTATAAAGTGCATCTGGCTATCATTAAAACAGATCGACTGTCTGGAACTACAGGTAGTGTTAAGTCAATATGCAGTCGTAAATTACCTCTAATTACCTGATTTGATCCAGTCTGTAATTATTATGAAAAGAAAGAAAATTGATTTGCTCGGAAGCGTGAGATACTTATCATGTGCGATTAATTGATGTGTTGTGAGACTTACGTCGTAACCACTCTAAAGAAGGCAAGAAGCCTATTTCATTCTGGAGATGGAAAGCCAGTCCGATGTTTACATAATTCCGAACTAATATCAGACCAATGCTCACACGCACAATTAGATTCTTCTGTTGGTCTGAATTTTAGGTTGGTGTACGGTTGAAAGTCGTTCACATGAACATGCCGTCTCTTCCTAATTTTTAGAACACACGTACTCCGCAAACCACCAAATGTTGTCTGGTGGAGGGCACCTTGTACTGCTACCAAAAATAGATCGATGGATAAAAACCATTGCCTATATCCCTCTATACGAGCCCTAAATTATCTTATCTCACCGTAAAATTCTTTATAAATGATAAAGTCAGTTTTATAAATTTTAGTGGAACGAACAGCCTTTTCTCACCTAGAATCACGATACATCCCCATAATACTCGCTAGTTGATTTCACCTACCCGTAACAAATCTAGTATTAAGTGATTCATTTAGAAAAAGCTATCTACAATTTCAGCCATTAGTGTATACGAAGTATGTTACAGTATTTTCATACCTCTACAGGCATAAAAAGACTTCCACTGCTACAAAAGCGCAGCCGCCAACCTCCCAAACTCCAAAGCAACGTAAAGTGTACTTCCAACAAAATCAACACCGAAGAAGTCGACATTTCTATCCCCCTTGCATAGTTCCCCGAGAATTAGAGAGATATGTAATGAGTAATATTATAGTGTGTTAATATAGCACTGCTGCATACCCTTTGATCGGTGTCGCCTTATCGTGTGCTTGTCTTCAAAAGTTTATTTATTTATTTATTTACTTAGCGTATGTGGTTTTCAAGTACAAATGGTTTCATGTTTAAATACACACAGACAGATAAAGATAAAATCAACATACACTCCTGGAAATTGAAATAAGAACACCGTGAATTCATTGTCCCAGGAAGGGGAAACTTTATTGACACATTCCTGGGGTCAGATACATCAAATGATCACACTGACAGAACCACAGGCACATAGACACAGGCAACAGAGCATGCACAATGTCGGCACTAGTACAGTGTATATCCACCTTTCGCAGCAATGCAGGCTGCTATTCTCCCATGGAGACGATCGTAGAGATGCTGGATGTAGTCCTGTGGAACGGCTTGCCATGCCATTTCCACCTGGCGCCTCAGTTGGACCAGCGTTCGTGCTGGACGTGCAGACCGCGTGAGACGACGCTTCATCCAGTCCCAAACATGCTCAATGCGGGACAGATCCGGAGATCTTGCTGGCCAGGGTAGTTGACTTACACCTTCTAGAGTACGTTGGGTGGCACGGGATACATGCGGACGTGCATTGTCCTGTTGGAACAGCAAGTTCCCTTGCCGGTCTGGGAATGGTAGAACGATGGGTTCGATGACGGTTTGGATGTACCGTGCACTATTCAGTGTCCCCTCGACGATCACCAGAGGTGTACGGCCAGTGTAGGAGATCGCTCCCCACACCATGATGCCGGGTGTTGACCCTGTGTGCCTCGGTCGTATGCAGTCCTGATTGTGGCGCTCACCTGCACGGCGCCAAACACGCATACGACCATCATTGGCACCAAGGCAGAAGCGACTCTCATCGCTGAAGACGAGACATCTCCATTCGTCCCTCCATTCACGCCTGTCGCGACACCACTGGAGGCGGGCTGCACGATGTTGGGGCGTGAGCCGAAGACGGCCTATCGGTGTGCGGGACCGTAGCCCAGCTTCATGGAGACGGTTGCGAATGGTCCAAGCCGATACCCCAGGAGCAACAGTGTCCCTAATTTGCTGGGAAGTGGCGGTGCGGTCCCCTACGGCACTGCGTAGGATCCTACGGTCTTGGCGTGCATCCGTGCGTCGCTGCGGTCCGGTCCCAGGTCGACGGGCACGTGCACCTTCCGCCGACCACTGGCGACAACATCGATGTACTGTGGAGACCTCACGCCCCACGTGTTGAGCAATTCGGCGGTACGTCCACCCGGCCTCCCGCATGCCCACTATACGCCCTCGCTCAAAGTCCGTCAACTGCACATACGGTTCACGTCCACGCTGTCGCGGCATGCTACCAGTGTTAAAGACTGCGATGGAGCTCCGTATGCCACGGCAAACTGGCTGACACTGACGGCGGCGGTGCACAAATGCTGCGCAGCTAGCGCCATTCGACGGCCAACACCGCGGTTCCTGGTGTGTCCGCTGTGCCTTGCGTGTGATCATTGCTTGTACGGCCCTCTCGCAGTGTCCGGAGCAAGTATGGTGGGTCTGACACACCGGTGTCAATGTGTTCTTTTTTCCATTTCCAGGAGTGTACATTATAACACGTAAATAATGTCTCGTCGTAAGGACATGCAAATAAGGATAAAGGAGGCATAAACAGGTTGTTACAGTAAGGTATCTAGTCATAGATAAGATAAAATTATCATATAGGAATTGTTGCTATAAGGTCATTCAGCAATCACATATATGGAATCTATAGAGTCTCTTTAAAGTTCTTTGTCTACGTTTTCCATCCACTCGACAGCTACAGGGGAGGCTGCATAAAGTTCTCGAATGGATCCTTTAAACGCACGTTTAGGGCATTCCTGAATGATGTGCTGAATCATTTGCTCTGAATGTCCACAATCGCACTGTGGTGAATCTCGTGTGCCCCATCTACAGAGCCTCTCGCCACTTCTGCCATGACCAGTTCTGAGTCTGTTGAGTATAACCCAAGTTCTTCTTGGCAGATCTGTAGCAGGTGTGTTTCCACCAGCTGATATTTCATTGCAGTTCTTGGATAGTCCAGTCTGACACCATTCATTTTTCCATGAATCCATAGCATCGTAAGACGTAGCCATGAGGTTTTGAGCTGTTCTCCATGGTGGTCTTCTAGATCTTAGTCGGGAAAGATTTGGGGCAATGTCCTGATGGATTGGAAGGTGGGTATTGGAGGAGATTTTACGCCATTCATAAACTAAGGCGGTTTGCCGCCAAAGATGTGGTGGAGCTATACTGCAGAGAACAGGAAGCCAAGGTAGCGGCGTGGATTTAATGGTCCTGGTTACGGTTCTTGTGGTATTGTTTAGTTGAGTATCCACTTTACACGTGTGGCTGCTGGTGAGCCAAACAGCGCTGCAATATTCCGCAACAGAGTATACCAGCGCTACAGAAGAAATCTTCAGAATATGTACATCAGCTCCCCAGCTAGTACTGGCGAGTTTTTGAATAATACTGTTTCTTGTACGTATCTTAGCAGCAGTATCTATTAGGTGTGGTTTGAATGTAAGCGATCTATCCAATTTAATACCAAGATATTTTGGGTTTGGGTTATGCTTTAACTTTCTACCAGCAAAGGTAACGTCAAGGGATCGGGTTGCCTGTTGGTTGTTTAAATGAAACACTATAACTTCTGACTTTATTGGAGTTAGGAATTAATCTCCAAGATCTGAAATATTTACCCATTACTCCGAGGGAGTTTTCACACTGTTCAAAACTTTCATGTTGCACAGCCAGGGCCATGTCATCCGCGTAACAGAACTTCCACTCATTTGTTGTTGGTATGTCGCTTATGTACATATTGAAAAGTAATGGTTCCAATACAGAACCTTGTGGTAAGCCGTTGTTTGAAACAATGGTTCGACTCTTCTTTCCTTGTAGATGAACTTCAAGGGTTCTATTGCTGAGCATATCGCTTAGTAATTTGTACAAGGTCTGGTAAGGGATAATCTCAAGTATCTTGCTAAGAAGACCATGCCTCCACGCAGTATCGTATGCAGCGGTTAAATCAACAAATGCAACAGCTGTTTTAAGTTTCCGTTCATAACCGTTCTCGGGATTCTTTCATTCAGAGTCGTCCCAATACGATTATACAAGAGTCTCTCCAAGAGTTTGAAGCAGGTGCTCAGGAGAGAGATTGGTCTAAAATGTTCAGGCTTGTATGGTGTTTTCCCAGGTTTTAATATTGGCAATACTTTAGATCTTTTGAATATCTTAGGCAAACGTGAGTTACAGTAACTAAGCTTCATAGACAGCGACGGAAGGCCGAGGGGGACACTTAGCGAATTAACGTTCGGTCGAAGCTCTGCCGTTACTAACAGCCAATGAGTGTGTGGTATCCGCACTAAGGACACAGAGAGGAATCTCGGTTCTTCCAGCTAGGTTAATCCACTTAAGCTCCAAAGAAACTGGTATAGGCATGCGTATTCAAATACAGAGATATGTAAACAGGCAGAACACGGCGCTGCGGGCGGCAACGCCTATATAAGACAAGTGTCTGAAGCAGTTGTTAGGTCGGTTACTGCTGCTACAAAGGCAGGTTATCAAGATTTAAGTGAGTCTGATCATGGTGTTACAGTCGGCCTACCAGCGGTGGGGTACAGTACCTCTGACGAAGCGGTGAAGTGGGGATTATCCAGTACGAGCATTTCACGAGTGTACCGTGAATATAAGAAAACCGGTAAAACGTCAAATCTCCGACATCGTTGCGGTCGGAAAAAGATCCTGCAAGAACCGGACCAACGACGACTGAAGGGAATCCTTCAACGAGACAGAAGTGCAACCCTTTCGCAATTTGCTACAAATTTCAATGCTTCGTCACCAACAAATGCGAACCATTCGACGAAACATCATCGATATGGACTTTAGGGGACGAGGGCCCACTTGTGTAGCCCTGATGACCGTACGACACAAAGTTGTATGACTCGCCCTGGGCCCATCAACACCGGCATTGGACTGTTCATGACTGTTGCCTGGTCGGACGAGACTCGTTTTAAATTGCATCGAGCTGATGGACGTGTATGGGTATAGAGACAATCTCATCAATCCATGGACTCTGTGAGTCAGCAGGGCACTGTTCAAGCTGGTGGAAGCTCTGTAATGGTGTGGGGCGTGTGCAGTTGCAGTGGTATGGGACCCCTGATACGTCTAGATACGACTCTGATAGCTGACGCGTACGTAACCATCCTGTCTGATCACTTGCATCCATTCACGTCCGTTCTGCATTCCGACGGACTTGGGACAGAGTGTCTCTAGGAACATTTCCGCAGGCCAGCAGATTCCTCAGACATGTACATTTTTGAGCATACCTGGGATGCCTTGCAAAGTGCTGTTAGGAAGAGATCTCCACCCTCTCGTACTGTTACAGATTTACGGACTGCCCTGCAGGATTCATGGTGTCAGTTGCCTCCAGTACTACTTCAGACATTAGTCAAGTCCATGGCACGTATTGTTCCGGCACTTCTGCGTGCTCATTGGGTTCCTACACGATATTAGGCAGGTGTACCAGTTTCTTTGACTCTTCAGAGTATATACAAGAGGCATAGAGGATTTGGCATTCTCAGATAAGAGTGACTGTGGTAGAGAACGTACCGTCACGGCTGCGGGAATGTTTAATCTCATGGGGATGGGGGAATCGAGAAGAGATGGCAGTAACTCTACTTTCATCAGATACGTCTAGAGCTTTTTCTCCGATAGTCAGTATGATTAAGTTGTACGTATGGCGGTTCTCTTCTTGTATGAGTTGTAAGCACATGTTCGTCTTAGGTGGCGGCTGTACACGAGACAGTCTTGCTGTTCTGAAAATTTGTGCCGACTGCAGGCAGTGATGTCTTATCGACGGATGGGACACGAACGCTGAATATCTCCATGGTCGCATTTGTCGTAGCAGTAAGCTCGGCAGATAGGCCGTGACATCAGAGAATCATTTACTTGAAGGGCAGGCACTATTTTTCCTGCAGTATGACCGCTACTTAGCCTCATTCGTGTGGATGGGCCCTGTATAGACCTCGGATTTTTCCGTAGTTTTATACAGGTCTTATAGTGACATCACACACTAATAATGCATGGTTTGTTTAAGATATTATGTTGTGATAGGTTACTGGTCTTCTTCCTCTTTCCTACTATCTGGTCAAGACTAATGTCACCCCTACTTTCTCTAATATTGAAATCAGAGTGGTTGGAGAAGCTTGTTTCTTTTTGGTGCTGAGAGAGAAAGGGAGGGGACGAGGCTTATCTCCAAAGCCGCCCACGTGTTTTTGCCTATGGATCAGGATTTGTTAGTCTGTATATATGGGGGCGGGATGGAGCACCCTGTATACCACAGTCTTTTCTTCCTTCAATCAGGACTCCACGTCGGATACTATTGGACATACATTGTTACAATACTGCAGATTCCTGAAGAAGATGGCCGCGCCCTGTTTGCACAGTTAGTTGCTGTGAGTCTTTACACATCGGCATTCGAAGTGTTGCATATCCTACAGGTATCTCACTGGCCACGTTTGACCCACGTTTATCTGGTGAATTTCTGATAATCTAGCTGCGAATTTGTAGCAACGTGGTATTTGTTATACATAACATACCTCAGACTATTTAATATGATGTCAGGAATTCAGTTTATATTTTGTGGTTTGGAGTACAACACACACACTATGACGTCATGAACACCCTAGTAATGCAGAGAAGGCATAGGAAGAGTTTATTTTGTGTATCTATCATGCTGTGGTATTTGTTTATCATTGAGGTTGCTACAGCAGCGTATTTGTCGTTTAACAAATATAAATTGCTCTGTCGTTCATGTTTAACAGAATCATTGCAATGGTGTATTTATTATTAAATAAATCGTTGCAATAACAGTATACAGGGTGACTCCCTAATTATTGCCACCAAGAATAACTCCGAAAGTAAGATAAGAGCTGAAGAGTTTGTGTGACAAACGTCACTTGGGATAATGGGTGCAATAATATGACATTGGTTTTTTGTTGCTAGGCAGGGTCGCTTCAGAGATATGGTCACCTTTGTTTCTTGCAATTGGATGCTATAGTTTGGTTCTTATTTTCTGATAGCAGCTATCGAGACGAATCCAATGATATGTAACAGTAAGGTCTTCAAAGGTCATCGAAGGTAAAAAAGGTGGCATGAACGTCCATTTAAAGAAGGTAAGTGACGACGATTGGTATCGATGGAGTGCTGCAAATCAATCTTCTTATCATGGATTGAGTGCTATTGCTTATCACATCGGCACTTACCAAAACACGTACTCTGACAAGTCTCTCTAGCATATCTCCAGGTGTAGTGGGAACGTCTTTATAAACAATATCGTTTACGAATCCACACAAGAAAAAATCTAGAGGCGTCAAGTCTGGCGAACGAGCCGGCCACGACACCTCTCTTCCACGTCTAATCCAAATCATTTCTAGCCATCAGCGAAAAATGTGCCGGACACCCACCATGTTGATATCACATTGTTTTCCTTGTTCATTATGGTATTTCTTCCAATTACAGACACAACGTTCCTTGCAGGACTGTGGTGTACTTTCTACCATTAAGATTTCCTTCGATGAAATAGGGGTCTATAATTCTGTCCTCCAGAATCCCAAACCCTACATTCACCGACCACGCTTTTTACCGCAGTCGACATGGATTGTCAATTGCCCATCAATGCATGTTATGCAAATTAACATTTCCATGTTTTTTGAATGTAGCCTCGTCAGTAGATAAATTAATAAATTTGTCATCCCTCTGAATCTGAAGTTGAACTCATCGGCAGAATTCAGTGCAACGCATTCAATCCGTAAATTCTTGGAGACTGATATGGTAAGGATGATATGTATGGCGATGCAGAACACGAACAATACTACTCTGGCTCATGCCAGATTCCCTTGCAATTTGACGTGAAGTAAGACAAGGTTCTCGAACCGCAGTAGCAAGAGTACCAGTTACTGTTTCCTCTTTAGTAACTTTTCTTTGCTGGATATGTCTCCGATGCGTTAAAGATCTAGTTGTTCTCAATTTACCAAACACATGTTTAAATGTGCGACGTGTAGGGTGAGTACGTTGGGATATCTTTCAGCATATGTCTCTAGATCTCACTGAATTTCGTTGGCATTCTCCTTTAATGTCAAGCATATGGACTTGTTCTTCGAAGGAATACACCATTCACATTCGCTTGATTCCACGATACTAGTTTTACCGTTCCTATAAGTGTTGTACTGCGAAACCGTCGAATGGTGTTTATATGTCAATGACACGTTAGATGGACACCCCGTATTCTGCGAACATTTACTATTTGCACCATGTACGAGAGAGAACTGTCAGAGCATGTGCTTCGACAAGTGCCGACGGGATAAGGAATACCACTAAATCCATAATAAGAAGATTGCAGCACAGCATTTATACCAATGGCCATCACTTCGACCACCTTCTAAATGGACGTTCATGCCACCTTTTGGACCTTCGTTGACCTTCAAAAACCTTACTGTGACACATCATTGGATTCGTCTTGACAGCCCCTATGAGAAAATAAATACCAAACTATAGCACCCAATTTAAGGAAACAAAGTTCACCTTCATATCTGTGAAGCGACCCCACCTAGCAAGAAAGAGCCAATGTCATATTATGGATCCCATTGCCCCATGCAACTTTTGTTTCACGAACTTTTCAGCTCCTCTTATACTTTCACAGTTATTCTTGGTGGCAATAGTTTGTAACTCACCCTGTATATTCTTATTCACTTACATAAACAACATGAAAAATATGATGAAAGACGAAAATGGCAAAAATATGGAAAATGGGTAAAAACAGTAAAAATATGGAGAAATGTGGAAAATACATCAGATGTAGAATACTATAAAATGAGAGTCCTCACATGTCTGCCTGGGGATGGTAACTGGTGTCTGCCATCATCTCGAATGACGAGATTAGCGTAGATGTATTAATATTACATTTAAATTGTTATTAATAAATATGCACACACTGGTTCTCTACTTAGATCTCTAATGACAAAACGTATGTAATTATAATATTAAAAAAGTAATTGATAAAAAATATGCACATTCTCATCCTCTCCCTATACCTCGATTGACGAAGTTTGCCGGATTATATCAATAATAAAACTAGTTCCTAACACATAACAACACTCTGACTCCAGACAAACCTGATAGTCTTTTTTCTTTCGTGAACAGAGCTTGAATGGAGCATCCCACATAACTGCTCTTGTAATAAAAGGATAAGGGGGAGGCAGTTTTAATACCATTGATCCAGGGAGGAGAGGTTTGGGGAAGACTGTGTGGACAAAATGTCTAACCTGATTCTCAAGCAGAAGGCCACCCCGTACTGGCAGTGTCTTAAATGTGTGGACGAGCGTGGTGGAGGGGGTTCGGCGAGGGTAAGAAGGGGTGTGTGTAGGTGTGGGCATAATATCTAACATAAAACTTATTATAGTGGCACCACCATTTAAGATGGGAAGAGGTTAGCCTAAGTGCAATATTTCTGAGTGCACAAGCTACAGCCAGGTGTGGGCCTGTTGACAGTAAGTTACGCTACCAGCGGTTACGAAGTAGAATGGAGGTCACAGTGCCGTAGACCCGCTCAAAAGAGTAAACAAAGTGGTGTGCATGGCGCACGTTATAAGCAGAAGGGGCCCACTGGCCCAACCCAGGTGTTATGGGTACATGGCTCGGAGCGACGTGTTAGCAAAACAGAGGCGCACAGTCGTGTATAAATAGGCGCCGGTCCACTAACAAGGCATTCAAGTGTGACTGCTCTCCTGGACGGTGGGGCATGTCACACCACCGGCTACACACAGCAGCAGATGGAGCGTCAGCCTTCCAGTCCATGGCAGGTTGCTGGTTCGACCCTCTGAGATCAATGCGGGGTCCGTAGCCAGTCAGTGGCGGGCCACACCATGGCTCGCTACTGCGCGCAGTGTTGTTGGCCCCAACACACACCAGAGGCATCCTTAGACGAGAGCCGAAGATTCAGACTGCGGATCGCAGGCGCTTGTTGTCACCGCGTTCTTAGCCACGCCAGCGAAGAAGCGCGCCGTGGGTCACCTTGCAGTGGGCGGCACTGAGGTGGCAGGGGCGAAGACCACTGAGTCAACTGCTAGTGCATCCTGATGTCGCCACAACTCCACGGCAGTACAAGGCTGACACACAGCAGGGTGTTGCACAGGTCGCTGAGGCAGCCATTCCGCGCCAAGCCATTTCGCAGACAGCGGAGTGGTTTCCTCAGCATTGCAGGACCCTGTGACACAGACCAAGAGGAACCTGAGGCGCTGTAGCTGGAAATAATAAATCACTCCGGAAACTCGGATCACTTTTAATATGGCGCATCCTGACACTTTCCATTCATGTCCAATATTCAATCTAAATTATTGTCAAGGATACTTAATATGGCCATTTCTCTCAGCTGTAACATCATATGCCCCTTCGAGGTCAAAAGTAAACTGACAACGGAGATCCTTCTCAAATGTGTGGACAGATCTGATGGGTGGGTTTTGTGTGGGCTTCATCTTGAATGTACCACACAGTAGTTATCCTTGGTGTCCTCGATGTAACTCTACCTATTCCGTTGCCTGACGCCTAAAGTGACGTGATCAAATTCTCTGTAACTACTAATCATGAGCTACAGCGTTATCTTATTGCTAGAAGTGCTGGTTTCTTAACCCCTTTGCCCTGCACCTAAACAGCACTACTATCATACTGTGGGCAAGTGCTTTCTATTTATCAAACACTCGATGAGTATAGTCAACATAGTCCGCACTACATTTTAAGAAAACTTAGTTTTCAGGTGTCTCAATGTTTATAACATCATATTTCCAGAACTGTGCGTACATTGATGAAATTTTGCTGTTAAATTCAGTGTCCATAAGTATACTACTTGCGAAACATATTGTGGATAGAGTTAGTCGAAAGAAGTAATAAATTAAAACGCTTTCGTATACCCTCGCTTCGCCCGCCCTATCTAGTGTTAGTAATATTAAAATAATGTTAATACTGACAAAAACGTTAATAAACGTCGCTATCGATCTACGTAAATGAAATGCAGGTTCCAACTAGTGTCGCGAAAACAATCATAAAATTAAATTTCGCTCTGGAATAAACAAGTCTTAAGAGTACAATGCTGAAAATGCCATAATAGTAATTGCAAACAGAGTTGTAGTCTCCTTAATTAACTTTGCAATTATAGACCTGACTTACAGATCTGAAGTTCATCTTCTAACTATAGGCCAAGGTTTATTTCTGAGTACAGAAAGATAACATGTACGCAGGACAACACTTTCTTATTATATCATAAAAGGGACTGATGACCTTAGCAGTTAAATCCCATAAGATTTCACATACGCACATATATCATAAAAATGCATTGTACCTGAACGAAAGAGCAATCAGTAATCAATCATCAATGACGTGTGAGAGACGGTGAAAGAGATTGGGCTCTTCAGCTATAATACAATTCGTTTTATAATACGCATTGAATCAACAATAAGTAATAGAGAATCTTACAATAGCACGGCTAACTGCTAATCAGAGATATAACTATTCCGCAAAGTGCGCATCCATAAATTCTTTTCGGAAAAATTAGATTTCTCAAAAGATACACTACATCTGCTCCCAATGACAAACGACTTGGACTACTTACCTAACCGAAGATCAAGACATTTACAGTCATCAGCGATACAATTTACCTTCTTTTGACTTTTTCAATAATGTAGATTTGAACAAGAGTGTCAAGAATCATGTAACAAATGGTCATTTTATATAACATTTCCTTTTTTTTCCGTTTGAATCAGCGCGATGGTAAAATATCGTAATAAAACTCACTATTATGTTGATTTACCTACTACAAGTTTCTCATTCAGATTTCATCATTTCAGTAATAATATAGGAATTCACAGATTATATAAGTCAATACTTCTGCTGATTGCTATTCATGAGGGTCATTGCTTTTTCTTAACCCTGGGTAATGAAAAACGCGCAGTTCCACCGTGAGAAACATCATGGTTTGTGTTCATATCTGAGACTGCATTCGCACACACGTTCAACTTATGTAGCGTCTAATTTGAATAGCATGACTGCATCTCAAAATGTGAGGTGTTCATGTTTCGCCATCCACCGCTGGGGCCTTTTGCTCGTTTATTTGGATGTTTTCAGATCACACCTATGTGACTGTAGATTCGAAAACTTAGTTCATCCACATATATTCTCAGCACACATTAATCTTTGATTCACAACGCTAACCCACTGTGTGTATTGCTGGAGCCACCATCCTAATATGCGATCGAAAGAGAACATTTCACCCTCATTTAACATTCCATCACAAAAAAGAATAAACGAAATCAAAATGCAAAATCTCGCTTCTCCTTATTTTTAGCGCCTCTTGATCCTTTGTCTAAAAACCTCGATTTCCTTTACACTGTCCAGACGTGGGTAAGTCAGAGATCTCTTCATGTGGTGTTGATACTTTTCAGAGAAAAACCTGCTTGTAACAAGGGTCCAACAATTTAATCAGGCACTGAGAAGGTCACGACTTTGTAAAACCTAGAGAACGTCGTGCCCCTTTTTGTGTTTTTTAGCTCCAAGGAATGACGTTATACTTCTCAGAACACATTACTATTTTATTCTGCTCGTTCCAGTGCATGCACCACTTCAGCTACTTGACTGATTTTATTTCAGTTTACTACTCTAGGATGAGTTATTTACGTCTCGATAAACCACCATTTGTGTTTCTTCTACACAGTAAATATACACAGAAAAAGCATTAATGAATTAACAATAATCTACAAAAAATATGAACAAGAAGTAATCTTCATTTCAGTTCATGGCTCTACTCCATTGCTCAGTGGAAAGTCATCTGTAATGCCACACCTAAAGAAACTTCCGAAGTTTCTTTTAATTATTCCCTTTACTTTTCTTCCTTTGTAATTACCGTTTACTTTCTAATGGAATAAATTAATCTATACAAATATTAATGTAGGTAGGGAACAAAACACGAAAATTATCATAACATACATATTCATATTATACTAGAAACTCAAGCCAACCTGCTCATGAATAAATAACTTTACGTATATTTACATATCCACGTTGAAAAATAACTATTTCTATTTTCATAGGTCACGTTGCCACTCCCTGTTATGATTATCAGTCAAAGTATGTCTTGAAGTCCTTGCGTGCATATAGTCCGTTTATCCTTCCTGTATTCAGCTAAGACAATAAGCAGACATTCATGTAGTATGTCACTGATGATACACAGCCCCAAATACCGTTTTTGTTATTTCTTGTTGAGTTGGCTAACGTGAACGACTATTCGGGATTTTCGAACGAGGAACTTTCCCCTTAGTCTTTGCACTGGTATTAACTTGGTGTCAAAATATTGCTTTCTTTGGGCCAAGTGAGTTAGCTAATTTTTTTTTGTGCCGTCTGTCTTCTTATTGGTTTGATGCGGTCTGCTACGAGGTCCTCTCCTGTGCCAACATCTTCATCTAAGAGTAGCACGTGCAGTCTACGTCCTCAATTATTTGCTGGATGTATTCCAATCTATGCTTTCCTCTAAAGGTTTGGCCCTCTACAGCTCCGTCTAGTACGATGGAAGTCGTTTCCTGATGTCACAATAGATGTCTTCACATCCCGTCCCTTCTCCTTGTAGTGTTTTCCACATATTCGTTTCTTCTCCGATTCTACGCAGAACCGCCTCATACCTTACCTTATCAGTCCACTCAGTTGTCAACATTCGTCTGTAGCACCACATCTCAAATGATACGACTCTCTTGTGTTCCGGCTTTCCCACTGTCCATATTTCACTGCCATATAATGCTATGCTCCAAACACACATTCTCATAAATTTCCTTCTCAACTCAACGACAATGTTCCATACAAGTAGAATCCTCTTGGCTAGGAATGCGTTTTGGCAGTTCTAGTCTGCTTTTGATGTCAATATTGCTCCGTCCGTTATTAGTTACTTTGTTGCCTATGTAGCAGAATTCATTAACTTCAGCTACTTTGCGACCATCAATTCTGATAAGTTACTGCATACATAATTTTCCTTTAAAGTACTTGGTAATTTTTTTGTAGAATAATTTGTTGTGGCGCACGACTTTAATGACACATACATTAAGATGTGAATAGACATTTCCCTTACCTGCATTGTTGTCTTTAGTGTACTATTTTTTTCTGCTTGAATTATGTCATATTTAGGTATAAGATATTGCATTTGTTGCTGCTGATTGCCAGTCATAGACCTACCGAATTTCACTTTGTGTTACTCTGTTAACCAAGTTTTACTACTGACTTATTTTTCTTGTTGCTGCACATTGGGTCATATTAGTTGTAATGTTGCAGTTGTTTTGCAAATTTAGATATACTGCTGTTTGCTTTGCCAATTTGCATTTTTTGTCATTGCTGCTGGTGGTAATTGTTTTGTGATGCTGCACTAACTCGTCCCTTATTTTATATATCTGAACTCAGTAGATTTAAATTAATTTAAGAGGGGGTTGGCTATACAGAGTGTTACAAAAAGGTACGGCCAAACTTTCAGGAAACATTCCTCACACACAAAGAAAGAAAATATATTATGTGGATATGTGTCCGGAAACGCTTACTTTCCTTCTTAGAGCTGATTTTATTACTTTTCTTCAAATCACCTTAATCATGGAATGGAAACACACAGCAACAGAACGCACCAGCGTGACTTCAAACACTTTGTTACAGGAAATGTTCAAAATGTACTCCGTTAGCGAGGACACATACATCCACCTTCCGTCGCATGGAATCCCTGATGTGCTGATGCAGCCCTGGAGAACGGCGTATTGTATCACAGCCGTCCATAATACGAGCACGAAGAGTCTCTACATTTGGTACCGGGGTCGCGTAGACAAGAGCTTTAAAATGCCCCCCATAAATAAAAGTCAAGAGGGTTGAGGTCAGGAGAGCGTGGAGGCCATGGAATTGGTCCGCCTCTACCAATCCATCGGTCACCGAATCTGTTGTTGAGAAGCGTACGAACACTTTCGACTGAAATGTGCAGGAGCTTTATCGTGCATGAACCACATGTTGTGTCGTACTTGTAAAGGCACATGTTCAAGCACCACGGGTAGTGTATTCCGTATGAAATCATGATAACGTGCTCCATTGAGCGTAGGTGGAAGAGCATAGGCCCCAATCAAGACATCACCAACAATGCCTGCCCAAACGTGAACAGCAAATCTGTGTTGATGACGTGGCTGCTCCATTGCGTGCGGATTTCTCGTCAGCCCACACATTTTGATTGTGAAAATTTACAATTTGATCACGTTGGAATCAAGTCTCATCCGTAAACAGAACATTTGCACTCAAATGACGATTGACACATTGCTGGATGAACCATTCGCAGAAGCGTAACCATGGAGGACAAACAGCTGCTGATAGCGACTGCACACGCCGTACATGGTACGGAAACAACTGGTTCTCCCGTAGCACTCTCCATATAGTGACGTGGTCAACGTTACCTTGTACAGCAGCAACTTCTCTGACGCTGACATTAGGGTTATCGTCAACTGCACGAAGAATTACCTCGTCCATTGCAGGTGTCCTCGTCGTTCTAGGTCTTCCCCAGTCGCGACTCATAGTTTGGAATGTTCCGTGCTCCCTCAGACGCCGATCAATTGCTTCGAACGTCTTCCTATCGGCACACCTTCGTTCTGGAAATCTGTCTCGATACAAACGTACAGCGCCAGGGCTATTGCCCCGTGCTAATCCATACATCAAATGGGCATCTTCCAACTCCGCATTTGTAAAAATTGCACTGACTGCAAAATCACGTTCGTGATGAACACTAACTTGTTGACGCTACGTACTGATGTTCGTGATGCTAGTAGTGTAGAGCAATGAGTCGCATGTCAACACAGGCACCGAAATCAACATTACCTTCCTTCAATTAGGCCAACTGGCGGTGAATCGAGGAGTTACAGTACATACCGCAGATTCCTCGACTAGTGCCATAGGGTGGTGGGGTTTCGGGTTCCGCTGGATAGGTCAGGAGTCCACTACACGCAGCAAGCGGCTACACGGGTAGCAGGGGTTGTGTGGCGTGGATTGGGCACAGACGGTGTTTAGAAAGGATAACCGGTGGTGGCGTGTTTGTCGCTGTTAGTAGTAGTTTATCCTGTAGAGAAGTTGAAGTGGATAGTTCCTGTGAAATATTATGGGTGGAGGTTACACTCAACAACCGAGCTACGCTAATAATTGGCTCCTTTTACCGACCGCCCGACTCAGCAGCATTAGTGGCACAACAACTGAGAGAAAATTTGGAATACATTTCACATCAATTTTCTCAGCATATTATAATCTTAGGTAGAGATTTCAATTTACCAGATATAGACTGGGAAACTCAGATGTTTAGAACGGGTGGTAGGGACAGAGCATCGAGTGACATTATATTGAGTGCACTATCCGGAAATTACCTCGAGCAATTAAACAGAGAACCGACTCGTGGAGATAACATCTTGGACCTATTGATAACAAACAGACCCGAACTTCTGGACTCTGTGAGTGCAGAACAGGGAATCAGTGATCGTAAGGCCGTTGCAGCATCCGTGAATGTGGAAGTTAATAGGAATATAAAAAAAGGGAGGAAGATTTATCTGTTTAGCAAGAATAATAGAAGGCAGATTTCAGACTACCTAACAGATCAAAAAGAAAATTTCTGTTCCGACACTGACAATGTTGAGTGTTTATGGAAAAAGTTTGAGGCAATTGTAAAATGCGTTTTAGACAGGTACGTGCCGAGTAAAACTGTGAGGGACGGGAAAAACCCACCGTGGTTCAACAACAAAGTTAGGAAACTACTGCGAAAGCAAACAGAGCTTCACTCCAAGTTTAAACGCAGCCAAAACCTCTCAGACAAACAGAAGCTAAACGATGTCAAAGTTATCGTAAGGAGGGCTATGTGTGAAGCGTCCAGTGAATTCGAAAGTAAAATTCTATGTCCGGCTTGACAGAAAATCCTAGGAAGTTCTGGTCTTACGTTAAATCAGTAAGTGTCTCGAAACAGCATATCCAGACATTCCGGGATGATGATGGCATTGAAACACATGGTGACACGAGTAAAGCTGAAATACTAAACAATTTTTCCCAAAGCTGTTTCACAGAGGAAGACCGCACTGCAGTTCCATCTCTAAACCCTCGCACAAACGAAAAAATTGCTGACATCGAAATAAGTGTCCAAGGAATAGAAAAGCAACTGGAATCACTCAACAGAGGAAAGTCCACTGGACCTGACGGGACACCAATTCGACTCTACACAGAGTACGCGAAAGAACTTGGCCCCGTTCTAACAGCCGTGTACCGCAAGTCTCTAGAGGAACGGAAGGTTCCAAATGATTGGAAAAGAGCTCAGGTAGTCCCAGTCTTCAAGAAGGGTCGTCGAGCAGATGTGCAAAAGTATAGACCTATATCTCTGACGTCGATCTGTTGTAGAATTTTAGAACATATTTTTTGCTCGAGTATCATGTCGTTCTTGGAAACCCAGAATCTACTCTGTAGGAATCAACATGGATTCCGGAAACAGCGCTCGTGTGGGACCCAACTCGCTTTATTTGTTCATGAGACCCAGAAATTATTAGATACAGGCTCCCAAGTAGATGCTATTTTCCTAGACTTCCGGAAGGCGTTCGATACAGTTCCGCACTATCACCTGATAAACAAAGTAAGAGCCTACGGAATATCAGACCAGCTGTGTGGCTGGATTGAAGAGTTTTTAGCAAACGGAACACAGCATGTTGTTATCAATGGAGAGACGTCTACAGACGTTAAAGTAACCTCTGGCGTGCCACAGGCGAGTGTTTAATATATATAAATGACCTAGTAGATAGTGTCGGAAGTTTCATGTGGCTTTTCGCGGATGATGCTGTAGTATACAGAGAAGTTGCAGCATTAGAAAATTGTAGCGAAATGCAGGAAGATCTGCAGTGGATAGGCATTTGGTAGCAGTTACTTCTGTAAAATATCTGGGAGTATGCGTGCGGAACGATTTGAAGTGGAATGATCATATAAAATTAATTGTTGGTAAGGCGGGTACCAGGTTGAGATTCTTTGGGAGAGTCCTTAGAAAATGTGGACCATCAGCAAAGGAGGTGGCTTACAAAACACTCGTTCGACCTATACTTGAGTATAGCTCATCAGTGTGGGATCTGTACCAGGTCGGGTTGACGGAGGAAATAGAGAAGATCCAAAGAAGAGCGGCGCGTTCCGTCACAGGGTTATTTGGTAACTGTGATAGCGTTACGGACATGTTTAGCAAACTCAAGTGGCAGACTCTGCAAGAGAGGCGCTCTGCATCGCGGTGAAGCTTGCTCGCCAAGTTTAGAGAGGGTGCGTTTCTGGATGAGGTATCGAATATATTGCCTCCCCCTATCACGAATGTAAAATTAGAGAGATTCGAGCGCGCACGGAGGCTTTCCGGCAGTCGTTCTTCCCGCAAACCTTGCGCGACTGGAACAGAAAAGGGAGGTAATGACAGTGGCACGTAAAGTGCCCTCCGCCACACACCGTTGGGTGGCTTGCGGAGTATAAATGTAGATGTAGATGAACTAAAATGAGCTATAACATAGAAATTAAGCGTTTCCGGACACATCTCCAAATAACATCTTTTCTTTATTTGTGAGTGAGGAATGTTTCCTGAAAGTTTGGCCATACCTTTTTGTAACATCCTGTATAAGAGAATGAGTTGTGATGAACTGGAAGAAATGCATTAAGAAACCATAAGAAAAATGTTTGGTCAAAAAAGTAGTGTACAGTGGAGAATAAGAATTTTGAAAGAGGATATGAACAAAAAAGCAGGGTTTATGGACAACAGGTTTAGTTAGCATTTTCTTGGAAATAAATGATGAGGTAAGATAATGGAAAATAAATAATGAGGTAAGAAATATGTGAACACATAAATACAGAAAGCATGCTTGGATAGGATTTTGTTTGTGGGAACAAGTGTTGAATTAAGAAGAAAGGTCTATGGAATGAAGTTTTGGGCTGGAATGCAGTACCAAATGTTACACTGAAAACAAACCCAGTCTTTTCCTTTTATGTTATTCAGCAATGTATTTGTGTACCCATGTGTATTTGTGTTCTTCCTATATTTATATGTTTATCTGATAAGAGTTATGTTGTAGAATTTTTCTAATTCTATGTTATTTACTTTGTAAAGATGCTTAGACATTACTAATTCTGTTCTGTTTCAATGCTCATGTGTGAATTTAATGATTTGAAAACTATTCTCATTATTTTATTTATTTACTTATGTCATAATTCCTGTAACAGTGATCTATATGTTTATTTCTATTCTTTTGTAAAGCCTGTACTACTACAAATGTTATCTCTATTGTTATGTTCTTTAATGATGTATTTTGTACCTATGTAATTGTATTCTTATGTTGTAAATTTATAGTTGTATAGACACCAGATCTTCAAATTAAGTTTCATTTTACTGCACACGTTCTGTTGGTCATAATACATGCACAGTATGTGAGAAAAAAAGCAGACTAATAGCATTTGCATGAGTGTCAATAATTCAGCAAGGGACTGCTTAACACCACTGCTGGTTCTAAGGACATTCCAAAAACTTTGTGAGTGCAAAAGTGCTGGTTTATGGAGTTGCTGCATTGTCTGCAAGACTCTTCTATGGTGATATATAGTGCACCCACACAGTCCCAACAAATGGCTGCTGTCCATCTCTACAAGGACTACTGTGGGCTTGTAACCTCAATGGCCCACCAATACCATTATCTCTACAAGGACTACAGTGGGTCCGCACCTTTCATGACCCACTAGTACCATACTTTCTACCAGGACTACAGGGGGTCTCCTCTGTGATGTCCTACCTACCAATATTCTTAAAAACTTCGATTGACGCTGCTGTGGGTTTGCTCTGCTGTGACCCATTACCTGTCTACATGTCAAGAGCTAGCACTGTCTTTCCGTTGGAAGGACAACACTACTTCTTTAAGACTGCATGGAGATCCACTGTGTGCATCTTCTTTTACTGCTCAGACTTCGTGAAAAAAAAAACCTGTAATTACTATTGTGATAAATGATCAGGACTGTCTTTATGAGAACAATTTTTGCTTTTGCCCAGCATTGTACCAATAAGTGTGTGCATTTGATATCTTTGTTATGGTAATTATGAATTTTTTTTCAAATCTGTATTGGCCACAGCCCAAAACAATTTGTAAAATTTTTGTGGGGAGCTTTGGGGCTATGTAAGTAAGCTGTTTAGGTTTTTATGTTGGTAACGCCACGTAGCGCTCTGTCTGAAAATCACGGACTGTACTGTGTGCTGTCTGTGGCTGGTTTGCATTGTTGGTATATTTGCTATTTTAGTGTTCGATCTGAACAGCGCGTAGCGTTGCGCAGTTGGAGGTGAGCCGCCAGCAGTGGTGGATGTGAGGAGAGAGATGGCAGAATTTTGAGAGCGGACAATGTGGACGTGTGTCTATCAGAAAGAGTAAATTTATAATACTGTATATCATGAACTGATATATATATATATATATATATATATATATATATATATATATATATATATATATATATATATATATATATCATTTGCTAACTAAGCCTATCAGTAGTTAGTGCCTTCCGTAGTTAGAATCTTTTATTTAGCTGGCAGTATTGGCGCTCGCTGTACTGCAGTAGTTCGAGTAATGAAGATTTTTGTGAGGTAAGTGATTCATTGAAGGTATAGGTTATTGTTAGTCAGGGTCATTCTTTTGTAGGGAATATTGAAAATTAGACTGCGTTCCGCTAAAAATATTGTGTGTCAGTTTAGTGTTGGTCAGAATAGGTAAAGAGAGAAACGTCTGAATACGTTCAGCTTTGCTCAGCTGTTTGAAAATCAAATAACGCAAGGGGTTTACCAGCACAGTAATTCATAAATTTCTCTGAGGGTAAGTTTCAAGTACTTAAAGGTTACTATGTCCGGAGAGTTAGTACAAGATGATTTGCAATAGAAGATTCGAAACTTTTGGTAAGCATGCGAACTGGACCAAGTTAGACCACTGCACGACTACTGTTTACAAAGCGTAGCAGAGCATCGCTTGCTTTCAGTCCTATATTCCGGTATGTAGCGCAGTGCAAGAAAGGTTATTGTCCGCTAACTGCTCAGTAACGCTAGATGTTACAACTTGAGTAGATACAGCCGCCTGGGGTGGCCAAGTGGTTCTAGGCGCTACAGTCTAGAACCGCGCGACTGCTACGGTAGCAGGTCCGAATCCTGCCTCGGGCATGGATGTGTGTGCTGTCCTTAGGTTAGTTAGGTTTAAGTAGTTCTAAGTTCTAGGGGACTGACGACCTTAGAAGTTGAGTCCCATAGTGCTCGGAGCCATTAATTAGAAGACATTAGATCAGCCGATACGGTTGTCGTCGATGCAGTCTGAAACTTTATCCGTGATTTCTTCTTCGTCTTCTTTCTTTCTTCTTAACCAGAAGCCTATTACCATGAGTACCCCTCAGTCTGCCGTGAGGTATCGTCTTCTTACCCTTGGACGGGCAGTATTTCATTTACATGCTGATAACTTATTTCTCAAATTTTCAGAGTCTTTAGTCCATCCATCATGTCTATGCGTTCGTTAAATTCATGCTTTCTGTTATGTATCCACTCACTAATGGGGTCCACTTTGCATCGTTTTCTAATGCTTTCACTTTTCTCTCTATCTTGCCGAGTCTTCCTTGTAATCCTTCACACAATTTTCATTTCCATGGTTTCCAATTTTTGTTTTTTTTTTGTTTTTGATTTTTTAATGCTTCCGATTTCGTGTCAGCTGTGTATGTCATAACTGCTCTCACTACTATTTTGCATATTCTTGCCTTTGCATCTTTTCCTAAATGCTTGCTTCTTTCGAATAGTATCATTTAAACACCTTGCCACTTTATTAGCTTTTGCTACTTGTTCTCTTACTTGCTTTTCGACATTTCCACTGCTGGACTGTTCAGTACCAAGATATTTAAGTGTCATTAGCTGTTGAATATTATTTCTATCCGTTTACAGTTTACATCTAATTGATTCCACAGATGTATCTGTCACAGTGAATTAATTCAGTTTCAGTCCATTATAGTCAGATGGATATTCATTAACAGTGTGCTGATCTCGTATATTCGTTATCAGTCCATTGTGCTTAGACATTCATTATCAATATTCGTTATCAGTCCATTGTGCTTAGACATTCATTATCAATCAGTTGCGTTAGTACATTCAACGTTAGTCACAGGTGGCTAAATAATCGTTCTTAGTCAACTGTGCTTAAATAATCTTAAGCGGTATTGTAGTCAGTATGAACCACTTGAGTTCTCTTACATTTACTTCGATGACACAGAGAAGTGACTCGGGATGGCAACGTTTTATAGCCATTCTCTATTCGCTAAAAAGACTGTTGCCGAGTTTAGTATTCTTATCCGACTGATGGACCACGTTATCAGTATCACTTGCCTTCACTCTACTAAATTATTTGGATAGCCCGGGTATTCAGCTGAGGGCATTAGCAGAAGGCATGGCCATCAGGAATCTATCGCCATTATGTCGTCCACTCCTGCTACGTAATTTACGTTCATGAGGCCTGTTTGACCTGTAAAGATTCCTGCAATGAAGCTCGCAGGCGAAACAGGTTGTTACAGGTTGCCCAGCTCCTCAATTTTTTATTTATTCTTTCAAGTGGATGTTTTTATCGATGTTTTTGTATTGGCTTCATTATGTTTCTCTGGCATGGTAAAAAATTATAAAATTCTGCTCTCATATCCCACTACAGTATTACATGCTGGATACTTGGGCAGTTGGTTTGATGCCTTCACCAAGGGAAGCTGAAATGCGAAATTACTCCCACATGTAATTTTTTTTAACTACCGCCGGCAGCGATATCAATACGAGGGCTGCGAAAAAAATCAGGCGGTGTTTCTGAATGACTAACTGTCGTCAGTCTACTTTTCATCCTTTCATAAAACCGTATCGAACAGCATAATGAATTAACTGAGAACTGTTACTTATTCCTTAGTTGTTTTAGCCAGGCAAACGTAATACTATTTTCTTTTCGTCCGACATAATATGACATCCTCAAAAATCAAAATACGTAGAGTTACAGACGTAGGATTTCCGATTCGTTAGCTATCTGATCATTCCACTCTCATCACCAACTAATCCCTACGGGAAGCTTCTATCAACTACCCATATGGCCACCTACGCTTATAACTAAATATAATCTTCTGTACAATAAAACATACAACAGAATTACTCTCACAGAGTTAAATAATGTAATTTTGCTTGTATAAATGAGATCAGCTACGCTCACAGCGAAAACAAAAAGAAAATGCTCTCACCTTCTTTACAGTAAAACAAAGGAATGCTCACGGGTAGTAAGTAACAAAACCGTAATGGCTTTCTCCTGTAGAGAACACATTCGCACGCCCAGTGCGATCACACTGCAACAATAAGATATCGTACTATTACCACGGACTTTTCGTCCGTAATATTACTTCTTAACCAGAGTACACAACGAAACACTTACACTCTGCACTGTGCGCTACATCGGATCACTTAACCACCAGGATGTAGCCGGCGGCTACTGAAGATCGTAGACAGTGCTCTTATTCAAACGCAGACGCCCCTTTCTCCGTGTCCACTGCGATCGCCGTCCTCTGGCCCAGGAAAAGACCGCTGCACCAGGTCGTTCGTGTCCCGGCCCCCACAGCACTAGCCTCACTCACATGCACGCGTGATCCGCAATGCCACAGCGCTAGCGCGACACGCCGTGTAACACAACTCTCTGGCTGTGGGCACCACAAACGTGGCGCTCGACACGGCATATGTTCAATAGCAGCAACAGGAACATTACTCCGGATTCAATGAAGTATAAAGCTCCCTTGCCATAAAATCATTAGGGCAGAGGGCTACGTCGATTAGGCAACAATAAGCGCGAAATCGGATGCAACCACGTTCAGTTGCGATGCTTTAGGGAAATTTCAACTAACATAAAAGGTGGTTATAAGAAATGTGTGAACCAATGTTTTATCTGAATGTGAGGTGCGCAAAGAGTTAGTGATACATGCGATGCCTGCAGACAATGTAGTGCTTTTTCATGTTGGTTTTGTAAGTGCTTGACAAGGACAAGTAGTCGAAATTACGTAATTGCACGATTAAATAAAAAGCACGTTACAGCCATATTTAGGCTTATTAAGCATCTGAAGGCTGTGGATCCGCCACAAACACAAAACTTCAACATACCAATGTATCCAGGGTGGTCCATTGATCCTGACCGGGCCGAATATCTCATGAAATAAGCGTCAAACGAAAAAACTACAAAGAACGAAACTCGTCTAGCTTGAAGGGGGAAACCAGATGGCGCTATGGTTGGCCCGCTAGATGGCGCTGTCATAGGTCAAACGGATATCAACAGAGTTTTTTTTTAAAATAGGAACCCCCAATTTTATTACATATACGTGTAGTACGAAAAGAGATATGAAAGTTTTAATTGGTCCACTTTTTTTGCTTTGTGATAGATCAGTGGACCACCCTGTATATGCAAACTAAAGTGATGAATAAAAATTGGCACGAAGCCAGCTATATATAGCCATTGTTCCAGGGTGGCGTAGTGGTCAGCACATCTTCCACTTGAGCAGGAGACCTGGGTTCGAATGCAGCCTTTGGTACAAACTTTTATTCGTCCCTCAAACATGCGTATATGCATCAACGACGTTTGTAACGTGAAAAGGTCTCTGTAACCATATAGTTTCATTGCACAAAAATAAGGATAGCTGGATACTAATCTATACTCCTTTTCCAGGAAATGTGGAACAGTCCATCACGTCAACCACTCTGCTTTGTCGCCAGATCGTGCATGGAGAATCATCAAGCATGTGAGCGAAGTGGAACTGAATAAGCGACATTATTTCATAAGAATACACAAAGATAAAAAAAGATTATAATTACCTTCTTAATAGGTTGCTGTTATTTCTATGGAATGCCATACAGTAAGCTATTCTGCATGGCCTGGATTCGGCAAGTCTTTGGTAGCTTACCGGATGTGTCTCACTCAAGATGTCTAACAAAGGTCACGTAGATTCTGTACGTCATTGGCCATAAATTTGTGGGCGTAGAACTGGCAGCCAGAAGCATACCAGATGTTTTCCACCCGGTTCAAATAAGGCGAATTTGGTGGCCACGACATCAACTTGACTAATCACGGTAGCACGTCTGTGTTGTGACATGGCAGCTATCCTACTGAAAGATGCCATCACTCTCGACGAAGACATCAAGCGTGAAGAGATGGAGATGGTTTTCGGTAACGTCCACACAGTTCACATCTGTAAGTGTGTCTTCGATTTATTCATCTACATCCTTACTCCGCAAGTAACTTTACGGCGTGTTCAAATGTTCAGATGTGTGTGAAATCTGATGGGACTTAACTGCTAATGTCATCAGTCCCTAAGCTTACACACTACTTAACCTAAATTATCCTAAGGACAAACACACACACCCATGCCCGAGGGAGGACTCGAACCTCCGCCGGGACCAGCCGCACAGTCCATGATTGCCGCGCCCCAGACCGCTCGGCTAGTTCCGCGCGGCTTTACGACGTGTGGCAGAGGATACTTTCTGTACCATTGCCACCTTCCCTCTTTTCCTATCCCAGTCGCGACTGGTTCGCAGAAAGAACTATCCGGTAAATCTCTGAGTGGACTCGAATCTCTCCTATTTCACTATACGAGATATACATAGAATGAAGCAATATATTGGTCGTCTCTTCTAGAAACGTAAACTCTCGGAACTGTTACGGTAAACACCATTGTGATGAAGAACACCTCTCTCGCAGCGTCAGCCAATAGATTGGGCTAAGCTTCTCTATGACTCTTCACGCTTACTCAACGACGCAGTAACGAAAAGGGCCCCTCTTCTTTCGATCTTCTCTATTTCCTCTATCAAACATATCTGCCAGGATTTCCACTGACGAGCACTATACAAATATTGGTTGAACGACGGTTTTGTAAGATGCTACGTTTGTTGCTGTGCTACATGTCCCGAGGATTCTTGCAATGAATCGTTATCTGACATTACCTTACCTACGATTTATTTTATCTGGTCGTTCCACTTTAAATTTCTTTTTACAGATACTTCTCACACAAGATCAGTGGTAGCCATTGTGAATCATGCCCACAGCACACTGTTCTGTGTCTGTGGCACGGTGCATGTTCCGAGCAGCCCTTCAGTTGTATCAAGAAACGTGATTCAACAAATCAGCCGACACGCTTCCATTTATTCAGGGTCTCGTTTCAATGAACCTGTGCCCAGAGCAGGTGTTATTTGGCCTGCAGTAGGAGTCACCTGCTACGCAGTCCTGTGTTCAACAATGTTGAGGTAACAGCGCGCACCTTACCGTTTCTGTCTGGACCTACACTCTATCCGTCGTCAGTTCTGCCACAGATCGACGCCTATCCTTCTTCACAGAAGGGACAGTCCTCTCTGACATCCACGTTTTGTCATGTGTCGCAGACGTTCAAGTCTTGTCCCTCATTCGTCGTTTGACGGTCCTCTAACCACATCCAGTTGGTGTCACAGATGCTCACCACATTAGACATCCAGCTTTGTCGTCTCGGAGATGTTCGTTCCCAGACATTGGTCCGTAACGGTCTACGCACGTGAGGGTCGCTTATTCCAGTGGATTTCCCCAATTGTGTCCCGCTTCGTTGCTAGAATGATTCTCTCAGTCCCCATTCGTCTCTGCTCCACTTACACACTTTCACTGCCATGTTCCATGGCAGCAATACCAAAGGACAGCATTCAGTCTTGCTTTGGGCTGTAAACATAATGTTCTGTCGCATCAATGTATTGTCGCCGTTCGCTTTCTTCTAGGGCAGAGCAGGACAGACAAAACAGCGCTCCAACCACGCTCTTGCCCAGCGTCCAGAGCGCAGCTGCGACTGTGACAGGAGAGGACAAAGGGAGCAATGCTTCTGGAGCCCCACACCGCTAGAGCAGAGTATTCAACTTGTCAGAAATCAAGCAGTTCGCTAGCAGTACTGCTTGCACTAAATTATTTTTTGTAACCTCCCCCTCACTTACCGACATTATGCGGTCGTTATGTTAACAATTAACTGGCTGTAATTAGAGATTTGAGATCTGAGGAAAATTACTCTGGCCAGTCCTAAGGACAACTACTATAATAACTGAAAAAGAAAGGTTATTGCACATGTAATTAGAACTAAAAGTGTGGCAACTGAAGGTTGACACGTGTTGTGTGAAAACTGAATGTTTGTCAGAAATAATAAATTTCGCTACACTCTGACTTAATTTAGCAAGAGAATTAATAAAACCGAAAAATTGAAGTGTAATTAGTGACTGAAATTAATAGTGAACTTTCTTTCTGAAGCACTACGAAATTCAATAAAATAAGGTTAGTCTTGGGTTACCTCAACAATCATTTCGAAAGCAACTTGAATCTACGCAATTTAGAAATAAGAAACTTGGTACTTGAATTCAATGATTCTGAACAATTAACAATAGTAAAAGTTAATACGTACCAAGCTGAGCTAAGGTCACAGGTAAGCTAAAATATGGTAACAAAACTCGCACTCATAACTTGTGCTTGCGTAATCTAAATATTGTAGCCAGCTATGAATAGTTTAAGTGAACTTTGAAATTAAAGCATTGAAATGGAATAATATTATTTTAATGTTGGCGTTTGAATTTCAACGACATTAGGGATCACTCCGGAAAAGGAAGGGACCGTGCTTGGTAATGCAAATGGGACAATGAGCAACAAAGTTTCATGCAACGTTGCTGTAACTTTGTGATGCAAATGGAACAATTTTAAAAGCTGAGGTCTGCCATACAGTTCTAAAATTTTACGTGCTTGCAGTCTCCCTTGTTGGCTGATTGAAGGTTTGAAGTCGTCGGTCGAGGATGTGGCGACAGTCACTCATTGTCGGCCGTCGCTGTTGCAGAAGCTGGATGTTGGCGCGCCTTCTTCTCGATACGGTCACCAGGCGAAACGGACTCTTGATGTGCGCCAGCTAATGCTTCCCGTCCGCGACACAGTGTCCGAAATTATCCTAGTAAGTCGAGCGCAATTACATGCTGCCAAACCCCGAAAGCGCGGCAACTGGCGGGAGCGTCACACAACACACCTGCTCCCCTGCACTCCTCCAGCCAGACTCTCCTCTGCCCGCGCTCCACGCTGCCCAGTTCACACTACCAAAGATACTAAACACTTTGGTTCTCCACACGACTTATCGATGTAACCGTTCGATAGCACAGTTTTCCCTAGGCAAGGCCCAGCGTAAGAATACAAATAGTAATTACAAAACAAACCAATTATATATCGACATAAATGCATATACATATTGTTAAACCACTACAATATATAAAGACACAGAAATGTCATATAAGGAAAAAACTTTATAGTGCAATAGATGGAAATAGGAGGATATGCATTTCCGGCGTTACAATTTTCATTCTGCCTTAGAAACGCTAGGGCCACTACACCTTTGTTCCATGCCGAACAGGAATTTACTTATTTTTCGTATCGTTTTATGGTCATGCGAAGTGCTTACTGAGCCATCGCACCATTACGAGCTGCAAAAACACTTATTGGATGGTCATTACAACGCCAGACAGAATGACAGTACGATGCAAATTTCTTCTGACGAACGACAGTGAATGTTGACTGACCTGAAGGCGGACATTAAGGAAAGAACTGAGTTAATGATACAGAGCGGTGACAAAAATCTTTGCTGCTATCAAACCAAGAGAGATCCTATGCAAAAAACACCTTCAGTTTCATGACGTGAAACGTTTTCCGTAGCTCAAGGCACTCATTTGTAAAACAGACATGACTGACTACGTTTTAGTAATTGAAAGTTCTCATCACATGTTCTCAAAGAGATTCTAAGACATTGCACAAATGAAGATGGATTTCGATTTCTTTGTGAGACCGTCCTCGCTTTTGGCTTCTAATATACCTCATTACTTCCAACTTCTGCCGATAGACGTACCCAGCTCAACGACTTGTTTGTCCAGTCAAGGGACGTACAAGACATTTACAAAATGTTGTCTCAAGAGCAATATTCTCGACTGGACGGAAAGCCCGCTAAATTTATTTCAATATTTGATTCAAAATATGTGTGCCAGTGGTTTTTTTTCTCCTGTTATGAAAATGATGAAGCTCCATAAACGTTAGAGTTTATCTGCATAATACCATGTGTTTGGCTGTATCACAAACCATTTGGATCAGATATATTGGATATTCTAAAATCGAAATGAGCATAAATGTATAAACATCACAACATGGTGTTGAATGCCTGTATCTAAATTTTTTTGTACTTCTGCTCACTATATTAGCATCATCTAATGTTACTGCTTTGGCAAACAAGTGAAAAGTTAAAATTCAACACCCACTATAAAATGCTGTTTTTAAAAGTATCCTGCAATGAGTTGCAATCGTGTCTTCCTAAGTTTCTCACCTGTGCAGCCTTTGGGATATAGCCGTTTCACTCAATACCTACTCAGAATGTGGCAATAGTGGGGGAAGTGAGAGCACTGAGTAGAGTCGGCTGTGTTCATGAAGAGCGAGTGCTTTCTGGGAGTGCAAATCGTTGTCAGATCTCTTCTAAGATGAATTATGGTACAATGCGCTTATTAGATATCGATAAAGAGACAAAAGGACGTTATAACACGATGCGCGGTCATTGTTGCTACTTCTTTGAAAATGAAACATGTCTGCCTAGAAGCTGAATGAACTCATCTATCGTGAATGTAAATATCAGCAGTTAATTTCGTAGGCCATAGTGAAGGGATTGACGTGTGTCTGTGGTATGATGCCATCTTAAAAAGCATGATATTACTTTTGCAAGGGGTTAGGTTAATCAACACAGGCAGTCTTCACTGTCTTAGTGACATTTCTAACGGTAGGTACGAAAATCAGTGACATTTCACATGCTGAAAAGTTTCTGTCAAAAAATTAAAATCAGTAAGGAGGTTCCAATCAGATTGTGTTGGTTCTCTTTCTTCAGAATGTTTTCTTCGTTGGCATACGATTGAACTGGCAGAGACTCAAAAATACGTTTTCCTCCATTTTATTCGTGAACAAAGTTTGAAAACGGGAAAAGGCTTCCATTAGAAATTTGTTAACCCTGACATAACTAACATCGAAACTTCCTGGCATATTAAAACAATGGACCGCACTGGGGATTTAACTTAAAACATTTGCCCAAGGTTCCTGGTTCGAGTCCATTCTACCAAGCAGTTTTAATTTGCCAGGACATTTCAAATGATCACACACTTCCTGCAGGGTGAAATTTCATTTTGAATATCTAACATCGGATTACAGAGTACATGCAAAAATTTTGATTAAAGAAGACTAGAGGAACAATGCTCCTATTGAAGCACAACTATGTTCCCGATTATTGAGAGACTCTGAGTGAAAAGTGGGGTACCAGCTGTCTCACCCTGGCTTCGTCAACACCTTTAAAAATTTCCCCATAAATTCTGGAATGCGAACATATTCGCGCCCTATTTAATATGTAACTCAGTTCTCACTTCCAGAAACTCCCCCCAACTGTAACTCGCTCACACCCACTAGTCTGACACATTCATTGTCATTGCCTCTTTGTATCTAACTGTCATTTTCCCTGTGCCACCCCCCACTAATACTGTCTCCTCTCGCTATTACAGTCTCCGTCCTGTTCTCTCTTGCTATTACTGTCGCATTGTTCAATTCATCACTTCCTACTGCTGCTGTCTCTTGTCACTATGTCTTTCTTCCTCGTTGTCATTGTCATAGACTGTGTCTTTCATTGTCACTGGTTCTCAAACACTTCCACATTCTCCTTCTCTTTATTCCTCTCCCACGGGCAATGCCACCTTCACTCTTTCCCTGGCACTGTGGCACTGTTCTGCCTCTGACAGTTACCTTCCACTGCCGCTGTGTCCCTCTCTTTCTCTTATACTCCCATTGTCTCCTTCGCTCTTTCTACACCAGAACCACTGTTTACCGTTTTCCGCTATTTATTACTTTTCCGTCTCTCTATCACTGCTATTGTGTCCTTCTCACTCAGAATAAAAAAGCGCGAACACATTCGCATGCCAAAATTTTTGGGAAAGTCTTAAAGGTGCGAAATAAGATAGAGTGAGGCAGCTGGGAGCCCACTTTTCAGTCGGGACTTTTAAAAAAAGAGTAGTATATTCGCCTTTTTTGTGCTCCATGGGAGCATTTTTTCCACTGGTTCCCTTCTTTTCCCTGCTACACGTGATTTGTATGATAAGAAATTCATGGCTCAGTAAAATGAAATAATGCAAAACTATAGAATTGTATACATTAAATCGGATTTTACGCGCACAAAATTTTTTGTCGGCTTCAGTACCACAACAACATGGGTTCACAGAACGCTTCTGACACCAATAACGGAGACAATTAACAGCCCCACTCTATAAACTACGTTTTCGCTTCGCATTGGATCATACGTGTACAGGTAGAGTAATTTGAGCTTCTGTTTCTCAGAAACAGATAAACATACCAAGAAAATTTTCATGTGTGTTTGACATAGGGATATTAAGAATAAATCGCAAAAATTTTAGCCGTTTTCTGTACACAACCATCTTGGAACGTGTAATGCGCCAAGCCGTCTTCAGCACGAAAGAAGCGCATCACTTGATTGTATCGCCTCAATTTACTACCGATTTTTATCTTCTAGAAGAATGAAATATGCTATTGTTATACATTTGCACAATTACCGTCCTAACAGCTTTATCCAAAATTTTTGAGAAAGTAATGTATTCAAGAGTAGCTTCACATATCTGTAAAAATGAAGTACTAACAAAATGTCAGTTTGGTTTCCAGAAAGGTTTTTCAACAGAAAATGCCCTATATGCTTTCACCAATCAAATTTTGAATGATCTGAATAACTGAACACTACCCATTGGGATCTCTCAGAGACTTTTGAATGTGTAAAACATGAAATTCTGCTAGAAAAGCTCAAGTATTGAGGCATGAGTGGGACAGTGCACAAATGGTTTAATTCGTACCTATCTGGAAGAGTGCAGAAAGTTGAAATAAGCAGTTCTCATAATATGCAAAGAATAGCACATTCCTCAAACAGGGGAACTATCAAGAATGAGGTTCCACAAGGGTCGGCCTTGGGCCCTTTGTTGCTCTTAATATATATCAATGACTTGCCGTTCTATATTCATGAAGAGGCAAAGTTAGTTCTCTTTGCTGATGATACAAGTATAGTAATCACACATGACAAACAAGAATTAACTGATGAAATTGTCAATGATGTATTTCTGAAAATTACTAAGTGGTTCCTTGTAATTCGGACTCTCACAGAATTTTGATAAGATACTGTACAGTAAATGGTATGACGCCATTAATAAACATAGACCTTAATCCGAAGCATATAGCTAAGGCGGAATATTCAAAATTTTTAGGTGTGTCCATTGATGAGAGTTTAAATTGGAAGAAACACATTGATGATCTGCTGAAACGTTTGAGTTCAGCTACTTATGCAATAAGGGTCATTGCAAAGTTTGGTGATTATCATCTTAGTAAATTAGATTACTACGCCTATTTTCACTCATTGCTTCATATTGGCATATGGCATCATGTTTTGGGGTAATTCATCACTGATGAATAAAGTATTTATTGCACAAAAGCGTGTAATCAGAATAATAGCTGGAGTCCACCCAAGATCATCCTGCAGACATTTATTTAAGGATCTAGGGATATTCGCAGTAGCTTCTCAATATACATACTCTCTTATGAAATTTGTTATTAACAACCAAACCCAATTGAAAGTAATAGCAGTGTGCATAACTACAATACTAGGAGAATGGATGATCTTCACTATTCAAGATTAAATATAACTTTGGTACAGAAAGAGGTGAATTATTCTGCCACTAAAGTCTTTGGTCACTTACCAAGTAGTATCAAAAGTCTGACAGATAAACAACAAGTATTTAAGAATAAATTAAAAGAATTTCTGAATGACAACTCCTTCTACTCCATAGAGGAATTTATAGATATAGATTAAGAAAAAAATTATAAAAAATATAAAAAATAAAAAACCAAAAAGAATAAAAAAGTTGTTATATTAACTTAATTATGTTGTTAAATTAGCTTAATTATGTCATGTTTTGGAAAATTTGACTCGTTCCACATCATTAAGAAATATCGTATTCATGATCCATGGAACTAGTATTAATCTAATCTAATCTCTAATCTGAAGAGTTTGTTAAGTTGCTGTATAGTTTCCTTACATTTTTGTGTTAAAACGTTGTAGATATATGACACCTGATAGTTCACAAAAGCCTTGTCCTGTCAAGTCCGCGAGTTTGCAAAGCCCAGCCGACTGCTGAAACGTGGCGTGCGGCAAAGATAACAACTACGATGCAGCTGGCCACTACGAATGTTTGTTGGTGACTGCTAAGAAGAAACCCTTATTGTTAAAGATAGAATTAGCTTGATATGTTTGTTAGCAGAAAATCGTTCTTGGCTTGGCCGATCAGAATTTCTATTGAGTATCAGAGAATTGATCGAGAAATGAGCCTCGATAGAGATTATCTCAAGAGTGGGATGAGATCGGCTCACACGTATGATATGTGAATTAGTCTGCGACGAGGATAGAAGTCAAGTGTGTGTAAAGCATTTCTAAGTCGTTTAGAAGGATATTTTGAGAATATTATTGGTTTGTGTAGAAAATTATTTCACCGATTTTGGTAGAGTGTAGACTCACAAAATATAGGAAAAGCTCCGATTCACGAAGAGTTGGATTAGTTTCCCTTGTTTGTGATTAATGGTGTACTGTGCTGCCTAATAGCCTCGTGATGGTAGGCGAACCGTGTTTCAATATTTTTGTGAGATTTTCCTTTGGTGTATGTAAAGAGGCTGTTCACGCGGAGACGTTTAGTTATTTTGTGGTTGAGGATTAAAACACGCACTGAAAGACAATAGTGTTGCATTGCATTATTGTCGTTCTATATGTGTACCCAAGCACCGAGGAATGCTGACATAGCAATATTTGGCTAGGATTTATCGTGTGACTTCCAGGTGAGCGTTGTAGTATAGTAAATTCTGGAAATCTCGTTGGATGCACTGAATGTGTATTCTGAACAGTCGTCCACATAATAGTTACTTATTGATAAACAATCGGGAGTTTATTGAGAATTTGATAGCTTTTCCCCTTTTCCCGAAACGTCAGGACAAGAACCTTTTATTAGAAAACACAAGAATTATCTCTAAAAAAGATCATCCAGTGCCGTGTCTTTAATTTCAAATATTAATGGGTCGCGGAAGGCAATGCCCGAAGTGATTGAGCTTATTCTGATTATTTAAAGTTCACATACTGAAAAGTAGCGGTGACACTCAGGCTTTTTGTTTAATTTTTTTATTACATTTCCGCTTAGTAGGATTTAGAGTAGAGAACCATCACCACAAATCAATTGCAGAAAATAAAGAATTAACGGTTTTAAACTGGAAAAAGCAGTACAAGACTTCTCCTTTATCCTCAAACTATTAAAAGAAAACTATTCGAAGGCTTATTTGAAAGCAGACTAATATCTCGAATATATCTTTCCGTAACCAAGTAAATCCAAAGGGCAATAAAGTAAAAGACTGGAATATTGGTAAAAGCAAAGTTCAAAGAAATTAAAGACAAGGAATAGTATTTTTCAGTGAATAACTAGCAACGAAAAGATAGATAATTAATCTTTATTTATACATGGAAAACAAATTTACTTTTTATTGAAAAGAGATTAATTATAAATGAAAAGTTACTCCATTTAATTCTGAAAGGCTGAGATTGACTGAATAGTTTACTACGATAAAATTTCACTAGAGCCATGGATATTAGTGTCGCTGGGTGCTACTTGTAGAGGTTATCGTTGATTGACAAAGAAAGATATACAATATTAAATTATATCTTTGCCTTGTGACCGTATTCTCTAGTTTATGTAAAAATTTATAACGTTTACACTGATTGCTTGTATATACGATTATTCATTGAAGCTTTTAAAGAGCAGCGACTATAAGAGGCAATGGATCTATATGACGTATTCATCAGATTCATCAGTTATATACGAAAGCTGTCGTTTCTCGTACCTACATTGTCAGAATATACAGAGTAAGATCCGCTATAGGTTGCTGTTATTGGTAAGTATATCACCCCTACTCCATGTAGATTCTTCCGCTATGTATTTTTCTGATGACTGATACTAGCTTTGGTGATAGTTTATCTATCGAACCTAGTGAACTCCGATAGTCAATGAGCTGTTGTGATTAATATCCGTTACATTACGAAAAGTGTTAGTGTGTCTATCCTTTTGTGCATAGTGATGTCGTAGGGAGCTGTAGTGTGATTTATGGTGTGAGAAGGTGAATATCAAATCTTACGTGACGTCATTGTGTTAGTATAGACGATTACCTCAAATCACACAGATTACATCGTAGAGTATAGGCGAGGTCTTGTCAGAATAACTTATTGTAGTATTGCGAGTCTGAGCTACATTGTCCGACGCTGATTTTCACCTATGTACGAGTACTGCAATGCTGTTCATACAGTATATCTCCCACGAGTTAGCCGTGCCTAAAGGGTGGCGCAGTATAAAAGCGCGGCTCGGTTTTGGTACCCAAAAATCACGTCTTTCGGGTTTTCACAGGAGCCGCCCATGAACTAAATAGTGCCACCACAAACCAGTTAAGGCACACCATAGAGCACCTCTAACGCAAAAAGAACCAATCGATTTTCTACATTTGCCTAAGCTGGAGGAAGCGTGTATGATTCGATCCTTAATCCTGTACTAGAGGATAGTTACAGTAAGACGATCCTTCTGTTGGGTACACAAATGGTGCATAGCACAAGGACTATCCAAAATCTTTCTATCACCAATAGCATCCGAATTATGATCCGAGGTAAAATCTCATATTTATGCCCCGCGTTTTGAACATGTTACGTAGCGCACGCTGTCCCATACGTACTGATATGAATTTTCAGTGTTACGCCAGGAGAGAAGGTTTAAAGCAACGTTTGATTTTTAATCAATTCATTTTTCACTGAATTGCTATACATACAGGTATACTCTAAAATAAAATATACGGTGATTTCTTCATTCCAGCTATGGCCCTGATTCCAATTATCGCTTCGGCTCCACTATAATCTGCCAATTAACTACAAAGACTGATGACAGGATGTGTTCCATCAATCTAATAGTTCTTTGATTGCATAATTTTTACAACTTTGAAACACCATATACGAATTTCGCTGATCAGCTGTTAACAGAATTCTCAATACAGACATACTTGGTTGAAAAAATCTGTCGATACCAAAGGGCAGCTTTGAAACTACGCAGCTGAACCATTGTCTCCATATTCCCCAACAGACAGCAGTTTACCGGTGAGACAACTTTGGCTTTAATTATTGACTGAATCGTTGGTCAAATAAAAAACAGTCAGAATAATGAAGTTTTGGAAATACATTTGTCTAGGTAACATATTTAAGAGTTAACGCTGTAAGATCTTAACTTCATGCAAGCGCTAGTTAAGCCATTATAAATGTGAAAAGCTGGTACATTAATAACCAGTGTAACCTCCAGAGAGAGAGCACTTAAACGTGCATTCACTGTGTAGAACAGGTGCCAGACGTCAGTTTGTGGAATGGAGCTCCTACCCTGTTATTAATGCGTTCGATCAATACAGGAACGGTTAATGCTGTTTGTGGATGACGCTGAACTTGTCGTCCGATGACTTCCGCATTGTGCTAGTTTGGGGACACATCTGGTGATCGAGCAGGCCGAGGCAACATGTCAGCACACCCTAGAGGACATTGTGTTATAACAGCGGGATGTGGGCGAGTGTTATCCTGTTTGAAAACAACCCCTGGTATCCTGTCCACGAATGGCATCACAGCAGGGCGAATCACCAGATTTATGTACAAATTTGCAGTGACGGTGCGTAGGATAACCAAGAGAGTGCTCGTGCTGTCGTACGAAATATCACCCCAGACCACAACTCCACAACTCCAGGAGTAGGTCCAGTGCGTGTCGCACACCGACTGGTTGGATCCAGGGCCTCAACTGGCCTCTTTCTAACCAACACACAGCCATCACTGGCACCGAGGCAGAACTAGCTTCCGTCTGAAAACACGATAGACCTCCACCCTGACCGCCACTGAGCTCTCGCTTGGCACCACTGAAGTCGCAAATGGTCGTGGTTTGGGGTCAGTGGACTGTACGCTACAGGGCGTCTGGCTCGGAGCTGTCATTGAAGTGCCCGCATCTCGTGGTCGGGCGGTGGCATTCTCGCTTCCCGCGCCCGAGTTCCCGGGTTCGATTCCCGGCGGGGTCAGGGATTTTCTCTGCCTCGTGATGGCTGGGTGTTGTGTGCTGTCCTTAGGTTAGTTAGGTTTAAGTAGTTCTAAGTTGTAGGGGACTGATGACCATAGATGTTAAGTCCCATAGTGCTCAGAGCCATTTGAACCATTTTGTCCTTGAAGTAACCGATTTGTAACAGTTCGTTATGTGACTGTGATGCCAATTGCTGCTCAAATTGCTGCTGCAGTACGATGCGCCGGCACTATACGCCAACCACGATGGTCTTCTCTCTCCACTGTGCAACATGGCCGACCGGTTCGCAATCTTCTTGCGACCGTACATTCTCGTGACCAGCGGTGCTAGCAATCACGTACAGTGGGTGCTTACCTGCCAAGTCTTTCTGAGGTATCGCAGAAGGAACGTCTACATTCTTCAGCCCTATTACACGACCTCGTTGAAACTCAGAGAGGAGATCATAATGTCGTGTTTGTCGCCTTATATGCACTCTTGACTAACATCAACTCACAACGTCCAATCTGAAAGGTAACTGAGGCTCACGACCGAGTGTATTGAATGAAAACCTGTGATATGCATCCCTACAGCAGCGTTACTAGTGGCGGTCTCTTGCGTCTGGCGCGAAATCTGCATAGACATCATCTTTCAGACGTAGAAGTACGCCATCCAACTTCCGTTTGGTCGCACAGCTCCTTCTTGGTGTTGTGATTGTTTTTGCCGTCAGTTCGTATCAGACTGGTCTAATTGGTGGTGATAAATTCCATATCCTCACTGCTCGATTGATGTATGCTGTCAGTGTTTTATAAGAAATGGGTTTCCCCAGAAAATAATGCAAAACGAAATGAACCGAAAAATGCATAATATGTTCCTTTGACTGTGTGACGTTTTTCTAAGTGGTTTCTGTAGATGACTTGTCAATTATCAGTGCTTGATGTACAAGAACAGTTTGACATCCAGAAACGTACTTAAACAACTCCATGCGATTAGTCTCACTGCGTTCCCAAAATTCAGCTCAGAGCAGAATGTACATGATGGCGGAAGTGGCGGTCAGTGAGGTGGAATTGTCGAGTAGCTTCTGTGAGTAGGCCAACGATCATTACTTTAAACACTTCCGGTCAACTGAAACACTGCTGAATTCTTCTTCGTTCACGCTACGCTGTTAAAGGTGGAACTGTTGTCACTATGGTGGCTAGCCCTCGTGTGTAATTGCTTTATATTTCTCATTCTGACAAATAACTATGCAGTCGTCACCGACATTTAGTCAATAACTGAAACACTTGTAGCAACAGCAACGTCTATGTTCAGAATAGGTTGTGACTGAATATACTGTTACAGAAACATTACTAAGGAATTGGCCACATCCTAGAAGGACATGCGGACTGATTGTTCAGTACAAACTTAAAAATGTATATATAAACAGTTTATCCATTTCGGAAATTGAACATCTCGACCATTTTTGCCTATTATCAACACTGATATATATATATATATATATTTGTGTGCGTGTGTGTGTAATTATGCTTATGAGTTTATATCTGCTGTGCTAATGTCGTGGATCTGCATTATCCTCACAGATTCGAGAGGAAAATTTATTGTCACACTTAATAACCAGTTTCCTTACAACCTGAGCCGTATCCACCCATTGTAATTATTCTTGAAGTGCTGGAACGTTTTCACACAGCGGTGCATGATGTAATTCTGTGTGTCTCGTAATCATTAACTCATTTACAGGTAACTCATAGGTAGAAGACGTTTACCTACTTTATTTACCGCTGTTCAAGACAACTGAGTTCTTCCTCGAGCAGAGTGATTCATCACATACCACTCGACGCTGAATTACGGCCTGCTGTGGACTTCGGTGTCTGTTTTTCTGCGACACCACACTTTCTCTCTAACGATGCAGACGGAATGCTGGAACATATCTGGAGATCTGTAGGGAGAGTGAAAATAAGATTTTACTATGCTGAGCACGAAGAGGCATTTATGCGAGTGGCGTTCAAGCGACTAGAACAGGAAGGAATCTTAGGACGTGGTACAATGCTAAACATTCTCTGCCGTGCAATAAACATTGGTTTTCAGAGAGTGTATGCAGGTGGAGATGTAGAATTAAAGACTTTTTTAGTGACGTCGGGCTCCATATTTGTACCGTCGACGTCGTATACAAAACGTTTGTTAGTCTACGAACCCCTTCCGTAGTTCAGTGGTATCTGAATGATATGCGGAAGATCCCAGTTAGATTCCCAAAATGCCATGTATTGTTCCGTGGTAAGAAGCAGCGACCAGAGTGCATTCAGCAGCACGAGGCCGACGAAAGAGCTAGAGGTATTTCAGTGAGAAATTGCAGTTTCAGTGGGCGGGAGGGCGGTCTGCTGAACACACGCCGCTACATACCGCAACCCATGACGCCACTGGCAGAGGAGGACTTGGCGGCCGGACGGTTCCGATTGGCCCATTAGAGCCAAAAACAGAAGCTTTGCTTGGTTTTTGTCTGAGTAATCACACCAGGAATTTCAGTCTGACTGAGGAGAGGCCTAAGTCTGAGTAACTCACGGAACTGCAGCGGCGTAAACTCGTCAGAAACCGCCGATAAAAACCTGCTGGCGCTCCGCAATATAAACCCATGGCGCATAGGGGTGTACGGCCACGGAACACGTAAGAGACCAAATAAAAAGATATATTACAAACTATCGATAGTAGCCGCACTGCCTGCCAGAGATATCTGCCGCCAAGATGAATATTAAAGTGGCCAAAGGAATGGTGCTCACTTAATGCTAAAGCTGTTTTGATGGAGAAGCAGAAAGCTCTCAAGCAACACTCAAACAAAACCCTCCGTTGGTGATTATGAGTCCACGTGCTGGGCTTATAATAATTATGGAACCTATCCGTTCAATATTTGCTCGACCACGTGGTTATTAAACATGAAAATCTCATTTAGCGCAATATTCGGACTTTGTCTCGTAATTCTGCAGGTTCAGTTTTAAAATGGTATCGAATAAACTAGAATCAAATGGCACTCAAAATTATCACACGAGGTGAACCGATTCCTTTTGAAAAACAGCCATATGTAATATTAGTTACTTACCTCTCTCATTAATTTTTATGAAAGGTAGTTGTGCACATGTCTTCCGACACAATTGATCTTGAAATGAATTATTATTCATTTAAGAGAACAGTACATATAAATCACGTTTAATCTGAGTGACATAAACACACTTCTTCTTTATTAGTAATTACAAAATTATTGTCCTTATACGTACCTGCGTTTTTTACTGCCTCTGCTTCAACTTTTCGTCGTATCATGACGACACAATAAAATTTTCGCATGTTATTCTACTTGGGAGTTTTACTTGAAAAATAAAAAAATTACCTTGTAAGCGGTTGTCATTGGCTTACCACCTATTTCTTGCTGAGGGAATTAACGAAGCTTTGTGCAAAACCTCGTACAAAAATTTAAAAATCTAATTTGTTTCAATTTGTGACATAAAGATTTGCATTAACAATTTTTTCGGTAATAAAATGTAACAGCCTCAAAAATTGATCTATAATTCGGCACAATTTAAAATTAATTTTAGAAAGCGCCTAACTACGGCATGTAAACAATGTCAAGGATACACTTTAACATTGCTCCTGTCACGTTCTCAAATAAATCCATGTAAACTGTGGTGACGGGCACAATGTGAGAGTTAACTGTCTCAAAAAAATATTCACGTTTACTTGATTAGCAACAACTTTCGAAGCACATTTGGGTTCAGTAAGATATTCAGGATTTATGTCAGAATCGTAGATATCCATATCATCCTCGGATTCGTGCATACCATCCTTGGAAGTCATTTTCGTGGCGTGAACATCACATGTATACATTCTGCTTTTTTGCAGTCACGATGGCGGTCAAGTTTAGTTTTGTACTGCGCACCTACGTCACGCATTGTGCGACATCCAATGAGCGTTCAGTAGTGTTCTGAATGCTCTTCTGTGAATGTCGTAACCAATTCTGGCATTAAACGTGACCGTAGCGAGTTATTTAGTGAATTTTATATCATTTCTTGCGAGTAGTCATAGCTGATGTTGGTGGTAAGTAATAGGAGTAAATTCTACATAAGCAAGGTAGAGAAAGAATTTAGAGCATACACGTTTTGTTCAAGCTCAACTATCGCTTGGAACCGGTAACAATGCAATCCCCATCCGTGTCACGAACTGCGCAAACCGCCACCATTCGTGAATCGGACTATAGCAACCATGTTTTAGATACTAACCACTGTTCAGCTGAACATAACCTTACAAATTTGCCTTCATCAATAATCTGAAATTATAGATAGAATTACCATTCCTCGGTTTATCATGGATCTATCAACTAATAGAACGCACCTCGTACCATGTTTTACACATAATAACACTGTTTCTGATGGACAGGCGCTTACCACTGTTTACAGCGAAGGTCTTCATGTATCACATGTGCCGGTAGGTAACATGATTTCATGGACAACAGAAAAGCGTCATCCTACGAGAGAATACTTCCTATGCAAACACACACTGACAGCGTAAAAATGTAGACGATGCCATCCAAATGCATGTTCACCAGTCCTCAATTCTTAATGTTAATTGTTCAGTCGAAGAGTATTTCGGCCCGGTGACTGTTCGACTAAGTCGGAGGACGATGTGTCACTTCGGACACCTACCGGTTTCTTTCTGGTCGCTACCACCGTTCACTTCCAATTATATGTACTAGTACACTAATAATATTGTAACTTTTATTGTTTCTGTCTGAAATTCGTTCTGCGGTTATGGTCATTTACAGAGCAAATTTACTTGCTAGTATTAGAAAGTGATAATATAGTTTCGTTTAGGAGTAGGAAGACGCACTAGGTTGGCTGCATCGGGGAAGTTATGACACCGATCGACATTACCGGACTTCAAACGAATAAACTTCCCCCATGAGCCAGCTCGCCGAGAGTCTTCCTAAAGTAGACAATTAGTACTACGCTTCATTCTGAGCCAATGACAAGAAGTCGCATAATATCATAGACTAACATGGATGCCGTGTAATGGCCGAAAGCAAATCCGGTCACTTTAAAATTGTAAATATTTATTAGTCCTAAAATTGTAGCCTGGCGTTGCTGATTTCTGGACTAAATAGTACTTATTCAGTTTGAGTACTACTAAAAAATTAAACGCAAGATTTAAAAATGAGAAATAAACTAACCTGTAGTGGGTTTCGTTAGTACAGTATGTAATAACAACGACGATTAAATACAGTGACTGCAATATATCAGTATTAGTTTGAGGCCTGATTGCAACACTAAAACATTTTCAAATTATATTCTGATGTTGTCGTAAATTACTGAAGAGTATTTGGCGATTTCCACTATTGGTGGAATTACGTTTACACGTCTGTTCGTCAATTTGTCTGTTTCAAATTTAAAAGAAGAAGACAAATTGTTATTTTCCCGCTTGAGTCAACGGTTAATTACCTAGTTTTTCGTCCTAACCACAACTTCCTAAAGACAAGTAGGGTGATAAAATCGACAATGTTTTCACACTGTACTTATTATATTTAACAAAAGGAACTTACTTCATTTTTAAGCAGAAAGTAATTAAAACACAGTGTGCACGTATGGGAACCTACCTTCCTTACTGTCTGCCAGAGAACTTTGGTTACTTCGATTTACATAGTAGCTGGATTCCAATGTTCAGTGAGGAGACGGCGACATGTGGCGATATTCAGTTTGCAAGTGATGACTCTGGACTCTGTATACATCCATTTCAGATCAGCTTTGTAAGTCCCACTTGTGAATAGAGTGTTTCATCTTGAGAAAATCGAATATGATAAGTTATTCGCGCCGGAAGTCGTATTCACAGAGGAATGTACACGAGCAAAGTAAATATTGTAATTTGAATGTTGTAATATGTTTCATGGCCTTGACGAGAATGACAACCTGTTTGACTGCGGAGGTGGCGGTCACGGGCGGACAGTATGAAAACCACACGTCGTCACGCCTAAAAAAAACACAGCTGAATTCCGTCAATGTATATAAAAGGAGATATACGGCCACAAATCGCAACGGATCTTAAACATGTGACAATGAAATACAACGTCGTGAGGGCCGAAGGTTTGTTCTTTTGTGATATATCGATTGTATCAGCGTTGGTCTAGGTCCGTAATCACGACCTATTGTCTTACGTCTAAATTATACGTGGAGACGCCAAGAGTCACTCATTTATAGCTGTTTGCCATAAAGTATGATGGAAACTCATCGCTTCTTCTATCCCAAGTCAGTTTGGGTAGCTTCTGACGCGAGTATTAGTTATTTAATTGGACGAGAATAGGATAGAAAAATAGCACCTGCAGATTCGTTGTTTGATAGACTAAAGTAATGACTTCGAATGAAATACTTGTTGTACTATTATTTCCTGGGGTTAGAAGTAGGTAAACGCTGTAGTTTCATATGGGAATTAGATATTTAAGTCACTCAGAAAACCAAACCATGAGTTTATGAAACGGAAATAATATATTTGTGGATTGTTTTAAAAAATAAAAGACTGACATTGAATTTTAACTGGGCTGATAGTTAATTTTATTTTTGTCCCATTCAAATAGTTACTTGAAAGTAAACTAAAGATTACTGTGTTTTAAAAGAATCCATTGAAGTTTGACTATCTGATAATTTTATAAATAGAGACAAGAGTTACCCCCCTTAAGTAAGATTTGGAACCCTGTTTTATCAGATATTAAAAAAAATGTCTTGCCGTAGTGGTAACATCGGTCCCCGTCAGATCACAGAAGCGCTGTCAGTTTGGGCTAACATTTGGATGGCTGACCATGCGGTCTGCCGAGCGCTGTTGGCAAAGCGGGGTGCACTCAATTGATGTGAGGCGACCTGAGGAGCTAACTTGATTGAGAAGTAGCGGCTCCTGTCTCGTAAACTTACATACGGCCGGGAGAGCGGTATGCTGACCACATGCCCTCCATATCCGCATCCGGTGACGCCTGTTGGGCTGAGAACGAGACGGTAGCCGGTCGGTTCCGTTGGGTGGACTTTAGTTTCTTAATCTTTGATTCAGCCATCAGTCTTTGAAAGCGATTCAAAGATTTCGCAGCTTCCACCACTGGAGAGCCACATGTTCACGTAGGTTAGAGGACAGTTAACGACGATTTCTTATGCACGCGCTGTTGGCTTTCCGTGACGTATAAAAAGAGTTGCCGCTTGCAGTCAGAATTCAGCTCCGGGGAATTCGTGCAACAGCATACTCACGTAAAGATGGCGGCCAGCTGGACCGTGGAAATACTGTGTCAAGATATCTTCGTGGTCCGGCTGCAGAACGACAAGAATATTATCAGTTGTTACCCCGGAGAAGTATACATAGTCAATCTACAGAATATCTCGCAATTACAATTTCGAGCCAATATAGTCATAAAGTAGTAAAAAAAGAGATTATTTTGCTCTGATTTGGATATAAAGAAAAAAGTAATGTTTCGGTATCAATGGTTGAGATTTCTAAAACAGAAAATTTCGTTAATTACGTGCCAGGTAGCTGTTCATTATAAGGACAATCTTTGGTGTAAAAGCTACCGATATTTGTCACATTCTAGCAGCAAAATAAAAAACGTAATCAACGAATGACGGTAGTAGTCAGATGGGCTGAGTGGACTTGTTGAAGTTTCTTTACGTAAAGAAGAAAGTACGGTCAGAGAGGTTTCACGCCGTGAAGTTACATGAAGAAGAGAGATAAAAAAAAAATTGTTGTCGGTCGACGCAAGATTATCACTGTCGTATAAAAAATACATAGGTTCAGAAAGTAAATGTACAGCGACGAGTAAAGTAAAAAGCATTTAGCAATATAGAGGCCTAGTAAATTTTGACCAGTAATTAGCTCTCCTGCCGTATTTCTGTGACTTATTCGAGTAATAACTCAATGGTAATGCTGCATTGCTATATCAGTTACTTACTTACCGACTGAACTCACGAAACTTTGACCTCTGGGCGTATTGGGTTTAAGTAGAGCACAGTTAAAAATTCAAAACGGTAAAGGAAGCCCAACAGTTTGCAATTACTGTCCACCAATTTTTTTTCGTCTAAACATCGTTATCATAGGCATCCGCTTTCAACTGACGCCCATTGTGAACATGGGCCATGCGGCTCTTTATGAACTGTAGCTGCTGCTGCTCTGTCCCAGGCCACAGCAATCACGAAACAGCGGTGACCTATTTTGCTGCACCACACAGATTTCAGTTTATCCACAGTTAGTCACAGTCCTCGTGCTGTTCACAATGCTGCCGCTCGCAGTTCACGTGCGTGACGGCTGTCCATAACACGCGATACCTTCTCTCAACATTTAGTTGAACGTCTCAGTGCACAGTTTACTTACCTTAATCACTCTTCTCCTGCCGTTTGCAACGATCCACTTGAACGTCCCAATTAAGAATTTAGCAGCATCACGCCACTGGCAGCCACGCGATCCCGTCACGAACTCGCCACGGGCTGACCGCTATACCTACAAATACACTACTGGCCATTGAAATTGCTACACCACGAAGATGACGTGCTACAGACGCGAAATTTAACCGACAGGAAGAAGATGCTGTGATATGCCAATGATTAGCTTTTCAGGGCATTCACACATGGTTCGTGCCCGTGGCGACGCCTACAACGTGCTGACATGAGGAAAGTTTCCAACAGATTTCTCATACACAAACAGCAGTTGACCGGCGTTGCCTGGTGAAACGTTGTTGTGATGCGTCGGCTAAGGAGGAGAAATGCGCACCATCACGTTTCCGACTTTGATAAAGGTCGGATTGTAGCCTGTGCCGATTGCGGTTTATCGAATCGCGACATTGCTGCTCCCGTTCGTCGAGATCGAATGACTGTTAGCAGAATATGGAATCGGTGGGTTCAGGAGGGTAATACGGAACGCAGTGCTGGATCCCAACTGCCTCTTATCACTACCAGTCGAGATGACAGGCATCTTATCCCCATGGATGTAACGAATCTTGCAGCCAGGTCTCGATCCCTGAGTCAACAGATGGGGACTTTTGCAAGACAACAACCATCTGCACGAACAGTTCGACGACGTTTGCAGCAGCATGGACTATCAGCTTGCAGACCATGGCTGCGGTTACCCTTGACGCTGCATCACAGACAGGAGCGCCTGCGATGGTGTGCTCAACGACGAACCTGAGTGCACGAATGGTAAAACGTAATTTTTTTTTGGATGAATCCAGGTTCTGTTTACAGCATCATGCTGGTCGCGTCCGTGTTTGGCGACATCGCGGTGAACGCACATTTGGAGCGTGTATTCGTCATCGCCACACTGACACATCACCCGGCGTGATGGTATGGAGTGCCATTGGTTACACGTCTCGGTCACCTCTTGTTCACATTGACGGCGCTTCGAACAGTGGACGTTACATTTCAGATATGTTACGACCCGCCGGCCGTGGTGGTCTAGCGGTTCTAGGCGCTCAGTCCGGAACTGCGTGACTGCTACGGTCGCAGGTTCGAATCCTGCCTCGGGCATGGATGTTTGTGATGTCCTTAGGTTAGTTAGGTTTAAGTAGTTCTAAGTTCTAGGGGACTGATGACCACAGCAGTCAAGTCCCATAGTGCTCAGAGCCATTTGAACCATTTTGTTACGACCCTTGGTCTAGCCTTCATTCGATCCCTGCGAAACCCTACATTTCAGCACGATAATGCACGACCGCATGTTGCAGGTCCTGTACGGGCCTTTCTGGATACGGAAAATATTCGACTGCTGCCCTGGCCACTACATTCTCCAGATCTCTCACGAACTGAAAACGTCTGGTCAATGGTGGCCGAACAACTGGCTCGTCACAATACGCCAGTCACTACTCTTGACGAACTGTTGTATCGTGTTGAAACTGCTTGGGCAGCTGTACCTGTACCTGTTTGACTCAATCCGCAGGCGTATCAAGGCCGTTATTGCGGCCAGAGGTGGTTGTTCTGGGTACTGATTTCTCAGGATATATGCACTCAAACTGCGAGAATATGCAATCACATGTCAATTCTAGTATAATACATTTGTCCAATGAATACCCGATTATCATCTGCATTTATTCTTGGTGCAGCAATTTTGATGGCCAGTAAGTGCACATCCAAATCTACAAGATGTCTCGTGTTTCACAATTCATGTCACACACTTGTAGAGGCTGTGGACGGGACATAGTAGATCATGTTTTGTATAGGAACGCATATCCGGAAATGCCATACAACGACGCTACGGAACGTCAAAGCCATAGGCGCCGGCGCCTGTCAGTTTATGTATACACGGAGTGATTCCATGATGATGTTACAAACTTTCAAGGTTGATGGACAAGGATAAACATATCAATCTGAGGTAAGGGCCCCTGTACCTGAAACGAACGAGTCTAGTTACAAGCGAAAACCGTTCTGATACGTATGACAGTGGAAAACACTTACCGCTACTATTGTTGCCAATATTGTAGGGTAGGTAATTTTCAGTGGTGGTAGTAGAGATCAAGACAAGAAAAAATGTCTAGCAAACATAGGCGCTAAAATGAATACCTTAAAAGCTATGTTCACTAGAGGAGATGCGTTTCACACTAGCATAGATAAACAAGTGCTTATAGCTCCTCAGACACGCATTTTAGAGCCTGTGATTAGTAGACATTTTTTCTTGTTTTGGTCCACACTCCCAGTTCTGAAAGTTGCCTAACCTATATTCATAGCAAAGTATGGGTACCTGTATTCCAGTCAGAGGCACCAGAACGATTTTCACTTACAACATTCTAGTTGTCTGTTTCCCGTACAGAGACCATTACCTAAAATTATCCGCCTCCATCGCCCTTGAGAGATTGTAATACCATAAAGGAATCACCCGGTGTATACATATACACACATCAAAAAAGATAGGCGTTGACTGTGTACATTGTATCACAGACACAGTCCCTTTGAGTGTTCAGAGATGTCACTAAACCCGCCCAAAGATGTAAGCAGCCATGCGTGAGCAGCGCCTATTAGACGAAGGGTGGTGGTGGTGGGGGGGAGGGGTTCCGACGCCGATCAGTTTCTGTTATCCCACCAGCAAGGAGGTAAACAGCTCTTGTTGTTTGTAGTTCAACCATGACTAGAGGGTCAATACCGCTGTTTGATCGCGTCCGAAATGTTACTTTGTTCCAGGAAGGTCTAGAAGTGTCCAGGCGTCTCGGAGCGAACCAAAGCGATGTTGTTCGGACATTCAGGAGATACAGAGAGACAGTACCTGTCGATAACATCCATCGCTCAGACCGCCCACAGTCTACTACTGCAGTGGATGACCGCTACCTACTGATTATGGCTCAGAGGAACCATGACAGCAACGCCACAACGTTGAATAATGCTTTTAGTGTAGCCACAGGACGTTGTGTTACGACTCAAACTGTGCTCATTAGGCTGCATGGTGCACAACTTCACTCACGACGTCCATGGCGAGTTCCAACTTTGCAACCACGACACCGTGCAGCGCGGTACAGATGGACCCAACAACATTCCAAATGGACCGCTCAGGATTGGTCTCTCGTTCTCTTTAGCGATGAATGTCGTATATGCCTTCAACCAGACGTCGGAGACGTGTTTGGAGGCAATCCGGTCGGGCTGAACGCCTGAGACACGCTGTCCAGCGAGTGCAGGAAGGTGGGGTCTCCTGATGTTTTGGGGTCGCATTATGTGGGGCACACATACGCCGCTGGTGGTCATCGAAGTCGCCATAACGGCTGCACGATACGTGAATGCCATCCTCCGACCGATGGTGCAACCATATCGGCACCATATTGGCGAGACGTTCGCCTTCATGGACGACAATTCGCGCCCCCCTCGTGCACATCTTATGAATGACTTCCTTCAGGATAACGACATCGCTGGATTAGGGTAGCCAGCATGTTCTCCAGACATGAACCCTATAGAACATGTGGGATAGATTGGAAAGGGCTGTTTATGGACGACGTGACCCGCCAACCACTCTGAGGGGTCTACGCCGAATCGTCGTTGAGGAGTGGAACAATCTGGACCAACAGTGCCTTGGTGAACTTGTGGATAGTATGCGAGGACGAATACATTCCTGCATCATTGCAAGAGGACGTGGTACTGGGTATTAGAGAGACTGGTGTGCACAGAAATCTGGACCACCACCTCTAAAGATCTCGCTTTATGGTGGTACAACATGCAGCGTGTGGTTTTTATTAACAATAAAAAGGGCGGAAATGGTGTTTATGTTGATCTCTATTCCACTGTTCTTTAGAGGTGCCGGGGCTCTCGGAACCGAGGTTAAAATGGTTCAAATGGCTCTAAGCACTATGGGACTTAACATCTGAGGTCATCAGTCCCCTAGACGTAGAACTACTTGAACCCAACTAACCTAAGGACATCACACACATCCATGCCCGAGGCAGGATTCGACCCTGCGACCGTAGCAGCAGTGCGGTTCCGGACTGAAGTGCCGAGAACCGCTCGGTCACATCGGCCGGCAACCGAGGAAATGCAAAACTTATTTGATGTGTGTATTTACGGACGCCGGCGCCAATAACTTTGACGCTCTGTGGCTTTGTATGACGTTTCCGTTTATGCGTGCCCTACGTAAAACTTGATCTACTAGTCTCCTCTACAAACTCCAGAAGTGTGTAACATGAAGTGTGAAATTCATGTCATTCTGTTTCAAAACTACACAGAAGTCTGAAGAGGCGCAGATTTTGACAAACCGTCTGAGGCCGAGAATAAAGTCATTTGGAAATCCGATCGAATGTGCTATACGAGAACATGTTGCAGATGCCAGATGGAATTCGCTGGGAGTGTTTTGCGTGGAGGTAAACACGAAATTATCGCTAACGAATTGCAGACAACTACATGTCCATCGCATGGTCTCTTATCTTATCTAGACGATCTTGGCAATGGCGTCTTCAACTAACGTGCAATTATTACTGCAAAAAAAGTACGCAAGGTTGTCTCTTATCCTGCACACGAAAACATAAATCTGAACCCAAGGTCTTCACAGTACTTACATATGCTTCAGAACGAGCTTTCAGGATTGGAAACATGTGAACTACTTTGCATCAAACAAGATGTGTCTATGAGATATAGTAGTTCGAAACTATTTTCCAATGTTTTACTGGGAAAAATTGGTCATTACATGATTTTAAGTGTCAAAACGGGTATCTCAAAGTAGTAGAAGAGATTTTTTCAAATGTTGAATTATTACGCACTGCACTAGCCGTCTAGCTAAGAACTTCGTATTACGGCCAGTATTGTATTCATGTACTTTCTTTATATTTGTAACGACGAGGGAGCTGAGAGCTGCAAATACTGTGTCAGTGTTCCCAAGATGTAGGACAGGGGATTCTTATTCCAATACATATTAACACTCTTCACTCGTTTTTCAGAATACGTTAAATTTGCAACACGCTATTTACGACGTGTGTATTGATTCAGTAAGTACACAACTGAATATGTACGTGTAAATCTAAACGTAAATATTGTGAGACCAAGAAGAGAATTTAATAAATATTAAATTTTGAGCGAATAATGTTGCCTTCACCGAACAAATTTATCACTTCGGAACTCATCATGAAGAAGATGTACAGTAGTCCTTTCCAGAGCGTCACATAGCTACGATTTTATTATTTATAGATATAGACATTGTGATTGAGATTAGACACAATGGTGTAATGCGAATATCAAATATATATATCAAGGATAAACTAACGGTCTTCCTATGTGAACACATACCGCACTCACATCGTAGACTTGCGCAGAAGCGTTATTTATATATTTATTTATACATCTAGTTCCGTACGACCAAACTGAGGATCAAGTCCCCTAGGTCATGGAACTACTCAGTACACGAAATTACAACTTAAAAGTAATAACAGATAAAATAAAATGTTAACGAACCCAAAAATGTCGAGCTATAAGTTTAAGTAAACGCAATCAAAAATACAACACAAGAATCAGCATATTTTTTCAAGGAACTCCTCAGCAGAATAGAAGGATTGACCCATGAGGAAACTCTTCGATTTCGGTTTGAAAGCGCTTGGATTACTGCTAAGATTTTGAATTCTTGTGGTAAATTATTGAAAATGGATGCAGCTGTATGCCGCACACATATCTGCAGTAGAGTTGCGGAAGTGCGGTCCAAATGCAGATTGCACTTCTGCCGAGTATTAACTGAGTGAAAGCTGCTAGTTCTTGGGAATAAGCTGAAATTGTTAAGAAGAAATGGCAGTAAAGAATATGTATACTGAGAGGGCAATGTCAGAATACCCAAACAAGTGAAATGGGGTCGACAAGAGGTTCGCCGCGTGGGATTAGCCGAGCGGTCTAGGGCGCTACAGTCATGGACTGTGTGGCTGGTCCCGGAGGAGCTGTCTAGTCCTCCCTCGGGCATGGGTGTATGTGTTTGTCCTTAGGATAATTTAGGTTAAGTAGTGTGTAAGCTTAGGGACTGATGACCTTAGCAGTGAGTCCCATAAGATTTCACACACATTTGAAAATTTCGACAAGTGGTTCGCGAACTTACACCACTTATTGCCCTAACTGCGCGTTTCTGGGCCAAAAATATCCGTTTAGAATGGTAACAGATACTCCAAAATATAACACCATACTACATAAGAGAGTGAAAATAAGCAAAGTGGACTAATTTTCCTGTCGAACCGTCACTTACTTCAGACAGCGTTCGAATAGTAAAAATGACAGCATTAAGTCTTTGAACCAGATTATGAATGTGGGCCTTCCATGACAGTTTACGATCTATCTGAAGACCTAGAAATTAGAACTGTTCAGTTTCACTAATCACATGCCAATTCTGTGAAATTAAAACGTCGGGTTTTGTTGAATTGTGTATTAGAAACTGTAAAAACTGAGTCTTACTGTGATTTAGCGTTAGTTTATTTTCTGCGAGCCATGAACTTATATCATGAACTGCACTATTTGCAACCGAGCCAAGGTTGCACTGAGCATCCTATACTACCAAGTTAGTACCATCAGTAAACATAAATATTTTATAATTACTAGTAATATTAGAGGGCATATCATTTATATAAATAAGGAACAGGAGTGGCCCCAATACTGATCCCTGGGGCACTTCACATTTGACCGTACCCCACTCAGACCACACGTCACAGCCATTCCCAATACTGTGAAAAATGGCCTTTTGCTACTTGTTGTTAAAGTAAGAGGTGAACCAGTCGTTAGCTACTGCCAGTGTTCCATAATGGTCGAACTCCTGGAGCAATATTTTGTGATCAACACAATCAAACGACTTAGTTAAATTAAAAAAATCCCTACAGTTGGAAAACTTTTGTTTAATCCATCCAGTACCTCACAGAGAAACTAGAATATAGTATTTTCAGTTGTTAAAGGACTTCTAAACACGAACTGTACATTTGATAGCAAACTGTGTGATACCAAGTGAGCAATTATCCTTACATTAACCCACAGCCTTTTCAACTTTAGCAAATATTGACGGCATAGTACGAGGTGCAAAATTGTCTACACTATCCGTTTCTCCCTTTTTATTAAGCGGCTTTACTACTAAGTACTTTAAATGTTCAGGGAACTGACCATTCTTGAAGAAAGAGTCACAAACAATTGCTAAGTATACGGCTGACACGTGCAGCACAGTACTTTCATATTCCGGTAGGCACGCCATCATATCCATGAAAGTCCTTAGTTTTCAGTGAGTTAATTATTGACTCAATCTTCTCCTTGTTTGTATCACAGAGGGGCATTTCAGACATCAGTCCGGAAGGGCATTTTTCAAGAGAGTTGTATGATTCCCTGTAGGAACTCATTATTTAATTCACTAGCAATGTTCAGTAATAGATTGTTAAATACTGTACACACATCTGTCTTATCAGTAACAGAAATATTTTTATTACGAACTGATTTTATATGGTCGACCTTCTGCTGTTGACCAGACACTTCCTTCACCACTAACCATATGGTTTTAATTTTATCTTGTGAATTAGCTATTCCATTTACGTACCACATACTGTTTGCCTTCCTAATAAAATTTTTAAGCACTTTACAATACCGTTTGTAATGGGCTACTGTAGCTTGCTTCTGACTACTTCTAACATTTTGATATAATACTCGCTTTGTTCTACATGATATCCTTATCCCACTAGTCAGCCACCAACGCTGCCTTTTACTGCTAGTACCTCGTTTAGAAGGATCTAATCGAAAGTAACTTCCAAAGAGTATGAGAAAAGTGTTAAGGAAAGCATTATATTTGTCACCTATGTTATCGGCACTATAAACACCCTAACACTCTTGATCCTTAACGAGGTTTAAAAAGCATTCAGGCTATTCAGGTTAATGTCTCACGATCCTCTAACAAACGAGCCCATTCCTGAGAAATGGTTGTGTATATGTCTGCAAGATTCTCAGTAATAAGCTTTTGTACAGGATTAATTGGGGGAGACACTGCTGGACAGTTCCTGTAGTGTATATTTTCACTTGTGTTTGTTTCACTCACCAGACGAACTCAATACTGTTAGGAGCTTTCATCCATGACATTTAAATCTGGCGCAGTTACACCGCTGCAAAGCCACACATTTGGTTGTGTTAACAGTAGCCCTCCGACAAACTACGAAGATATGAAACTCCGTACGCTCAACTAGTATTATGTCTCCCCAGGTCAGAATCATGTCACCATCATATTCGTCTCTTTCCTCTATGTCCTTCTTACTCTACCGACCATACGCGCTCGTCCTGTTCACACAAGAGGATAAAATCCGTTTCTCCTTTCCTTTGTCTTTGTATTCCAGTGACATCTGAAGATTAAGCTGACAGCGGAATTAATGTATCACTCGAGATCTCTGACTACGGAAAAAAGTATGAATTACTATCGAGCAAAAGTACGAAGGTCCCACCCATAAACCCAAGCGTAAATATTTAAATGCTGTGGTCCATGTGTAACATTACATCTGTTGCGTTGCGTTTAAAATTTCTATGTCCTGCTGGATTCGTAGATTCACTAAGCCTTTTTGTTCTGTTTTTGACATGTTACTATGTAATTATGATAGCCCATATGCCAGTAGTATCGCAGGAAAACGTGGTCTTAGATGCTTAACGATGTTGCGTTCCGTGTCTGACTACAAGTATTTTGGGAGACGCTTCGTCTTATCTTCATTTTCCAGGACAGAACAAAGGTCACCATCGATCGTACGATCATCTCTCTCTTTACTGCACTGCAGCTCTAGAACTGGCAGGACAACTATGATCAGTGTATTACAAGTAGCTATGTAGTCTGAACCTAATGGATGACATCGAAATAAGTGTCCAAGGAATAGAAAAGCAACTGAAATCACTCAACAGAGGAAAGTCCACTGGACCTGACGGGATACCAATTCGATTCTACACAGAGTACGCGAAAGAACTTGCCCACTTCTAACAGCCGTGTACCGCAAGTCTCTAGAGGAACGGAAAGTTCCAAATGATTGGAAAAGAGCTCAGGTAGTCCCAGTCTTCAAGAAAGGTCGTAGAGCAGATGCGCGAAACTATAGACCTATATCTCTGAAGTCGAACTGTTGTAGAATTTTAGAACATATTTTTTGCTCGAGTATCATGTCGTTCTTGGAAACCCAGACTCTACTCTGTAGGAATCAACATGGATTCCGGAAACAGCGCTCGTGTGAGACCCAACTCGCTTTATTTGTTCATGAGACCCAGAAATTATTAGATACAGGCTCCCAAGTAGATGCTATTTTCCTAGACTTCCGGAAGGCGTTCGATAAAGTTCCGCACTACCGCCTGATAAACAAAGTAACAGCCTACGGAATATCAGTCCAGCTGTGTGGCTGGAATGAAGAATTTTTAGCAAACAGAACACAGCATGTTGTTATCAATGGAGAGACGTCTACAGACGTTAAAGTAACCTCTGGCGTGCCACAGGGGAGTGTTATGGGACCATTGCTTTTAACAATATATGTAAATGACCTAGTAGATAGTGTCGAAAGTTCCATGCGGCTTTTCGCGGATGATGCTGTAGAATACAGAGAAGTTGCAGCATTAGAAAATTGTAGCGAAATGCACGAAGATCTGCAGCGAATAGACACTTGGTGTAGGGAGTGGCAACTGACCCTTAACATAGACAAATGTAATGTATAACGAATACATAGAAAGAAGGACCCTTCATTGTATGATTATATGATAGCGGAACAAACATTGGTAGCAGTTACTTCTGTGAAATATCTGGAAGTATGCGTGCGAAACAATTTGAAATGGAATGATCATATAAAATTAATTGTTGGTAAGGCGGGTACCAGGTTGAGATTCTTTGGGAGAGTCCTTAGAAAATGTAGTCCATCAACAAAGGAGGTGGCTTACAAAACACTCGTTCGACCTATACTTGAGTATTGCTCATCAGTGTGGGATCCGTACTACGTCGGGTTGACAGAGGAGATAGAGAAGAGCGGCTCGTTTTGTCAAAGGGTTATTTGGTAAGCGTGATAGCGTTACTGAGATGTTTAGCAAACTCAAGTGGCAGACTCTTCAAGAGAAGCGCTCTGCATCGCGGTGTAGCTTGCTCGTCAGGTTTCGAGAGGGTGCGTTTCTGGATGAGATATCGAATATACTGCGTCCCCCTACTTACACCCCCCGAGGAGATCACGAATGTAAAAGTAGAGAGATTCGAGCGCGCACGGAAGCTGTCAGACAGTCGTTCTTCCCGCGAACCATACGCGACTGGAACAGAAAAGGGAGGTAATGACAGTGGCACGTAAAGTGCCCTCCGCCACACACCGTTGGGTGGCTTGCGGAGTATGAATGTAGATGTATATGTAGATGTAGATAACGACACACACTCCAATATAACTCAGGCATGTACAAGCATTAATCTATTAGTTGAAAAAATGCCTCAGACTGGACTATGTGCCGTTGTAATTACGTTCAATCTACATGACTACTTCTAACGCACTGGTAACAGCTGACCTCTCAGTTGAAACCTAGATCTGCAATGCAATAAAAAACGCAGATGACTTTACGATCGATGCTGACCTTCTTTCTGTCCTAGATTACATTATTCTCATGGAATCGAACGTGGTGACTCTTCAGTTTCGTCACTGAGATCACCATCGACCTCTATAGGGAAAATCCCTCAGCAGGTCATACTTCTTTTTCTGCTTGTAACAGTTCTCCTTTAGTTATCTTTACTCTCTTATTTAGGTGTTAGGGGAATGGTGTTATTTTTGCTCACGTCATGTTAATCACAGTCAACAATAATTTCAATGACTGAAAGAAATTAACGACAGAAATGACCCCAAGTACATAAGCAGAATGCATCAGTTCCATTGTTTGTTCTGTAATGAAATTGACTCGCCCAGATAGCCGCGCTCGTTAGCATCATGTTACCGTGATTCGGGGAGGCACGACAGCAGCAGATCAGATGCGAGCGGTGGCTTAACAAGGCCGCGGATGTGGTTTCTAGGCGGTTTCCCACGTCTGACTGGGTGAATATTGCGCTGACGTACACGTCCTGCCACAGATACGCGATTCGCAATCATTTCGAAAACTTTCCCACGCTATCGCATGAGGTTACAGTAGATCCTAATAGCTGGAGTATCCTATACTTATTCCTTCCAGAGGGGAGGTGGGGCGGGAGGGGGGGGGGTGTTGGTACAAGTGCCCGCTTTATCACTAACGGGGTTCGATTCCCGGTCCAGCACACTGTTTTAATCTGTTCGGAAGTTTCATATCAGCGGACACCACGTTGCAGAATGAAAATTCATTTTGGATACTAATTATGGTCAATCAATCATCTTGATAAAATACACTACTGGCCATTAAAATTGCTACACTACGATGATGACATACTACGGACGCGAAATTTAACCGACAGGCAGAAGATGCTGTGATATGCAAATGATTAGCTTTTCAGGGCATTCACAGCATCATGATGGTCGCATCCGTGTTTGGCGACATCGCGGTGAACGCACATTGGAAGCGTGTATTCGTCATCGCCATACTGGCGTATCACCCGGCATGATGGTATGGAGTGCCATTGGTTACGCGTCTCGATCACCTCTTGTTCGCATTGTCGGCACTTTGAACAGTGGACGTTACATTTCAGATGTGTTGCGACCCGTGGCTCTACCCTTCATTCGATCCCTGCGAAACCCTACATTTCAGCACGATAATGCACGACCGCATGTTGCAGGTCCTGTACGGGCGTTTCTGGATACAGTAAATGTTCGACTGCTGCCCTGGCCAGCACATTGTCCAGATTTCTCACAAATTGAAAACGTCTGGTCAATGGTGGTCGAGCAACTGGCTCGTCACAATACGCCAGTCACTACTCTTGATGAACTGTGGTATCGTGTTGAAGCTGTATGGGCAGCTGTACCTGTACACGCCATCCGAGCTCTGTTTGACTCAATGCCCAATCGTATCAAGGCCGTTATTACGGCCAGAGGAGGTTGTTCTGGCTACTGATTTCTTACGATCTATGCACCCAAATTGAGTGAAAATGTAATCACATGTTAGTTGTAGTATAATATATTTGACCAATGAGTACCCGTTTGTCATCAGCACTTCTTCTTGGTGTAGCAAGTGGCCAGTAGTGCATTCGAATAAAATCCTGCTCTGTTTCGTTTGCCCACGTTATGTTGTCAACCCACTCCCGTGGATAAGAAGAGAGTCTGGCTGACACGTAGAGCTGTAAGTAAGGACGATAGCTCCAAGTATCGTCGTCCTGTTTCTTATCAGCGGCAGCCTGGCGGGACGTTTTTTTCTGCTGGTTCCTGAAGTGCTGACGTGGTGCTTGGTCTTCGCCAGTGTTGGTACAATCTGTCCGTCCTGGTATCTCGTAAGCAAGGTGGGTCATCGTGCACAGCAGTAACGTTGCCTTCTCTTCTAGCGCAACTTATCAAGACTAAGCACGTTAAACATTTTTTTGCCCATGTAGTGGAACGATGTGACGCTTCTGCTTTGTTTAAATTTGTGTTGATCATTTTACTCTTAGTCAAAACCTAGAGCGGCCTGCGGTATGTAGCGTTTACAGTTTGGGTGGAGCGAAAATGGCAAGCAACGATATATGGGCTGGATATCCAACGAAAACGACTAGGGAAGTTATCGACATATCGTGAAAAGAGAATGTAAGAACTTTACTGCAAAAATAAAAACATGCAAATAACCTATTTCGCCGAGAACACCTGGAAGATCATAGCTCTTTAGATTACAAGACCAGGTACTGTAACTGGCCGTATATCATTTGATTCACATTTGCTCCGTTGTTTGGTCTCCTAGTGTATTGCTAATGTTGCATTTGTTTATGCTGAGGGTCAGTTGTTTAAGTCGTAACTGGTTGCAGTGTTGCTAAATCAGTATCTCTAAGTGTATGCCAATTGCATGGAAGGAATCAATGATTTATATGAACAGCATAGACTGGCAAAGGCCAACTGAGGACTTAGCCGCCATCTTTTGTGAGGTCAAATTGGGAAATACTAGTCGTATGCTGGCACATGCTCATTTGTTTGTTTATTCAATACTATAGCAAATGCTGCTGCCAGTTACAGAAACGACGCATTTTGTGACATTATCCCGACAATGAAGTTCGTTTGTCGTATACTATGGCATCTTAATACTTGATATTTGCTATGAGCCAGCTATTGCATTATTTTGGTGCCTTCCCTATAGTATAAACAAGTGTATTTTTTCGAATTACAGATATATCTTTCGGTGTACGCACAAACGCATTCCTTTACAGGTTTTACGTTCGGTAGTCCTATTTCTGGCTCGAATGACATTTCTCCTTGGAAGTAGGTCTGCTGTGTTGCATCTTTACCATAGGTACAGTCAACAGATCGGTGATATTAGTATTGGCGGTGAAAGTGTTCGATGAATAAACAAATAACTACTAATTTGGTTCGAATGCTTCACTTTGTTGCTGTTGAGGAGAACTACATATACGTAAAGAGGACTTTTGCTGTAGTTACTGTTTTTAATGTTGTTGTAGCGTTATGTTGTTCCTGTGAAACTTTGAGCATTTACGATTCTAATGCTCGAATGTAGTTGGAATGCTTAATTATCATTGCTGTTGAGGAAAATTAGAAGTACGGGATGTACGGAAATTTCCGTTGGAAATTCTAGGATTTGTGCAGGGAGTGAGTACATAATATTTTGAATAGGAACGCATGTCCGGAAGTGTATCGTTTCCGTTTTACGATGGTTTCAGTTCAGATGTTTGACTCATCCACTTCTGCATAAGGAACTGAATTAGGTCGACTAAGTACAATCATTAGGTAACAATTCGAAAGGAAACATAATCAATTTACCAATTAAGCACATTTTTCTGCATTAACACTTAAACACAATGTGTATACATTATTCTAAAACAGGAAAGAACCCAGTATGCTGTACGTACGAAACAGTACTGGTGCATTACAACCACGTCTCTCTGTGGCAACCACCTACGTTGTTACAGACATTGTACCTACAAAGTGTGTTCTGGTGCACACTCTCCATCCCACCGGGAGTCTCTTCAGCTTGTAGCGCAGCGGCCAGAACTCGTGGACGCTTTACACGTCTGAACTGAAACCGTCACAGAACGGAAAAGCACGTATCTGTACGAGGTTTCCTATCCAAAATTTTATGCACTCACTTGCCTCTACAAGTCCTAAAAGTTTGTAGCGGGAATTTCCGAGCACCGTGCAAGTAGGTGGGATTTTTGTTGTTGTTGTAGGGTTGTGTTTTGTTTGTGTAGCTGCGAGCAGTTGTAATGGAAGCCAAGACTGTCATATTTGATATCACATTGTGTTGGAATATTTGTCTCCCGGAACAGAGAATTTCCGAGATCCCCTATTAGTACATAACCACGCTGTTGTGTAACCTGCTGCATAATTCAACAGCCTACATGACACCATAAATCTGATTTCAACCTGCTCTTGTCATTGTATAAAAGCAATTAACACTGCTTAACAAGCAAAACCTTTGCTTCTATACGAGCAGGCTTTCAAGGACCATTTGATAATGGATAAATAAAAGTTAATCATATTATTGTATGTTATCTACTGAGCAAAAGAACGAATCTCTACTGACAGTTTAACATTTGTGTTGTAAAGCTATTAGAAGTGAATAGAAACGAAATAAAGCACGTCCATGGTATACAGTAATTTTCAAGTATAATAATAAACAGTAGCCGACCGGAGTGGCCGAGCGGCTCTAGGTGCTTCAGTCTGGAACCACGAGACCGCCACGGTCGCAGGTTCGAATCCTGCCTCGGGCATGGATGCTTGTGATGTCCTTAGGTTAGTTAGGTTTAAGTAGTTCTAAGTTCTCGGGGACTGATGACCTCAGATGTTGAGTCCGATAGTGCTCAGAGCCATTTGAACCAACAAACAGTACTCTGTTGAGACCTACAGTTATTCGACATTGAAATGTACCTGAGGCTATCTTTCTACGTTAAGTAGGGCAATTTACAAGAAAGGCCTATCATTACGCTTAAAATGGTATTAACTTTGTGTAGATTTGTCTAATCTGTTTTCCTCCATTCTTCGTTGATTTAGTTTTGGACCGATGATGTAACCTAATATAATGTTTTAACAACAGCTATATCGGAATACAACAGCGACATTCCAGAGTCAGAGGAAACAATTAGAGGGTCAAACTTAGTGAGCAAAATCTGTGTCCAACATTCTGAATATATCGAGATATAAACGTAGGAGGAAATTATTATCCGCAACTGACGTTTGACAATTCTTTAATACGCTTTGTGCCTCTTTGAACATACAATGGGAACGATTTATGAGTCAGAAAAAATATTTTTATGTAAGTTTCCCATCACAATACCAAGCTTCTGTAGCATGAAAGAGGTATATAACGTTTATGTTTATAGCTGTGTCGCATCCACCTAGTAAATATGCGGAGAGTGTTGACGTTAGAAAATGTGCCGGCCAATGTTGCTTGTTGTTGGCTCCCAGTGAGCTGTTAACGCTCTGTATGTTGATTATATACCTATTTTCCAGAGGTCGTTTAGAACATTTTCCATTGTTACTGTTCCAAGTAGGCCTCTGCAAATAACCTAGGTTACATGCCCACCAAGATTCTACTTCATGGGGATAATGCGTTTTAAGCATCCCATGAATTCCACGCAAGAGGCTTAATTTTATGGGTGGCATAGGGTGATAAACGTATGATGCGGACACGATTGTCTTTTACTTTGACTATCACACACATCTGATAAGGTGTCCATCAAGTATTAGCACAACAATATCATCACAAAACGGCTTACCAAATCCACATGATAGTCAAATCACTTATTAAAAATATGTATCCTAATCCAGCTACCAGGATGGCAAGCTGAAGCTACATTGATGAGCCAAAACATTATGAGCATCTGCTTAATAGCTTGTATGTCCGCCTTTCAAACGAAATACATCACTGATTCTGCGTATCAGGGATCCGACAGTTTGTAGAGGTAGATGACTACGCACAGGTCATGAATAACGGGCTACTGAAAAATGTGTTGCATAGGGCTCACATCAGGCGAATTTATTAGCCGAGGCATCAACACGGGTTTACCTTAAATGTAGCGAGGTTCCGGCTCCGAGACACGGACAGTTATGCTGCTGAAAAATGACATCGCTGTCGGGGAAGAAATTGAGCATGAAGGGATGCAGTTGTTTCGTATCTGTCAGCGTGTCTTCGGTTACGATCACAGGTCACAGGCAAGCGCAGGAGAATGTCTCCTGTACCATAAAGCTGCTCCCATGAGTAGGCGTCCGTGTCCCACTGCACGTTTCGAGCCGCCGTTCACCTCGCTGAAGGCGTTTGTGTAGGCGACCATCGACCTAGTACAGCAATAATGTGACTCACCTAAGGAACCGACACTTTTCCGTTCATCTACGGTCGAATCCCGGTGGTCTCGCTCCCACTGCAGTTGTAATTGCCGATGTCGTTGAGTCAACACGTAGGGATGGTCGGCTGAAGAGTTCCATGTCCGACAACGTATGACGAACAGCATGCCTCGAAACGTTTGAGTATCACCAGCGTTGATTCCACAGATCATCGTCGATCCCACTTTACAGAGCAGAGAAGCCTCCGATCCGCACGTTGTGTGAAGAGTCGTAGACGTCGGACCATTTAGCGCCTAGTGTTTAATTTCATTGTCGTTCGATGTCCGTCCTAGATGATCACGACAGTAGCATGTGATTCGACCAACTTCGCCGTTTTCGACATATCCGTTCACAGTCTCTACGTAATAATAGTTTGTCCTTTGTCACAGCAGCTTATCCCGACGGTCTCCCCCATCTGCAGCAAGCGCCACCAGACGGCATCCAGTGTCACGGTGGGCCACTGCCAGAGTGTTCTGCCTCATCAGTATATCGTCTTCTAACATACGACACTGTCGTATATTAGGACACCCATGGTATTGCGCATTAGGAATAACCTATCTACTGCTAGTTGCGCTGCTCTGTCTGAAGGACAGTTAATTACAACAAATGGAAGAGTACTTGGTGTAGAATCATGAGTATACTCTCGAACAGCTGCTCAACTTCAGATATTATAACCATACAAGTATATACACTAAAAAAACGTGAAATTCAGCACTTTTCAAGTCAAGGATTCTCGATAATATTAGGTCCATATTGGTCAGTGCTCTACGTCTCAGGCACTGTGCGAAATAAGTTGCGCTGCTTCCCAGCAGAGCTGAGCATCTAATTTAGTCAGAATCTAACTGTGTCACATTAGCGAATATTTCCACAATAGACACCTTTTCTATATATTCAAAACCATTTTCACGAATGATAATATCAGTTCGGTAAATTAAAACCAATGTCAAATCAGAGCGTTTACTATTAAACTGTAACTGCTGTAAGGCAAAGCGTAGTGCATTCCGGCAACTAAAGTTTAATATTCACATACCATCGAAATTATTGTGTTTTATGTTCCTTGAAAATTGGGGTGAAACGAGCCATAATTTCCGTTGAAAAACCATATCCTACGCCTGTCATACCATTTGGAAGGTCTTACGGTTTTGTACCTGTTTTCAGATCTACCGGGTTTCAAGGGGACTTGGAACGCCCTATCCCGACAATGTTAAATTTAGTGGCTTGGCTTCCCTGTGTTTCAGGAACCACTATAGCCATTGATATGAGACTTTTACAGGACATTAATCTGTATGTTCTGAGTCTATTGAACAGCAATAATTTGCACTTCAGCCACTGCTGAAACGTCCCCTTCGAAAAATTATTACAAGACTGTGCTTAAACTGAAACACAATATTTTTTAGCGCAACGCAATCTGACTTCCAAAAATCCCTACGAACGAATGGCCCTGACTAACATTAACCTATATGTTTCACTAATCGCTTACCTTACAAAAATCTTCGTTACTCAAGCTACTGAAATACAGCGAGCGCCACTACTGCCAGCTAAATAAAAGATTCAAACTACGGAAGGCACTAACTACTGATAGGCATAGTTAGCAAATGAAAGATTTTAATACAGTACAAACAGTGTATTTACCTTAATAGTCATAATATATATATATATCAGTTCGTGACACCAATTCTTACAAATTTCAAAACTCCGCCATCTCTCTCCCCACGTCCACCGCTGCTGGCGGCTCACCTCCAACTGCGCAATGCTACGCGCTGTTAGCATCCAGCTGCCGCTGCTCAACACTACAATGGCAGACAACAATGCAAACTAAACACAGACTGCACACAGCACAGTCAGTGATTTTCTTACAGAGCGCTACGTGGCGTTGGCGTTACCAATAAAAAAAACTAAACATCCTACTTACATAGCCCCCAATGCTCCCCACAAAAAATTTTAGAAATTGTTTTGGGCAGTGGCCAATAATGATTTGATAAAAGTTTTCATAATTACTATAACAAAGATATCAAATGCACACACTTATTGATACAATGTTGGTCAAAAGCTAAAATTTTCTCACAGTCCATATAGACAGTCCTGATCATTCATCACAGTAAAATAGTAGTGTTTTTCTCAAAGACTGAGCAATAAAAGAAAATGCACACGGAAGTAGTGGATTTCCATGCAGTCTTGAAGAAGTAGTGTTGTCCTTCCAACGAAAGACAGTGCTGACTCTTGACATGCAGACAGGTAATGGGCCACAACAGAGTCAGTCGACGTTGAAGACTATCGGTAGATAGGTCATCACAGAGCAGACCCACTGTAGTCCTGGTAGAAATTACTATTGGTGGGCCACCAGAGGTGCAGACCCATTGCATTCCTTGTAGAAATAATGGTACTGGTGGGTCATCAAAGGTGTAGACCCACTGTAGTCCTTGTAGAGATGGCCAGCAGCCATCTGTTTGACTGTGCAGGCGCACAATCACCATTGAAGAGTCTTGCGGATAATATAACAAGTCCATAACCACCACTTGTGCACTCAGAAAAATTGTTTTTGAAATGTCCTTAGAACCAGCAATGCTGTTATCCAGTCACTTACTGAGTTATTAACACGTGTGCAAACACTATCAGTCCCTACTTCTCACATATTGTCCATATACTATGACCAACAGAAACGTGTGCAGTGGTGAGCCGCCAGCAGCGGTGGACGTGGGGAGAGAGATGGCGGAGTTTTGAAATTTGTAAGAATTGGTGTCACGAACTGATATATATATATATATATATATATATTATGACTATTAAGGTAAATACACTGTTTGTACTGTATTAAAATCTTTCATTTGCTAACTATGCCTATCAGTAGTTAGTGCCTTCAGTAGTTTGAATCTTTTATTTAGCTGGCAGTACTGGCGCTCGCTGTATTGCAGTAGCTTGAGTAACGAAGATTTTTGTGAGGTAAGTGATTTGTGAAACATATAGGTTAATGTTAGTCAGGGGCCATTCTCTTGTAGGGATTATTGAAAGTCAGATTGCGTTGCGCTAAAAGATATTGTGTGTCAGCTTAAGCACAGTTATGTATAATTTTTCTAAGGGGACAATTCGGACAATGTTAAATTTAGTGGCTAGGCTTCCCTGTGTTTCAGGAACCACTATAGCCATTGATATGAGACTTTTACAGGACATTAATCTGTATGTTCTGTGTCTATTGAACAGCAATAATTTGCACTTCAGCCACTGCTTTCGGAAATTTGTGTACTTTTATCCTTCGTCATCCCAAATAACTTTAATTATCCATAACATCATGTTCTTCTTTTAGTTCAGTAGACTCAGGATGTGCATATTATCACTCAATGAAAATTTTAATACTCTACTCGAAGTGGTTTCTGAGATTTAGGTAAAATTCAACAAAAAATGTAAATTTTCAGGAACGATTTGTAAACTTTCAGAAGATTCTAAGTCATTTAATATATGCTTAATTTTTATTTTTAGTCGCTCAGAAACACCCGGTATCATATTGTATATCGTCCTCTCGCTCTTTTTCCAAATTGTTTCTTCTTTTCTTCTTTCTGGACTTCTTAGTGGCCAGCTGTGCTGCATACTCTGCTTTATCGATGCGAACCTTGTCCATCCGTTCAAGTTCTCAGATGCAGTTTGCTCCGGAATTAATTCCCATATGCTGTAGCATTTTCACCCTACCAATGTTTCCATCTTTAAAAGCAATAACAGCATCGCTCACCCTCACTTTAGTGTCTTCATTACAACAAAAACATTTTTTGGTAAGCGAGTCCATATAAGGTTATTGAACGACTCTTAGGGTTTTAAGTCTGATGATTTAGACACTACTTCAGTAATTCAGAATTTGCCAGGTCTCTATAAATAGGTTTCATGATAGTCATGACTGCTGCTGGGATGGAATTTTTATGCCTGTATGAACTGTTTTAGTACTGGGCATTGTGGTAATTGCACCATGAATCAGGTCCAGGAGGGCAAAGATGGTGTACTGGTTTTTCATCAGTTGACAGTCTGTGGAAGGAGGTATCTCATACTGCCTGCTTCATTTTCAACAAACCTTCAGTATTATTTCTAATGGCAATCCCATAATACTACCATAGTTCATCAATCATTTTGTCTGTCAGCCTGCCTGTTATGGTTTCACCATCATAAAGTTTCTTGTCTATTAAACTTGGTTTCACCATCCACAGCCTGGTGCCCATCCTCTTCTCGACATGACCAAAAGCCGGCCGCTGTGGCCGAGCGGTTCTAGGCGCTTCAGTCCGGAACCGTCCGGAATTAGTTTCATTCGTTTGAAAGGACTGAGTAATTATTTATCAGTTTCTGTGTCCTCCATTTGAAATATGAGCATCGCGAAAGATTAAATTTTGCTGGAACTCTATGACTGATCAGAAATCACTTACTACTCTAAGTAATAATATTTTCTCTCTCCAACAAAACGAATGCCGTTAAAATCACATGGATGTCTTTTGTTTAAAAACGTGTGCGCTTTGTGATACATTTTCTGTTAGCTCGTACTACAAAGTTCTCGCAGAGGCTACAAGTGATAAGCACCAGGGTTGTACTCATCATAACAAGTGAAGCTACCACAAAAAAGCCTTTGGCACCCGCCACAGCGGGAACATAAAAAATTTTGATCATCTGGATGAACTGAACTCTGGTTCAAGAAGAGATTGCCACGAACGTTGACTGTGACTCACGTGCACACATATTTCGGACCCCATTTAGCATTGCCGGGCAAATCACTAAATATTTCGTGATCGCGGTAGACATCCTGCACTGCCGTGTAGAATATTTAATTTGTATTAATTCCCAATGTTGTGTACGGCACATCTCTCTGGTATTTTGTCGCTATGATCCGACACGGGAATCAACGGGGCGAAAGTGTTGCCACAATGTGTGCCGCGACGCGCCAACAATCCCCAATGTCGGATTGGTCATTTTCTTTACGGAAGGTTTTGTTTTGACGACTGCACATTCCGGAGAGCCATACTAGCAAAATTCGTAGACTCCACATCCCCGAGTAGGTCAAAAACATGCAAGTACCGTCCTTGCGTGAACCATCCGCGAACGGAACAGGAGGAATATAAGGTATCCAATATCCCGTACTTGGCGTTATTGTGTACTCGAACAGGTCGAGAATGCACATAAATATTGATTATTGAGTTAGAAGCGCTGAGAGTGCTGTGTTAGCCGTTTTGTTGCTGAGTTGTCAAAATCGCAGAGCAGGCGAGAATGGTAGTCGTAGAAGTGACTGTTGAATGTGACATCGTGATGTTTCGAGGGTACAAATGATGCTGATACTCTAGTACCCTTTGACACATTTTGAATTTCAACTTTCCCACACTTTGTGCAAAGGGATCGAAAACCTATTAATGCGTTACTTTTCTGTTAGCTAATATAGTACAGAGTCCCTTCAAGGTACCGCGTGAACTTAGAAGTTGTAGATGCTGTCACGTTCAGTAAGACGAAGGAAGAAAACTTTGCTCTGGGTGTGGGATATCTCATTGCTTGACTACAAATACAGTTCAACGAAGTAATCATATGAAATATCTAGCAGAAAACCACAGCCGTAGCTTATCATTTACGAAGCAAGCGCTACGCTAGATAAACCTAAAACCGTCTTTGCGCTGGAAACGTGACGGAAACTTTCTGTTACTTGATTCCCTTGTATCTTGTTATCCACTGATTCCTCCTGTTTTCAGGATCAGTCGGAGCTCGGTTCACGACAGGGTCTGAATCTCGACCATTTAATACTGTTCGCTGTACCGCACAGAAACGTTCAGCGGCACTGTGCCCTGATTGGCCCACCGGTAGTCCAATGGCGTATCAGCGTTCGGGAACTTGAAATGCGTCGCAGAAAATTACTCATACTCGACAAGGTAAGTGCAGGTGCAACGTTGAGTTGTTATGTAATTAACTGGTTCGCGTGTTCGGAAGTACTGCTTTACGTAACTTCGCAAGCTGCAGTTCCATACGATTACAAATGTAACTATTTATGTAGACATTATAGGGTTGGATAGACGCTGTAATGTAATCCCGTAGTGCAGTTTGTATGCTTAATTTAAAATAGGTCGTTAACTGAAGCTGCATTTTTCATGTGAGGAAAGACGATCCCGAAATTCCAAGAGCCCTTTTCTGCGGTCTACATCGGTGATACAGCGATCCAATTTGTACAGCCGCCCAAAGCAAATTATATCTGGTCACAGTCGTATTTCTGACAAGGAGTTTATTTTTTTTTTTTTTTTTTTTTTTTTTACATATTAGCGGCATACCGTCAACTAGAACCGCAACCAGCACAATCAGAAAATATTATTTGCGTTAGTATATGGACTTTAGGCTTTTTATTCATTACAGAATTCTTTGACATTACCGATTCCATTTCCAGGAACATCATAAAAATGGGAGCAGTATCACGCCCTTCATCGGTCCCACAATTCTCATAAGGAGACTCCCACCATTCACTGCACAACGGAATCACAACACTAGTTTACCGTTGTCTGTGGACGGAGAAGACCTGTGATGGCTTGCCAAATACAATGTTTCACATGGCAGATTTACTGTAGTGCTTTCTGAAGAACATGGCCGTGTCGTACTGTAGGTGTGTACATTTAAAATTAACAATGTGTGCTAAACACATGGGTCGGAAAAAGACAGAAGAAAAAAGAGTGATATTTGGGAACTGCAGTCCCAGAACTAGGAGTTCTGCAGTGCATTTGCCCTGCCCGCACAACAGCCTGATGGTGAGTGTCCTGGTTCAGCCCTAGTCTGATCAAAGTAGCTTCTCGCGGCTGGTGTGAGGATAGCTTTGGGAGATTCCACACCAGCTAACCCGAAAAACGTACTTTGGAAACACATTTTATTCGGATTTAGTTATGCCAGTCAACATTACAATATAAATCACTGAGCTACTAAAATAATTCCATTGACGTGATCAGATGTGGAGTCTCGTAAGCAAACAAATTGTTATAGAGGTCATCAAAGCCGAGAACGTGCTTTTTAATGTTTATTCCCTGTTTCTCCATTTCGTGGAACACTAAAGTGGCTTTTTGTTTGCTTATTTTCATTGATATTCATCAGGATTTACACAACCGTTCCGAATTTTTATATTTCAGATTATTAATTACGATGTCAACACGACAATATTCGAATATAATAACGTTTTTGCGAATGTTTTCTGCCTATCTTTCATAACTCATTCGTTACCCTGTATGTAATCATATGATATACGACAATTTAACAACAAAACATTGAATGACATTGCTAACTCATTACAATTCGTAAACGGTTCTCCGTCGCTTTTATTAATACAAATCGATGCCCGTTTCATTGTATCCATATTAATACACTCCTGGAAATTGAAATAAGAACACCGTGAATTCATTGTCCCAGGAAGGGGAAACTTTATTGACACATTCCTGGGGTCAGATACATCACATGATCACACTGACAGAACCACAGGCACATAGACACAGGCAACAGAGCATGCACAATGTCGGCACTAGTACAGTGTATATCCACCTTTCGCAGCAATGCAGGCTGCTATTCTCCCATGAAGACGATCGTAGAGATGTTGGATGTAGTCCTGTGGAACGGCTTGCCATGCCATTTCCACCTGGCGCCTCAGTTGGACCAGCGTTCGTGCTGGACGTGCAGACCGCGTGAGACGACGCTTCATCCAGTCCCAAACATGCTCAATGGGGGACAGATCCGGAGATCTTGCTGGCCAGGGTAGTTGACTTACACCTTCTAGAGCACGTTGGGTGGCACGGGATACATGCGGACGAGCATTGTCCTGTTGGAACAGCAAGTTCCCTTGCCGGTCTAGGAATGGTAGAACGATGGGTTCGATGACGGTTTGGATGTACCGTGCACTATTCAGTGTCCCTCAACGATCACCAGAGGTGTACGGCCAGTGTAGGAGATCGATCCCCACACCATGACGCCGGGTGTTGGCCCTGTGTGCCTCGGTCATATGCAGTCCTTATTGTGGCGCTCACCTGCACGGCGCCAAACACGCATACGACCATCATTGGCACCAAGGCAGAAGCGACTCGTCTCCATTCGTCCCTCCATTCACGCCTGTCGCGACACCACTGGAGGCGGGCTGCACGATGTTGGGGCGTGAGCGGAAGACGGCCTAACGGCGTGCGGGACCGTAGCCCAGCTTCATGGAGATGGTTGCGAATGGTCCTCGCCGATACCCCAGGAGCAACAGTGTCCCTAATTTGCTGGGAAGTGGCGGTGCGGTCCCCTACGGCACTGTGTAGGATCCTATGGTCTTGGCGTGCATCCGTGCATCGCTGCGGTCCGGTCCCAGGTCGACGGGCACGTGCACCTTCCGCCGACCACTGGCGACAACATGATGTACTGTGGAGACCTCACGCCCCACGTGTTGAGCAATTCGGCGGTACGTCCACCCGGCCTCCCGCATGCCCACTATACGCCCTCGCTCAAAGTCCGTCAATTGCACATACGGTTCACGTCCACGCTGTCGCGGCATGCTACCAGTGTTAAAGACAGCGATGGAGCTCCGTATGCCACGGCAAACTGGCTGACACTGACGGCGGTGGTGCACAAATGCTGCGCAGCTAGCGCCATTCGACGGCCAACACATTGGTTCCTGGTGTGTCCGCTGTGCCGTGCGTCTGATCATTGCTTGTACAGCCCTGTCGCAGTGTCCGGAGCAAGTATGGTGGGTCTGACACACCGGTGTCAATGTGTTCTTTTTCCATTTCCAGGAGTGTAATATCAAAAGGTTGCATATTCTACTGAAATATGCATGCTGTTGGATATGAAGATAATCTATCTTAAAAATACTAAGCGGATAATTACCATTGCTTGAGAGACAATTAGTTTACTATATTTCCCGTAGAAATTAGTGCACGGGACACGAACTGTTTCAAACCCACCGTCTTAATTATATTAAAAATGATAATTTTAGAATTTTTCCCTCTTTGGGATAAATTCCTTCAGACACGTCTACGATCAAAACAATCATATGACATATTTAATACTGGATGTTCCGAGTTCTTCAGCGCTGTACACATCACTGGATACTGAAACATAAATAGGTAATAGTCCCACTTTCTGCAACAATGTGAAAATATGGCATTGTAAGCAGTCAGAATGCGAACTGTATCCTGTTTAGATGTCAGTATGCTGTTTCTCACTTCACGATGCGTGTTGATTTCTTTCGTGGAGTAAATGTTAGTGTAAAGGGTTGAGACGATTTAAATTTACTGTAAGAAATGCGATTGCTGTTGAAAAGAAAGATCGTGCACTGCTGATCAAGTTGTTTTATCAGAACTGCAGCAACAGTAGCGCTGCACTGCGGTAATATCGCTACCAGAAACAGCTGCGTAGGGGCCCCGTGTTAATAAATGTTCTAAGACTGTGATTAACAAATTTGAAGAAACAGTTGTGCAGCAGGAAAGAGGATGCCACACGTTGCTGAAGTTGCTGTAGCTACAGCCAACCGTGCATAACATGCTTTAAATACTGCAACCAGTGCTCTTACCCCGTCAGGGGAACTGTCTCTTCACTGGTCAACAGATAAAAGGCTTTTGCGGCGCATTTTTCACTGTTATCCCCACAAGATTCGGAATGTGCATCAAATGAAACCCGAGACAGACTACATTGCCGTGACTTGGTCCTCCGATATTTGGCACGCATGGAAATGGATGACATGTTGCCGGGGAATGTTCTTCTGGCGGTGGGGGCACATTTTACTCTGCACGGTCCCGTGAATGCTCAGAACTGCCTCATGTGCAGTTCTACTCCGCCACGCGGTGTGCAGGAACGTCCACTGCAGTCAGCTTGTGTGGCTGTGCGGTGTGGCTTTACAAGCAGCTTCGTTCCCGGCCTTTCTTCGAGGGGATGAGACCTCGAGGGCCTGTAATATGTAGACGACATTTGCACGCTCTGCATCTACATCTATAGTCTACATCTACAATTGCATTTATACTCCGCAAGCCTCCCAACGGTGTGTGGTGGAGGGCACTTTACGTGCCACTGTCATTGCCCGCCTTTCCTGTTCCATTCGCGTATGTTTCGCGGGAAGAACGACTGCCGGGAAACTTCCGTGGCGCGCTCGAATCTCTCTAATTTTACATTCGTGATCTCCTCGGGAGGTATAAGTAGGGGGAAGCAATATATTCGATATTTCATCCAGAAACACACCTTCTCGAAACCTGGACAGAAGCTACACCGCGATGCAGAGCGCCTCTCTTGCAAAGTCTGCCACTTGAGTTTGCTAAACATCTCCGTAACGCTATCACGCATACCAAATAAGCCTGTGACGAATCGCGCCGCTCTTCTCTATCTCCTGTGTCAACCCGACCTGGTACGGATCCCACACTGATGAGCAATACTCAAGTACAGGTCGAACGAGTGTTTTCTAAGCCACCTGCTTTGTTGATGAACCACATTTTCTAAAGACTCTCCCAATGAATCTCAACCTGGCACCCGCCTTACCAACAATTAATTTTGCCCTCATTTCGTGGTCGTGCGGTAGCGTTCTCGCTTCCCACACCCGGGTTCCCGGGTTCGATTCCCGGCGGGGTCATGGATTTCCTCTGCCTCGTGATTGCTGGGTGTTGTGTGATGTCCTTAGGTTAGTTAGGATTAAGTAGTTGTTAGTTCTAGGGGACTGATGACCATACATGTTAAGTCCCATACTGCTCAGAGTCATTTGAACCATTTTTTGAACCATTAATTTTGTATGATCATTCCACTTCAGATCGTTCCGTACGCATACTCCTAGATATTTTACAGAAGTAACTGCTACCAGTGTTTGTTCCGCTATCAAATAATCATACAATAAAGGATCGTTCTTTCTATGTATTCGTAATACATTACATTTGTCTATGTTGCCACTCCCTGCACCAAGTGCCTATCCGCTGCAAATCTTCCTGCATTTCGCTGCAATTTTGTAATGCTGCAAGTTCTCTGTTTACTACAGTATCATCCCCAAAAAGCTGCATGGAACTTCCGTCACTATCTACTAGGTCATTTATATATACTGTGAAAAGCAGAGGTCCCATAACACTCCTCTGTGGAACACCAGAGGTTACTTTAACGTCTGTAGACGTCTCCCCATTCAGAACAACATGCTGTGTTCTGTTTGCTAAAAGCTCTTCAATCCAGCCACACACCTGGTCTGATATTCCGTAGGCTCTTGCTTTGTTTATCAGGCGGCAGTGCGGAACTGTATCGAACGCCTTCCGCAAGTCAAGGAAAATACCATCTACCTGCGAGCCTGTATCTAATATTTTCAGGGTCTCATGAACAAATAAAGCGAGTTGGGTCTCACACGATCGTTGTTCCCGGAATCCATGTTGATTCCTATAGAGCAGATTCTGCGATTCCAGAAATGAGATGATACGCGACCAGAAAACATGGTCCAAAAATTCTACAACAGATCGATGTCAGAGATATAGGCCTATAGTTTTGCGCATCTCCTCGACGACCCTTCTTGAAAACTAGGACTATCTGTGCTCTTTTCCAATCATTTGGAATCTTCCGTTCCTCTAGAGACTTGCGGTACACGGCTGTTAGAAGAGGGGCAAGTTCTTTCGCGTACTCTGTGTAGAATCGAATTGGTATCCCGACAGGTCCAGTGGATTTTCCTCTGTTGAGTGATTTCAGTTGTTTTTCTATTCCTTGCACACTTATTTCGATGTCAGCCATTTTTCGTTCGTGCGAGGATTTAGAGAAGGAACTCCAGTGCAGTCTTTCTCTCTGAAACAGCTTTGGAAAAACTTATTACTTTTGTATACATTACGGGAAAGGCAGTGATCAATTTCTTACAAATATTTACTATAAAAACAGTCTTGATCACGATTTATTTATCAAGGTGACCGGTTTCGACAACTACTGTTGTCATCTTCAGACAGTCAAGTTGTATACAAAGCCTTTGAAACGTCCCCTTAGAAAAATTGTACACGACTGTGCTTAAACTGACACACAATATCCTTAGCGCAACGCAATCTGACTTCCAAAAATCCCTACGAAAGAATGGCCCTGACTAACATTAACCTATACGTTTCACAAATCACTTACCTCACAAAAATCTTCGTTACTCAAGCTACTGCAATACATCGAGCGCCACTACTGCCAGCTAAATAAAAGATTCAAACTACTGAAAGCACTAACTACTGATAGGCATAGTTACCAAATGAAAGATTTTAATAGAGAACCAACAATGTATTTACCTTAATAGTCATAATATACATATATCAGTTCATGACACCAATTCTTACAAATTTCAAAACTCCGCCATCTCTCTCCCCACGTCCACCACTGCTGGCAGCTCACCTCCAACTGCGCAACGCTACGCGCTGTTAGCATCCAGCTGCCGCTGCCCGACACTACAATGGCAGACAACAATGCAAACTAAACACAGACTGCGCACAGCACAGTCAGTGATTTTTCATACCGAGCGCTAAGCGGCGTTACCAATAAGAAAACCTAAACAGCCTACTTACATAGCCCCCATGCTCCCCACAAAAAAATTTTACAAATTGTTTTCGGCAGTGGCCAATGATGATTTGATAAAATTTTTCATAATTACTATGACAAAGAAATGAAATGCACACACTTATCGATACAATGTTAGTCAAAAGTTAAAATTTTCTCACAGTCCATAAAGACAGTCCTGATCATTCATCAAAGTAAAATTGCAGTGTTTTTCTCAAAGTCTGAGTAGTAAAAGAAAATGCACACGGAAGTAGAGGATTTCCATGCAGTCTTGAAGAAGTAGTGTTGTCCTTCCAACAGAAAGACAGTGCTGACTCTTGACATGCTGACAGGTAATAGCCCACAACAGAGCAAACCCATAGCAGAGTCAGTCCAAGTTTTGAAGAATATTGGTAGGTAGGTCGTCACAGAATAGGCCCATTGTAGTCCTGGTAGAGATTACGGTATTGGTGGGCCACCAGAGGTGCAGTCCCATTGCAAGTCCATAACCACCACATGTGCACTCACAAAAATTGTTTTTGAAATGTCCTTACAACCAGCAATGCTGTTATCCAGTCCCTTACTGAATTATTAACACACGTGCAAACACTATCAGTCCCTACTTCTCACTTATTGTCCATATACTATGACCAACAGAAACGTGTGCAGTGAAATGTAATTTACAAGTTACTTAATTTGATGAACTGGTGTCAATTACAATTTTATAACATAAGAATACAATAACAAAGAAAGAAAGAACATAACAATACAGATAATATTAGCAGTAGTACAGGCTTTACAAAAGAATAGCAAATACATCAGTAGTACAGTAGCAAAGGCGCAGTGAAGATTTATCACAAACACGCCTCTCTAAGTTCAGTTTGTTATAGTTAAATGTCAGTCAAGGACACATCAACTGTAAAAGCCCTTAGAAGATTGTAAGACGAAGGATAAAAATTTTCGAAACTATAACCGATCGGTGTGGCCATGTGCAATGCGGGAGTCAGCCGGCCGGAGTGGCCGTGCGGTTCTAGGCGCTACAGTTTGGAACCGGGCGACGGCTACGGTAGCAGGTTCGAATCCTGCCTCGGGCATGGATGTGTGTAACGTCCTTAGGTTAGTTAGGTTTAATTAGTTCTAAGTTCTAGGCGACTGATGACCTCAGAAATTAAGTCGCATATTGCTCAGAACCATTTGAACCACTTGGGGGAGTCGAACAAAGTATGGACGCGTCCTGGAATGCGTTTTCTTTTTCTTTCAGCTTCGCGTTTGTAACTCACACTGTGGCTTTCTTATTCATGTAACAGAATTATATTCCGCAACTTCACACATATAAGAGTTTCTCCGGTTTCCTGACTTCAGTTGGATTAAAAAATGAAACAACCGGCAGTCACATTTATATTCCTTGTCTCAAATGTTTGATCTTTGTTTCCAGAATATTTCGCGATTTCGAAGGGTGTGATTAGGGACGAATGTAATCTGACTGCTACGAGTGAAATGAGCAGCAATGACATTTATAATCTTGTATGTCACAAATATTTTGCTGTTTATTTCCGAATATGTTGCGATTCTCGAGTATCCGAATAGGAAGAAACCTGAAAGCATAGTTTGAATTGCTGCGAATGAAACAAGCAGCTTTCATATTTGTAGACATGTCACATATATTTAGTTGCCATCGAATTCTTAACAACGCTTTCGTAAATTTAGAACTCAGGACAAATATCACACCACACAGCAAGCAACCGGATTTCCGAACGCCAGTTGCACGCGGCAATACTTCCTCATGGAACGGGCGTGTGATAATTGTGGAAGGGCAGGCGAGTGGACAACTTCATTTTATTTTGATGATTTTAGGAATGTGTGGTTCATCTGTAAATGAGACAGCATGTAGGACACAAGTGCGATCCATAGATGAGTACCGTTGAAGTGTTTGGGATTCCCACCAGGTCGCATTAAAGGAAGACATAGAAGGAATTCAGAGTTGGGCTTACAGATCTGTTACCGGTAGGTTCGAACAACAGGCCAGTATAAGGGAGATGAATCTCTGGAGGAAGGCGACGTTCTTTTCGAGGACCACTGTTGTGGCTGACTACAGGACGATTCTACTGCCGCCAACACACATTTCGCGTAAGGGCCATAAAAATAATCTTAAAGAGTTAAGGGTTTGTGGGGAGACATAGAGAGAGTCGTTTTCCCCTCGCTATGTTTGCGAGTGGAGCAGAATACAGAAAAGAAAATGACTAGCAAGGTGCAGGGTACCCCACCATACGGTGGCTTGCGAAGTATGTATGTAGATGTAGATGTAGAAGTGCATGGCTATGGAGGTGAGCTGAAGGATATACAGAGTGAGTCACTAACTGATGCGACCAAGAATAAATCCGGAGGTATGATAGGAGCTGAAAAGTTTGTAGGACAAAAGTTGCATGGGATAACGGAGGTCATAATATGACGTTGGTTTTTTGTTCCTAGGTGGTGTCGCTTCAGAGATATGAAGGTCAACTTCTTTTTTTTTTTTTTTTAGTGGGATGCTATAGTTTGGTACTTATTTTGTGACAGCGGCTATCGGGACGAATTCACTGATGTGTAACGGTAAGGTCTTTAAAGGTCAGCGAAGGTCTGAAAGGTGGCATGAACGTCCATTTACAGAAGGAGTTCAAGGTGATGACCATTGGTATCAATGCGGTGCTGCAGTCTTCTGATCACGGCTTGAATGGTATTCCTTATCACTACGGCATTTATAGAAGCACGTGCTCTGACAATTCTCTCTCGCATCCCTTCAGGTGTAGTAGGAACCTCTTTACAAACAATGTCTTTCAGGAATCCCCACAAAAAAAATCCAGAGGAGTCAAGTCTGGCGAACGAGATGGCCACGACATATCTCCTCCGCGTCCAATCCAACGATTCGATAATTGTCTATGCAACTCATTTCCAGCCATCAGCGAAAAGTGTGCTGGGGCCCCCATCGTGTTGGCACCAAATTCTGTTCCTTGTTCCTAAAGCTATTTCTTCCAATAACAGACTAATGTTTCTTCCAGGAATGTGGTGTACTTCCTACCATTAAGATTTCCTTCGATGAAACAGAGGCCTATAATTCTGTCCTCCAGAATCCCAAACCATACATTCACCAACCACGGTGAGCAACCTGCCGCAGCCAACATGGGTTTCCAGTGGCCTAATAATGCATGTTATGCAAATTAACATTTCCATGGTTCGTGAATGTAGCCTCGTCAGTAAATAAAATCAAGTTAATGAATGTGTGATCCATCTGAGCCCATCCGCAGAATTCAATGCAACGCATTCAATCCGTACCAGTTCATTCTTGGTGGAGGTGATATGGTAAGGATGATATTATGGCAACGCAGAAAACGAACAGTACTACTCTGGCTCATGCCAGTTTCCCTTGCGATTTGACGTGAACTAACACAAGGATCTCGAACCACAATGGCAAGAGTACCAGTTTCCGTTTCCTCTTTAGTATCTTTTCTTTGCTGGATATGTTTCCGATGCGTTAAAGATCTAGTTGTTCTCAGGTTACTAAACACATATTTAAATGTGCGACGTGTAGGGTGAGTACGTTGAGGATATCTTTCAGCATATGTCTCTCGCTCTCACAGAATTTCGTTGGCATTCTCCATAAATGACAAGCATATCGACTTGTTCTTCGAAGGAATACACCATTCACAGTCGGTTGATTCGACGATACTAGTCTTACCGTTCCTATTAATGTTGTACTGCGAAACCGTGGAATGGTGTTTACATGTCTATAGCACGTTAGATGGATGCGCCTTATTCGGCGAATATTTACTATTTGCACCATGTACGAGAGAGAATTGTCAGAGCATGTACTTCGTAAGTGCCGAAGTGATAAAGAATACCACCCAATCCAGGAGAAGAATATTGCAGCACTGCATTGATACTAACGGTCATCAATTCGAACATGTTCTGTAAAAGGACGTTCAAGCCAGCTTTGTGACCTTTGTTGATCTTCAAAGACCTTAGTGTTTGTTGCAGATCATTGGTTTAGTCTCGATAGCCGGTATCAGAATATAAGAACGACACTACAGCATCCCATTTAAAAAAAAAACAAAGTTGGCCTTAATATCTCTGACGCGACCCCACCTAGCAACAAGAAGCCATTGCCATAGTATAGCCTCCGTTGTCCCATGCAACATTTGTCCCGCAAACTTTTCCGCTACTATCATACCTTCGGAGTTATTATAGGTGGCAAAAGTTTGGGACTCACCCTGTATGTAGACTCTCTGAGTCAGTCATAGAATGGCTAAGGGATGTTTGTACTATAGTATACAACTGCACGAACATTTAAGAGAATGTTGTATTTCAGTGCACAGCAACTCTAGATTGCCTTTGTAAGTGCCTAAAGAATAAAAGAATCCTCGTACTTGTGCCCTCGTCATTTTAAAATCAATTTTGTAGTCAATCACGTGAGCCTTGGGATATATTAGGCTATATATCGTACATCTGTATGTCGTAATACGAGGGCTATTCGCAAGTAAGGAACGATAGTCGAGAAATGGAAACTACAGTGAAAACCAAAACTGTTTTATTTGCAGCAGTTACCTACAACTTCCAACTACTTACCTCCATAGTCGCCGATCCTACTTGGACGTTTGTGGTAACGTTGTACCAACTTCCCAATACTCTCGTTATAGAAGGGAGCTGCCAGTGCTTTTCGACAATTCTCTACACTGGCCTACAGCTCGTTGTCTGTGCCAAAATGTTGTCTTCATAGCTAGCAGTTCACATGAGCATAGATGAAACTCAGAGGAAGACAATTACGGGCTGTATTATGGTTAATCAAACATTTCCAAGTGAAAACGATGGAAGAGCATCTTCATTACTTCTGCAGAATGCGGATGAGAACTGTCTTCAAGAAGAAAACGCAAGACAGTTATGTAATGTTGGCTGCATAGCTTCAGGCGAAATTTCTCACCAGGTCCTCGTAATTGGCGGGAGACACTGTTGTTCTAGGTATCTTTATGTGTTCCCTGTGTATTCACAACTAAAAAGAATGACGTAATGCGACCGATGGGCATACTAGAGACACTGCCCAACACACCTGTGCAAAACGTTATAGGATTTTCACTGTGGTTTCCATTTCACGACCGATACTTCCTCCTTTTCTAATAACCCTCGTATTCTACAGTTTACGTTTTGGAATTTGTAGGGAGGAGCGAAAACGGTACAGGGATAGGGCAAAAAGGAGGTGCACTCCGGTTGTTTCAGGGGAAAGAGAAAGAGATAATTCCTGGCTAGTAGAGTAAAGCAAACAATTTTGGGAGGAAGGAGGGAGATGATTATCGAGGTCATTATGCTACAGGTATGGTTGAAAAATGTGCGTATTAATCCAAATGACGTAGCGCATTCATATCCATTTCTTCGATAGTTCTAGGAATTGCCTTTCACTAAGCTTTGTGTGAGCACTGAGTGACATACCCGCTTTCCCTTTAATCTGAATGCTGATTTCCACTCCTTCCAAGGAGTTCATCAGTGGACACTTAGAGGTAATATAAGTAGTATTTCAACATGATTCTGCGTATCTTGCATGATATTCATAATTTGAATTACATAATTACCGAAGGTAGATTTTTCTTTAGCGTTTCCTGTGGTAGGTTCTTTAAACTTAGTCGAACAGTAGTGTTCCGTTCACCCAACACTGTTATACAGCTTAAAAGAAATTTTACAAATACATTTAAAAATCTTTGTAAGTGAAATCATGTCACATAAAGAGCTTTTAGTTCGGAATCTTATCATAACATTTTTTTCCGAAAAAAGTTCACGATTTTATCCAAGGTGCGTCCCATAAAAAATTACGCTTATATATTCAAGTTTACTTTGTACACCGAAATCTTGAATAACTTCACTGTCCATTGTCTTATTGTAAGCGTTCAGTTTGCTCAGTCATATAGCCATTGACCCTTGGAGCCTGCTTTAACGTGCTCGCCTTGTGACATTACAAGAGGTGTGCGTGTGACTAAAGGCCTAGCTGCAGTCAAGCGATCTAGGCAAGCGCGGTGAGGCATTCAGGTAGTGCTGATCACAGAGCAAGAGGGCCGTGACCGCTCGCCTGTGAGAGGTGTAACGACAGAAGAGGCTACAGACAGTTGAAATAAGGAAATGAACATATTCAAACGAAATTACGTTACTCTCGTACAAACAGCAGTAGGTACCAGTTCCATAAGAAGTGTCACGAACTCTAACACTCAGCGAACCTACACGTCGAAAGAAGAAAAGTAGGAAACAGCCTTTTTGCGACATATTCTGAGGACGACGCAGAAAATCGGATGCATATTGCTCAAACAGGGCGAAAATACTATAGTATTTACGAGGGTTGCCCAGAAAGTCATGAGTCGCATTTTTTTCTTCAACAATTCTTTACTGAACGTAATAAGAATTACACACACGAAAGAATGGCGTTTTATCTACAGACACAATTTTTCCACAGTAATCTCCATCCCGTTCTATGGCCTTTCTCCAGCGCGAAACAAAGGCGTGTAGCCCTGTCGTTACCAATCCTTGTCCTGGTGGCGGAGCGAGTGCTTCACTGTGTAAGTCACCCTCTCATTGCCCTCAAAATGTCTTCCACTGCTGAGATGTAATGCATCTGTCCTCGTGAATGACAGCGTACTTCTGTCGATAGCAGATGCTCCATAGTATTTGCACAAGTGATGGGGATATTCCCCACAGTTTCTTTCTCTGCAGTGAGAAATTCAATGACGGCAGGTTGCTTGCAACGTACATTATCTACAGATAGCATTTCGAAACTGTGCTGCAGCTACTCTATCTGTCAAAAGTGACGGAAACTTGGCGCATTCATTCAGCAGGCTTCTAATAATGCATACACTATGTGATGAAAAGTATCCGGACACATGACTGAAAATGACTTACATGTTCGTCGCGCCCTCCATCGGAAATGCTGGAATTCAATATGGTGTTGACCAACCTTGTCCTTCATGACAGCTTTCAGTCGGACAGGCACATGTTCAATCAGGAGTTGGAAAGTTTCTGGTGGAATGGCAGCCGATTCTTCATGGAGTGCTGCACTAAGGAGAGGTATCGATGTCATTCGGTGAGGTCTGGCACGAAGTCGACGTTCCAAAACATCCTAAAGATGTTCTGTAGGATTCAGATCAGGACAGTCGATTACAAGGGTGTTATTGTAGTGTAGTGTAGATCGACAGGAAGTGCAAAGTGGCTAAGCAGGGATGGCTACAGGACAAATCTAACGATGTAGAGGCCTATCTCACTAGGGGTAAGATAGATACTGCCCACAGGAAAATTAAAGGGACCTTTGGAGCAAGGAGAACCACTTGCATTGATATCAAAAGCTTTGATGGAAACCCAGTTCTAAGGAAAGTAGGGAAATATGAAACGTGGAAGGAGTACGCAGAGAGTCTGTACAAGTGCGATGTGCTTGAGGACAATATTGTGGAAATGTAAGAGAAGGTAGATGAAGATGAAAGGGGAGATATAATACTGTGTGAAGAGTTTGACAGAGCACTGACAGATCTGAGTCGAAACAACGCCCTCGGAGTAAACAACATTCCATTAGAACTACTGACAGCCTTGGGAGAGCCGGTCCTGACAAAAGACGAAATATCCTCAGACTTCAAGAAGAATATAATAATTCCAATCCCAAAGAAAGCAGGTGTTGACAGATGTGAAAATTACCGAACTATCAGTTTAATAAGTCACAGCTGCAAAATGCTAACTCGAATTCTTTACAGACGAATGGAAAAACTGGTAGAAGCCGATCTCGGGGACGATCAGTTTGGATTCCGTAGAAATGTTGGGACACGTGAGGCAATACTGACCCTACAACTTACCTTAGAAGAAAGATCAAGAAAAGGCAAAGCTACGTTTCTAGCATTTGTAGACTTAGAGAAAGCTTTTGACAATGTTGATTCGAATACTCTCTTTCAAATTGTGAAGGTGGCAGAGGTAAAATACAGGGAGCGAAAGGCTATTTACAATTTGTACAGATAGCAGATGCCAGTTATAAGAGTCGAGAGACACGAAAGGGAAGCAGTGGTTGGGAAGGGAGTGAGACAGGGTTGTAACCTATCCCCGATGTTATTCAATCTGTATACTGAGCAAGCAGTAAAGGAAACAAAAGAAAAATGTGGAGTAGGAATTAAAATCCATGGAGAAGAAATAAAAACTTTCAGGTTCGCCGATGACATTATAATTCTGTCAGAGACAGCAAAGGAACTCGTAGAGCAGTTGAACAGAATGGACAGTGTCTTGAAAGGAGGGTATAAGATGAACATCAACAAATGCAAAACGAGGATAATGGAATGTTGTCGAATTAACTTGGATGATGCTGAGAGAATTAGATTAGGAAATGAGACACTCAAAGTCGTAAAGGAGTTTTGCTATTTGGAGGGCAAAATAACTGATGATGGTCGAAGTAGAGAGGATATAAAATGTACACTGGCAATGGCAAGGAAAGCGTTTCTGAAGAAGAAAAATTTGTTAACATCGAGTATAGATTTAAACGTCAGGAAGTCGTTTCTGAAAGTATTTGTATGGAGTGTAACCATGTATGGAAGTGAAACGTGGACGATAAATAGTTTAGACAAGAAGAGAATAGAGGCTTTCGATATGTGGTGCTACAGAAGAATGCTGAAGATTAGATGGGTAGATCACATAAGTAATAAGGAGGTACAGAATAGAAATGGGGAGAAGAGGAGCTTGTGGCACAACTTGACTAGACGAAGAGATCGGTTGGTAGGACATGTTCTGAGACATCGTGGGATCACCAATTTAATATTGGAGGGCAGCGTGGAGAGTAAAAATCGTAGAGGGAGACCAAAGGATGAATACACTAAGCAGATTCAGAAGGATGTAGGCTCAGTAGGTACTGGGAGATGAAGAAGTTTGCACAGGATAGAGTAGCATGGAGAGCTGCATCAAACCAGTCTTAGGACTGAAGACCACAACAACAACGATCTTGTTGAATGATGTAATCGCCATCGCCGAATTGTTCTTCGACAGTGGGAAGCAAGAAGGTGCTTAAAACATCAATGAAGGCCTGTGCTGTGATAGTGTCACGCAGAAAAACAAGGGGTGCAAGCCCCTTGCTTGAAAAACATAGCCACACCATAATACCACAACCTCCGAATTTTACTGTTGGCACTACACACGCTGGAAGATGTCGTTCACCGGACATTCGCCATACCCACAGCATGCCACCAGATCGCAACATTGTGTACCGTGATCCTTCACATAACGTTTTTCCATTGTTAAGTGGTCCAATGTTTACGATCCATACAGCAAGTGAGGCGTCGTTGGCATTTACCAGTGTGATGTGTGACTTACGAGCAGCCGCTCGACCATGAAATCCATGTTTCCTCACCTCCCTCCTAACTGTCATAGTACCTGCAGTGCATCCTGATGCAGATAGGAATTCTTATGTGATGATCTGGAGAGATGTCTCCCTATTACACATTACGACCCTATTCAAGTGTCGTCGGTGTCTGTTAGTCAACAGACAAGGTCTGCCTGTACGCTTTTGTGCTGTACGTGTCCCTTCACGTTTCCACTTTACTATCATACCGGAAACAGTGGACCTAGGGACGTTTAGGGGTGTGGAACTCTCTCGTACAGACGTATGATGCATGTGACACCCGATCACCTGACCACGTTCGAGGTCCGTAATTTCCGCGGAGCGCCCCTTTCTGCTCTCTCACGATGTCTAATGACAATTGAGTTCGCTAATATGGAGTACCTGGCAATAGATGGCAGCACAATGCACCTATTATGCACGGCCTACGGCGGAGCGGTTACACGATATTAACATCCCTGTAATGGACTAGCCTGCACAGAGTCCTGATCTGAATCCTACAGAACACCTTTAGGATGTTTTGGTACGCCGACTTCGTGCCAGACTTCACCGACCGACATCGATACCTCTCCTTAGTGCAGCACTCCATGAAGAATCGGCTGCCATTCCACCAGAAACCTTCCAGAACCTGATTGAAAGTATGCCTGTGAGACTGAAAGCTGTCATGAAGCATAAGGTTGGTCAACACCATATCGAATTCCAGCATTGCCGATGGAGGGCGCCATGAACTTGTAAGTCATTTTCAGGCATGTGTCCGGATACTTTTGATCACATAATGTACCAGCTGAACGATTTACACAACACACGCCACGAAACTTCATTATAATTCACCCATACATACAAATTATAATCACAGACCTCCCTTGTAAGGTGGCCCATTAATGAATATCTCATCAAAACCACACAGTAGTTTGTGATATTCTAATTACAATATGAATACTCGCACGTGTAACCAAACACTACGTTGGAAATGCGTGAATATCTGCAAGGAGACGCATACTTGCAAATGATCTGCTAAGATACTCTTGCTTATCATTATGAAGCACTCTTACAAAATATTAAGTTTTCGTTTCACGGAACGCAATTTTATAACATGATATATAACTTAAACTATTTGAAGTTTTTTCTGAAGATATTTGTGTGGAGTGTAGTCTTTTATTAAAGTGAAACGTAAATGACAAATATTTCGGACAAGAAAAAAGTTGAATTTTTTGAAAGAGTATATTACATAAAAATTCCGTAGATTGGATGGGTAGATCTCGTTACTAATGAGAAGGTACAGAATATGTTTGAAGCGAAAAGAAGTGTATCACACAGCTCGCGTAAAAGAAGGGATGGTCAGTTGATAGGATATGTCCTAAAGTATCAAGGAATCGAGGAGCGGAGTGTGGAGACGCAAAAATTGTCGAGAGAGCTCAAGGCTTGATTAAGTAAGCAAGTTGAATGGATGTAGGTTGTGGTAGTTACGCAGAGATGATGCAGCTAACACAGGACAGGCTAACGTTTAGTCCCGCAAAAAACCAGTCCTACGACTGAAGATGTCAGCAGCAACGACGGTGCAATAGACTACTTCACAGAGAGAAAGTGGCAGAAAGACACAAACACACAGACCCGCGAGCACACACACACACGTCATATTCCAAAACGTTAAACTTCGCAGCACACGAAAAAGACGGAATAAATTCTTGAAACCTGTTGCGTTCTGCGTGGAGAAATAAAACTGATGCAGGAGCTGTAGTGAGTTAGACCATTATCGATGTAGTTACAGACTTCAGCCGCGCCGAGTGGGCGCGCGGTTTGAGGCGCCATGTCACGGACTGCGCGGCCCCTCCTGTCGGAGCTTCGAGTCCTACCTGGGGCATGGGTGTGTGTGTTGTTCGTAGCATAAGTTAGTTTAAGTAGTGTGCGAGTCTAGGGACAGATGACCTCGGCAGTTTGGTCCCTTAGAAATTCACACACACATCTGAACATTTGTTGTAGATTTTCTGAAACCATCATTTTTGATACAAAAAATTACATTTCAAGCCTTTTCCATTTTTTTAGGATTTCGTGCCTCTGTCGGTGCCTTATACTATCACTTTGTTGTCTGTGTGTCTGTGTACCTTTCTCTCCAGCTGTTGAGAACCCTTTTTCTCACGAACTGGTAGACACACCAAGTTGAAATTTATACTAAGAGCTACGATCTCTAGGCGATGTACAAAATTGAATCTTCTAAGTCAATGCCGTCAAAAGATACATTTATGTCACATATTTAGATACTTCCTTCATTCATCAGTACCTATTAGGGACCTCCGTTCACGTAGAATCATGAAATTTAGCAAGAACCAATGTTTCACAGACAAATAAAAGGAAAAAAATTCGAAAACTGTTAATTCATAATTATATCACATTCAAAAAATTTATTTGTGTTGTCAGTTTTTATTCGACGAAGAACTTGGAATTGAAACAATCAGTTGTTTTGCATTCGCCTATTAGTCTGAGACAGTGTGCTCCTCAAACGACTTGAAACGCTGTATCTACGAGTAGTAATCGCTCCCGGATATCTGATGATCAATAAATTCCGAAACGCTTCATATGAACCACAAATTAATTCCTTGCCTGATGTTTGACTTTCATCGTTCCGACCCAGTCAGCCTGAATGCAGAACTATAGATTATTATAAAAATGGTAGCTTGCCTCCTGCATGACTGCATGACACATTTATGTTATTGAACGTAATACATTTTCGAAAATCTTGCAGTCCCTGGGAGCATTACATTGACAGTATCAGCGTTGATAACGCCCAAATGTTCGAGATACTCGATTCTCGGAATGTATAAATTGTCTCTATGCATATTATAGTTTCTACAGAACCCTCACTGGGCGAATCTTACTCACACCTGGCCAAATTTTTAAAATCAAAAAGAGTTTTCATCTTTCCTCACCAGAATCAGGAACGTTGTGGAGATAAATAAAGACTACGCTACCTAGCTCACGCCATATTAACAGCTTACCTTGCAACAGTAAACACCAGTCACAGTGTGTGAATGAGCTTTGATGACAACCCATAAAAATACCAGATTTATAACACCAATTTCTTCATTATTGTCTCAGTTTGAGTACAGGTACGGCTACCACAGTCATTCCATCGATCAGGACGACCTTTCCAAGCAAACCAATATTTCCACCAAGGATTTATGACACGGAAAGTTCATCCTACATTTATGAACTCGTATAAGCTCTACACTCGGTGCTGAACGTGCTTCTCATCTCGTTGCGGCCTTGATGGCGTGGTTGTATTCCTGCTGTCTTTTACACCATCAGCCGCGGGCCAGCTCTCAACGTGCCACATGTATGGCAGTTGCATGGGTTATCTCATAACTGAACATCTTGACTCAGTATTATATACTTGTCTTGACTACTCAAAGAAACAGAAAAGATCAAAACTCATTTCTGGCAAACAGGTACGTCGAAGAGGTTCACAATTTAAAAAAACTGCTATCCTCAGCTTATACACAACTCGTGAACGGAAATATTACGAAAACAATTTTGAATGTGGTAAATTCGCTGAGTTTGCTGCCATTCGTAAGAAACGCAGACAGTGGGAGGAGGACGGCAGCAGTTATTTCTGTAAAATGTCTGGGAGTGTGCGTGCGGAACCACTTGGAGTGGAATGATCATAGAAAATTAATTGTTGGTAAGGCGGGTACCAGGTTGAGATTCTTTGGGAGAGTCCTTAGAAAATGTAGCCCATCAACAAAGGAGGTGGATTAGAAGACACTCGTTCGGCCTATACTTGAGTATTGCTCATCATCGTGCGATCCGTACCAGATCGGGTTGACGGAGGAGATAGAGAAGATCCAAAGAAAAGCGGCGCGTTTCGTCACAGGGTTATTTGGTTAGCGTGATAGCGTTACGGAGATGTTTAGCAAACTCAAGTGACAGACTCTGCAAGAGAGGCGCTCTGCACCGCGGTGTAGCTTGCCGTCCAGGTTTCGAGAGGGTGCCTTTCTGGATGAGGTATCGAATATATTGCTCTTCCTTACTTATACCTCCCGAGGAGATCACGAATATAAAATTAGAGAGATTCGAGCGCGCACGGAGCTTTTCTGGCAGTCGTTCTTCCCGTGAACCATACGCGACTGGAACAAATGGTTCAAATGGCTCTGAGCACTATGGGACTTAACTGATGTGGTCATCAGTCCCCTAGAACTTAGAACTACTTAAACATGACTAACCTAAGGACATCACACACATCCATGCCCGGGGCAGGATTCGAACCTGCGACCGTAGCAGTCACGCGGTTCTGGACTGAGCGCCTGAACCACTAGACCACCGCGGCCGGCGACTGGAACAGGAAAGGAAGATAATGACAGTGACACATAACGTGCCCTCCGCCACACACCGTTGGGTGGCTTGTTAAGTATAAATGTAAATGTAGATGGGGAGGATGGGGGAAATCACTGTAGAACCAAAACGAGACAAACACCTGATCGGCTGGTGAAGAGTACAAGCGCTGAAAAACTTATCGAACATATGTTTATATTGCAACATACCTCAATTTTCCAACTGTTACGGAAACACTGTACCACTGCACTAACAGTACGAAATAAATCTGTATCGATGTAGGAGGAGTACCAAACGTTTATGGTCAAACTGACACTGCCTGATAAGAAAAGTGAAGCGGCCGGGAAGGGCGGGGGAATGAACTGAAGCTTCTCGGGTAGAGAGAGTCTGTGATGTTATTTCAGTGATTACAAAATTGTTCCCAACTTACTTGACAGTATGAGCCCAATTATCATTAAAACGTTGTACCTTCTCTGGCCCCGATGAATGCACGCATTTGGTTACAGAGTTGTTGTTCCTCTTGCTGTCGCATGACGTACCGAGTTATAATGGGGAGATTTTATGCAGGTTTCTTTCCATGCACTGAGGTTTCTCGTACGAGATTTGAAGGAAAGTTTTCTGTATGATTTCGTGAAGCTTATGCAGAGCAAGTTCGACTTCAGTTCTGTTGTTTGTTACAGTAGCGATGTCGTCTACAAAAGCCAGACATGTACCGTTGATCCTCTGCTCTTTAGGAGTCCAAGCAGAGTAGTATTGCTCATAGCACATTGGAGGAAGAAAATGTTAATATACAATTAGTTAACTACAGGAATGTCTATGGTAAGGTCCAGGAACTAATCTCGCTTATAAACGGTAACAACGCCCACATGGTGCTAGCGACAGAAAGCTGACTGAAACCATACGTTAGTTGATATTAAATTCTAAATTGGCAAAGGCAGGTTGGAAGCTGGTGGTGGAGGCGTGTCTACAGCCATAAAGATGCGACAATATCTAGTGATATTAGCACAGATTCTGAATGCGATGTAATTTACCTGAACACAAGATCGAACTTGGTCATCTGATGTTTTTATAAACCAACTGCCTCAGCAGCAGTGGTGACAGAACATTTGAGAGGAAACACGGAGAATATTTTGCGTAAATGTTTCTGGTCGTATTATAGTTCTAGGTGGACGTTTTAACCTACCAGATACAAACTGGCAGACTCAACTGACAGGGATAGGGAGTAGGGGCAGAGAACCATTAGAAATCGTTCTCGTAGTACCGTCTAGTGGTTGCGGTGTCCCAACCATCGTCAGCAAAGCGAATTGATACCTCAGCAGTGCAGCGCTCTCGTACTGAGGTCAACACAAAGCTGATTACGGGAGGGTTCTGCCCCAGTTCATGACCTCCTCTGAAGGAGTCAACATCATAGTACAGGACCAACGAGTTCTTAAGGTTTCTGATTAAGTTGCACTTCAGTAAAGGTTGAACATTGTACCTCAGCAGAACAGTTTCTAAATTAGGACATCAAGTGATGCTTTAGTAGTCAACGACAGCTGTAAATTACCCAGTACTCCTGTGGCAAAGCAGTGGAGCAAAGTTAAGTAAATCCTTTATTCATTAATGTAATAAAGTGAACTAATATTTCATGTGTTCTAGCTCCTATGTGCCGCTTCGCCGAGCAATTAAGAACCTACAGTCACGGACGGACGATTGTGATTTCGTCGGGTTACAATAGTTTAAGGTGCTTTATCCGCAAACTACCTACGGCATTTAATCAGAGTACCGATTTGTGGATATCTCGGATCTACTGGTGTTGAAGAGACCCGAACTTTCCAAGTTAGCATCAGAGGATCAGTGATCATAAGGAGTTACACCATCACTGAAGACGGCTGTAAATAGAAATACAAAGAAAGCACGAGATCTTTCCGATTAGCTAGAGCGACAACAAACACACTGCAGGTTAGTTGCACGATAATTTCCTCTCCAGAGCTAACAACGTTGAGTATCAAAAGACAAAGTTCAACGGCATTGTACAGTGAGGCTTGCAGTCAGTCGCTTGATGGCCATATTGGTACGACAGTTGAAGACAGCAGGACGAAAACCAAAGTTTTAAATTTCACGTTCAAGAAACCTTTCACACAGGAGAATCGTATAAACTCATTTGACCAACAAACAGACTACAGTATGGACGAAATAGTAGTAAGCATTCCTGGAGTACAGGAACAACTGAAAGATTTGAAAGCAAATAAATCATGTCCAGATGGAATCCCAATTCGGTTTTACAAAGAGCACACTGCGGCATTGCCCACTTACTTAGTTTGTATTTATCGCCAATCTCTTTCCCAGCACAAAGTCCCAAGCGACTGGAAAAAAGTGCAGGTGACTTATGTTTAGAAGAAGGGTAAAGAACGGACTCGCAAAATTACACAGCAATATCCCTAACTTCTGTTTGCTGCAGAATACTTGAACATGTTCTTCGTTCGAATCCAATAAGCTTTGTTGAGACTGAGAAGTTCATGTCCATGAATGAGCATGGTTTTAGAAAAGCAACGCTCGTGCGAAACTCAGCTTGCCCTCTGCTCACATGATATACTGCGAACTATGGATGAAGGGTAACAGACAGACTCCATATTCCCAGATTTCAGGAAAGCTTTTGATACGGTGCCTCATTGCAGGCTGTTAACGAAGGTACGAACACGTGGAATATGTTCACAGACATTTGAGTGACTCCAAGACTTCTTAAGTAATAGAGCCCAGTGTGTTCTCCTCTGTGGCAAATGTTCATCAGAGACGAGGGTGTCGTCAGGAGTGACCCGGGAAGTGTGATAGGACCGCTGTTCTTCTCTGTACACATAAATGATTTCGCGGACAGGGTGGGCAGCAATCCGCCGAAATTAGCAGCTGATGATGCTGTTCTGTACGGTAGGGTGCCGACGTTGATTGACTGTTGGACGACGAAATTTCTAGTAGGTGTGACAAATGCGGATGAGTTGTTGTTGTTGTTGTTGTTGTGGTCTTCAGTCCTGAGACTGGTTTGATGCAGCTCTCCATGCTACTCTGTCCTGTACAAGCTTCTTCACGTTCCAGTACTTACTGCAATCTACACCCTTCTGAATCTGCTTATTGTATTCATCTCTCGGTCTCCTTCTACAATTTTTAACCTGCGCGCTGCCCTCCAATGCTAAATTTGTGATCCCTTGATGCCTCAGAACATGCCCTACCAACGGATCCCTTCTTCTAGTCAAGTTGTGCCACAAGCTTCTCTTCTCCCTAATTCTATTCAACACCTCATTAGTTATGTGATCTACTCATCTAATCTTCAGCATTCTTCTGTAGCACCAAATTTCGAAAGCTTCTATTCTCTTCTTGTCTAAACTATTTATTGTCCATGTTTGGCCTCCATACATGGCTACACTCCATACAAATACTTTCACAAATGACTTCCTGACACTTAAATCTATAGTCAATGTTAACAGATTTCTCTTCTTCAGAAATGCTTTCCTTGCCATTGCCAGTCTACATTTTATATCCTCTCTACTTCGACCATCGTCAGTTATTTTGCTCCCCAAATAGCAAAACTCCTTAACTACTTTAAGTGTCTCATTTCCTAATCTAATTCCCTCAGCATCATCCGACTTAATTCGACTACATTCCATTGTCCTCGATTTGCTTTTGTTGATGTTCATCTTATACCCTCCTTTCAAGACACTGTGCATTCCGTTCAACTGCTCTTCCACGTCTTTTGCCGTCTCTCACAGAATTTCAATGTGATCGGCGAACCTAAAACTTTTTATTTCTTCTCCATGGATTTTAATACCAATTCTGAATTTTTCTTTTGTTTCCTTTACCGCTTGCTCAATATACAGATTGAATAACATCGGGGAGAGGTTACAACCCTGTCTCACTCCCTTCGCGACCACTGCTTCCATTTCATGCCCCTCGACTCTTATAACTGCCATCTGGTTTCTGTACAAATTGTAAATAGCCTTTCGCTGCCTGTATTTTACCCCTGACACCTTCAGAATTTGAAAGAGAGTATTCCAGTCAAGATTGTCAAAAGCTTTCTCTAAGTCTAGAAATGCTAGAAACGTAGGTTTGCCTTTCCTTAATCTTTCTTCTAGGATAAGTCGTAAGATCAGTATTTCCTCACGTGTCCCAACATTTCTACAGAATCCAAACTGATCGTCCCCGAGGTCGGCTTCTACCAGTTTTTCCATTCGTCTGTAAAGAATTCGTGTTAGCATTTTGCAGCTGTGACTTATTAAACTGATAGTTCGGTAATTTTCACATCTGTCAACACCTGCTTTCTTTGGGATTGGTATTATTCTATTCTTCTTGAAGTCTGAGGGAATTTCCCCTGTCTCATACATCTTGCTCACCTGATGGTAGGGTTCTGTGAGGAGTGGCTCTCCCAAGGCTGTCAGTAGTTCTAATGGAATGTTATCTACTCTGGGGCCTTGTTTCGACTCAGGTCTTTCAGTGCTCTGTCAAACTCTTCACGCAGTATCATACCTCCTATTTCATTTTCATCTATCTTTTCTTCCATTTCCACAATATTGTCCTCAAGAACATCGCCCCTGTATAGATCCTCTATATACTCATTCCACCTTTCTGCTTTCCCTTCTTTGCGGATGAGTAGGAAGAACAAATCTGTAATGTTCGGTTACAGTGTCGCCCTTCATGACGCACTCATTTAGATATCTGGGCGTAACGCTGCATAGCGATATCAAACGGAACGAGCATGTTAGAACTGAGGTAGTTAATGCGAATGGTCGACTTAGGTACATTCGGAGAATTTTAGGAAATGTTGGGTAGCCGGTATAGGACGCTGTTGAGACCTATTCTCGAGCACTGATCGAGTGTTTGGGACTCGTACCAGGTCAGATTGAAGGGAGATATCGAAGCAATTCAGAGGCGTGCTGTTAGATCTGTTACCGGTAGGTTCCAACAGAGATACTTCGGGAACTCAAATGGGAAACCCTGGAGCGGACGCGACGTTCTTATCGCGAAGCACTGCTGAGAAAATGCAGACTGCCGAATGCTTCTACTGCCGCCAACACACATTGCCCTTAAGGACCAAGAAGCTAATATTCCAGAAATCAGGGCTCGCTCGATTTGTGAGCGGAACAGGAAAGAAAATGACCAGTAGTAGTACGGGATACCCTACGGTGCACACTGTACGGTGGATTGCGGCGAATCTATGTAGATGTAGATGTAGATGTAGCTAAGTGCCGAGCTAAGCTGAGAGGATGGACAAAACACGCCGTGCAACAACAGCCACGTTAAAAAAAAAAACTGCTACTAAAGCAAAGAGACCATCACTACAAATTTAAACGAGTCCAAAGCCTCACAGGCAAACGAAAACTGAATGAAGCCGAAATTAAAGAAAGGAGAGCCACGCTTGAAGTGTTCAACGAATTCTAAAGTAAAATCCTGTCTACAGGCACACAGAAAACCCTAAGAAGTTTTGCTCTTATGTTAAAACAGTAAACGGGTCGACGTCATCTTCACAGGTACACTGTGGCGACAATGAGACTGAAACGAAGAACGGCACAGAAAAGGAAGATGTACTGAACGTCTTTTCCCAGAACTGTTTCACAAAGGAAGATTGCATCTACTTTAAATCGTCGCACGAATGACAAAATGCCTGATATCGAAATAAGTCACCACGGGATAGAAAAGCAGCTGAGATCGCTCAGCAGGGGGAAGTCCCTGGACCTGACGTGATACCACTTCAATTATACATAGAGAATCGAAGTAACTGACAAGAGTGTGCCGTAGGTCTCTGGAGGAGCTAAGTATCCCTGATGATTGTAAAAACGCACAGGTGATTCCCGTTTCAAGAAGAATCGTCGAGTAGACGCAAACAACTATAGGCTCACATCTTCGACGCCGGTCAGTTGCAAACTTTTGGAAGATGTTTTATACTCACCTATTAGGACATTTACAGAGGAAAAAAATCTCTGCAGGAGTCAACATGATTTCCGAAACCCAGGTCTCTCTGTTCGTCCACGAGATCCACAAAGCAGTAGATACAGGAGCCCACATACATATGGTGTTCCTTCAATTCCCAATTGACGCCGAATGAAGAAAATACGAGCTGACCAACTGAGTAATTGGTTTGAAGAGTTTCTAGCAAACAGAACACAGCACGTTGTTTTGAACGGAGAGAGGCCTTCAGACACGTAACTAAGTCCGGGGGGTTCCCCAAGGGAGTAATATGAGCGTAATTGTTCACAGTATACTCTGAAGAGCCAAAGACACTGGCACACCTGCCTAATACCGTGTAGGGCCCCCGCCAGCACGCAGACGTCAGATGGACTCAACTGATGCCTGAAGTAGTGCTGTCGGGAACTGATACTATGTATCCTCCAGGGCTGCCCATAAATCCGTAACACAACGAGGGGGGTGGAGATCTCTTCTGAGCAGCAGTCGCAAGGCATCCCAGATATGCTCAATAATGTTCATGTCTGGGGTGTTTGGTGGCCAGCCGAAGTGTTCAAATTCAGAAGAGTATTCCTGGAGCCACTTTGTAGCAATTCTGGACGTGTGGGGTGTCGCATTGTCTTGTTGAAATTGCCCAAGTCCGTCGGAATGCACAATGGACATAAATGGATGCAGCTGATCAGACAGGATGCTTACGTCTGTGTCACCTGTCAGAGTCGTATCTAGACGTATCATGGGTCCCATATCACTCCAACCTCACACGCCCCACACCATGAAGAGCCTCCAACAGCTTAAACAGTCTCCTGTTCACATGCAAGATCCATAAATTCATGAGGTTATCTCCATACCCGTTCACATCCATCCACTCCAAACAATTTGAAACGAGACTCATCCCACCGGGAAACATGTTTCCAACCATCAACAGTCCAATGCCGGTGTCGACGGGTCCAAGTGACGTGTAAAGCTTTGCACCGTGCAGTCATCAAGGGTACACGAATGGGCCTTCGGCTCCGAAAGGCCATATAGATGATGTTTCGTTGGATGGGCCGCACGGTGACACTTGTTGATGGCCCAGCATTGAAATCTGCCGCAATTTACTGAAGGGATGCACTTCTGTCACGTTGAACGATTGTTTTCAGTCGTCGTTGGTCCCGTTCTTGGAGCATCTTTTCCGCGCCTCAGCGATGTCGAGGATTTGATGTTGTACCGGATTCCTGATATTCACGGTACTCTCGTGAAACGGCCGTACGGGAAAATCCCCATTCATCGTTACCTCGGAGACACTGTGTGCCATCGCTCGTGCGCCGACTATAACACCAGTTTCAAACTCACTAACAATTGCGCCAGACAGTTTTTGTCTTATATAGCCGTTACCTACCGCAACGCCGATTCTTCCTGTTTGCATATCTCTGTATTTGAATACGCATGCCTATACCGGTTTGTTTGGCCCTTCAGTGTATGTAAATGATCTAGTAGATAAGTCGGAAGTTCCATGAGGCTTTTCGTAGTGGAAGTTGTTGTATACGGATAGGTCTCACCGATAGAAGATTGTAGCGAAACGCGAGAAGCACTGCAGAGGACTGACGCTTGGTGCATGGAGTGGCAATTGACCTGCAACATAAACAAATATAACGTATGGCACTAACATAACACAAAGACTCGTTATTGTATTATTGTTCGTTTGCAGAACACTCAGTTTTACTTCGTAAATTAAATGATCACATATAATTAATTGTGAGTATGGCCGATACCAAACCTTGATTCGTTGGAAGAATCCTCAGCTAATATAGTCCATCAACTAAAGAAGTAGCTCACAGCGCGTTTCGTGACATGTCAGTTTCGTAAGCGCGGAAGCGTCACAGAGATGATCAACGAATTCCAGTGGCAGACACTAATGGAGAGGCGTTCTCCGTCGTGGTGTGGTTTATTGTTAAAATTTCCGAGAGTTTACGTTCTTAGAAGAATCAACCAATATAATGCTTGCTCTTACTCATATCTCACGAAAAGGCCGTGAAGATAAAATTAGGGAGCCCACTGGCTGATTACGAGCAATCGTTCTTCCCAGGAACTCTTCGCGAGTGGATCAATGTTGCAGAAATACTCTCTGCCGCATACCACAAGGTGGCTTGCGGAGTATAGATGTAGGTGAAGATAGAGATTAGGAAACAAGATGTCATTTTATTTTTAAGCCCTGGTCATTCAGGGCGGAAGCAAGTTTATCTATTGCAGAGTGTATGGATGTGTTTTTGCATACGTTCTGCTGTACATTATTGGCTCATGTGATTGGGGTGACGAAATCGGTTTGATTGCTTGTATTATCAGATTCCTAAAACTGTTGTTCTTGAATTAAAATTGAGTACAAAGGCTTGATTACGTAAGATCTCTGGTGTTGTAATATACAGGATGATCAACTGTGCCTGCCCATCTGTTTTATGCTAACTGCAGTGCCTTCAGATACGATGAGTAAGATTTTCATATTGTTTTGCACATTACATACAAACAATTAGCCCCATAGAAAAACAGAACAAGATATATAGTTAGAAATTTACTGTAGTTAAAATTTAATCTGGGATACGTTTACGCTATTCAAGAAAATGGTACAAAATTGATCTACAAAAGCAGTTTTCCTGAATAACTCAAAAACCAAGGCCTCCAAAGAAAGCGTACGCAGTACAAAATTGAACTACATTAAACTTCCCACAAAATGGTACTGCTCATTTTTTTGAGTAGGACTAACA